>NW_012148563.1:1489015-1530006 GCF_000956105.1 Propithecus coquereli | reverse complement strand
AAAATAAATAAAAAATAAAGATTCACATGTGTTCGTTTTACAAGCATCTCTAGGGAAGTTAATAATGGCATTTAAAAGTTACACAATATATCCCCTTCACTTCAACCATGCAACGAAAAGTACGTCCTTTCCCAAGCTTTTGTCAAGCCACAAAACAATTTTTCCAATTATATGTTCAGAATACTTTTTTCAGTATTAATTTTTAAAAATCTATTGAGGATGAAAACATTTATTAAAGGTCTACTCTGTGCCAGGCATCTAAGCACTGAGTGTCTTTCAAGTTGAACACAACTGGACAGGATGAGACCTCAGGTGGGTCAGGAAGCTATATACACCTTTTATTTAATCAGTCGAATTTAATGTAGGGTTATGGGTAGATAGGCAGAAACTGAATTGCTAGGTCAACGGCCAAACACCTTTTTAAGGCTTTTATTAGTTTGCCAAATTTCTCTCCAGAGGGCTATCCCAATTTACATTCCTTCTGCTAATATAAAAGCAGAACTATTTCCATGTATCTTTGCCAATATGGGGTCTTAGTTTTTAATGTTGAACTCAAGTAGGTAAAGAGAAAGATGGCCCCTCATCATTTTAATTGCTCTTTAATCAATGAAGCCAAATATATTTACATCTTAATTGCCCCTTTATTTCTTCTTTTATGAATTTTGTGCTCATTTCCTTTTGGTAAGGAATTTGTTTTTCTTGTTTTATAAGAACTCTTTACATATAAAAGACAATCCTCCATCATATAAGTGTTTTTTACTGGCCTTTTAATTTTGCTTAAAAAGTGTGCTGTTCAAAAGTTGTTCAGATGCTGTCACAGCAACCTCTCTCATTTATCTTCTGCCTTTGATGTCCACCCCAAGAATGTACAAACATCCAAAAAGATTCATTTTTTTAAGTAAAGAATTTCTGTCTTTGGAATGGTTATAGGCAAAAAGAGAAAACAATAATTTGACCTAGTTTCACAATAACCCAGCTCCCCAAGAGGCAGAACGCATAGCTATCCAGTGAAGTCAGGGGAGCAGGAGGGCTGACCCTGCTTCCTTAAAATACTTTCTCTTGGCACAGAAAATAGGCTACAATGGCTCAGAGTTGAGAATAGTGCCAGATGTACGTTTGATCCACGCTTACAGATAAATTTAGGCAAAACGTAATAAATTCTCTGCCTAGAAACGCTAGAGAGATAATGCTTTGAAAAAATATCTCAGGCTGTGAGTAAAGAACGGGATCGTTCCAACTTTTGGTCATATTAGATCATTCCACTTTTAACAATATTGGCAAGCTCCTCCGTGGGGCCCGTTCAAAAGACGGTGCAAGGCCGCAGGGCGAGGATCTACGTTGCAGTCAGATGCCCTTTGAAGTCTGGTTCTCCGAGTCCCAGCCCTGGGACCCTGGACAATCCAACTGAAGCTGGAACGTCCATGGACCATACAAGCTAGACAGAGTGGAAGTGACAAAACTGGCCTCTGTGGGCCGCTGTGATGATCCAAGGCAGGAGCAGAGGCTACGTGTTCCCCGCATGGAGGAGCCGCTAACACTTGTACTCTCCACAGAAGAGGCTCAGATCATTTGCATTTGATTAGAAATTAAACTTTAAAAAAACAAAAGACCACTTTCCTCAAATTGCACTCTCTAGGTGAGCACACCACACACAGGCAGACGTCCACTTGGGCTTTGACTATTTCCAAGTCAGCCCTAGTGAACCAAATTTGTTGTAAAACATCATACACGGCATTGTGCTCTAAGCAGAGAAGACATCTCAACTCAACAATTAATAGCCACAGAATCAAATATATTCCCTAAGAGGCAAAGAAAACAGGATAAGATAACACCTCTTGGCACCCAATGTTTTGTTCTATTTCACAAAAAAGAACTCACGGTCAGTATTAACCTAACCAGTCTAGCCTCTTCCCCAGCCATGAGGACAAGGTGTCTGCCTCTGAGCCTGGCACATCCCAAATCCCAAGCCAGTTTGCCATGGGGTGGGGGAGCTGATCCGCGTTCCTGCAGGGACCCTGGGTGCTCTGGAGGTAAGTGAAACTGACAAAAGATTGCACACCAGACATCCTTCAATGAGTTCTCACTGCTCGTGAGCTAAACAGCAAAGCCCCTCACCCCTCACCATGCTTCTCCTTTCTTTCTCTCCCCGAGCTGCAGTGGTCTTCTTCCACCTCCCCAGATATATCCATCCTATCACAGGGCCTTTGCACATGCTGTTCCCTTTCGGAAATGACACGTTTTCCTACCCCCGCTGAGTGCTGAAGGAAAAGCAGCAGCTCACTAGGTAACTCCCACCTCCTTGCAGCCCCTTCCCAGCCACTTCTGTTATACACAGCCCAGCACCAGCCACCTCCCCTCTAAGCGACACTGACCACCGCTAACTTCACAGCTACTGGGGTGACTCAGGTCAATGCTACTTTCCTCCTACACTCCAAGTACCCTGAGGCCAAAGACCTTGCTTGCTTTTGTGCACCAGTAGGGCACGTAGCACCTTCACAGATATTCAGTAAGTATCTGATGAGTGAATCAATGAACAGACACCAAGAGAGAAAACTTAGATGCTTTTATGATTATTGGCCAGAATACATACACATGCAAGAAAAAACACCATCCCAAAGATTCTGACTCATCCGTAACATTACCAATTAACAAAGGATCCTTGCACACCACTGCTAGCCAGGTGTCACCCAAGTTCCCCACACAGCAGATGGACAAGGCCACCCCATGGACTGCCCAGCCTGGCTATATGCTAATTCACTGTTAATTACAGCCTCCCCTCAGAGCTGCAGGAGCACCACCGCCCAACAGGGAGGGCTGCACCAATTAGGCACACTCACAAAGGAATATTTTAAAGTAATTACCAGTTTATTTAATCCTCCTTTTAATTTATCAGCAGATCACCTGGAATAATAAGCAATAAAGTGATTCTATTTACCTGGGATTCATTTTCCCCTTCCTTGCAATTTCCAGCAGGTTTTAGGGAGAACAGGGAGAGAAGGGATGCCCAGAGGCAAGAACACTTTAGCACTTAGCTGAAAGTTCCCGCCCTGGCCCTTATCTCCTTAAAGGGAACAGAGTGTTCAGTTGGTTTCTGAATTCACAGTTTCTATTCAAATAGACACAATACTTCCAATTAAAGGAAGCTGCACTGTTTGGATACAGGGCTCTGCACAGATGCACTAAGTGTAAACAAGTTTAGATTACAAGGTAGAGCCCTTCTTATAAAATAAGCTGCCAAATTATAAGGTACTTAGAACCATAGGACGGTTTGCCTCAAAAATCTCATATAAGGAGTATTAAATGCAAAACTGTTTCCTTACAATTTATATTCATTTGCCAACCTCACCTCGGGAAACAGAGTCAACTGCATAACAGAAGAACACCTTTAGCCACACTCAGAGATGGCTCACCTGTGAAAGATGACAGTCCACCAAGACGGCCTGAGCTCAGGGTCTCTCGGGGAGGTAGATGGGGGGATCTGGGGATGCTGGGTCACATCTTCCACAAGATCGCAATGTTGGTGGCCGGACGACCCAGAAGCAGAGGCTGGTTGTGCGTCCCCGCTGCAAACCTGCACCTGGCTGTCTGGCCGCCCCGTGCAGAGTGGCCACTACCCCCCATGTGACCCTGGATGCACTGGTCAAGAACTCCCAAACTCTGTCCATCTGAACCAGGACTCTTCTCACATTAATTGTGTGCACTGGTAGGTTCTAAAGAGTCAGAGGGAAACCCATGCAGAGTCATGCTTTCCCCTTAGCACCTGAATACCATTAGCTATTAAGGATGTATTTATTTGTCAGTTTGAATAAGCACAAAGGCAAAGACCAATTCATGGATCATCTGGAAGGGTCCAGGCACTCAAGGTGTTGCCCCTGAGAGCTCATTACCAGAGCCAAGAGCCCCAGCTGACATGAATTATTCACTGCAGTCCTGGCCCTCTGATTAAGCACACGCATTGTATGTGCGGAAGGGGCATCTGAGCCCCACTTTAACCAGGCCACCTAATCCAGAGGCACCACCCCTGCGCCCCACGAGAGGCGCAATCAATTAACAAGCCCCCGCTGAGATAAGAGGAAATAAATGTTGGTCTTAAATCTGCACAACCTCCCAGCACAGCAAAGCCGCCCCACACACACCCAAGACGCAGACTACTCCAGCTTCACCAAGAAAGAAAACGTATGAAACAATAAGCAATTTGGAAAACAAAGTCCTGAAATCGTGCTTAGATTAAGATTACAATCAGAAAACAAAGCCAGTCTGAGTGTTCTCCAGTGAGGCTGCAGGCTGCGGACTGGAATAATTTTACATAATTACTAACATCAATATTGATGCTGGACTGCCTGGGAGGGAAGCCGCTGTGCTGGTTGGTGCCCGTGGCCTGAGCTGTGGTCTCGGCCCTCGAAGGTGAACCCACAAACATGTAAGACGGCAACACTTCTAGACGTGGAACCGTGACCACATGTTCCAAAACTGGAACCGGGAAGGAAGGATGTCTTTGTCTCATATGTAAACATATTTATATGAAAACTCCTGCAAAGGTATGAAGTTCGAATCATTTATAATTGATGAATGCTCTTTAAAGAAATGAAGACATTTATACCAAATCTAGATTTTAGCGGAAACTCAACACTGTATTTCTTTACTCTCACTGTAATGTACATACAGATGTTCCTCACAACTGGCTCAGTACCCTGCTTATGAATCGGGAGACCCGCGCACCCTCGGGCTCCTTGCTCAGAGAACGCATATGGAGAGGGATTCTCTAATTATACCCGAGTCTGCATCTGCAGGTCTGAGCACCACAGCCAAGCACATAAGGCATCATAAATCACAGCCTCGAAGAAGAATCAGGACCCCTCGGCCAACCCCCTGTGTTGTCACGCACACGTGCAACTGCAGGCAGACCCCTCCTGCAAAGATCAGCTCCTTAAAGACAACTACCCATTGTGAAAATGCTTAAGGCTGCCTTGAAGATGACCATGACCACAACATTTTAGTCCTGCATTCACTGCAGCATCCTGCCCTCAAAGGGCTCACAATCTGAAAGGGAGACTCTTCATCTCCACACCAAGCGTTACACGGGTCACCAGGGAACCAAACCAAGACTACCTTTGCGGCTGCCCGAGAAGGTGCTCTGGGAGGACAGCATGGAAGTGGTGGCCCCTGAGCTGGGCATGGGAGCATTTAAATAGGCAAAAAGAAGTGAGAGGCAGAGGCCCGAATAAGGGCAGAGTCCTCCCCTCGGGGCAACAGAGGGTCAAGCACACTAGCCCACAGGGGACACAACGTCCAGCGAGCTGACCTGGCTACAGGACCAAAGGGAGGTGGGCTGCAGGCCGCCGCAGGTGATGTGGGTTCAGAGCCATAAGACGGCCTTGGGAAGAAATCCGAGGGGAAGTCACTCAACCACACTACTGAGTGGCTCTTATAGAGAGGCTACAGAGAAGGGGATACCCGGAGTGAGGCAGGTGGGGCAGGCGCCGAGAGACTAGGCAACAGGACAAGAATGGACAGACTGGAGGGGGAGGAGCCAGGGCAGGAAGTAGGACCTGCAAGAATTTTCTGAGCCACAGGACACCTGCAGCCCCCACAGGACACCTCCTACCGTACCCTGGTCTCAGCTCCAGGGCAGGGAGCGCAGGCAAGCCCAGTGTGTGCTGGAGAAGTCAGACCTGCTGGGTGGATGTGTCGGGAAGTGCTGTGCTATAGACGGAATCGGGTCCTCCTAACATTTGTGTGTTGAAGCCCGAACCCCCAATGCGATGGCAGCCGAGATGGAGTCTTTGGGAGGTAATTAGGATTAGATGAGGTCGTGAGGGTGAGCCCCTCGTGATGGGGCTGGTGCCCTTGTAAGAAGATATACCGTCCCTGGTAAGGGGGGAAAAAAGGCAAAACAATGCATTAAATGTAAATTTAAAAAAAGAAGAGCTACCAGGGAGCACGTGTGCACGCCCTCATTCTCTCAAGCTCTTTCTGCCACGTGAGGACGCAGCAAGAAGGGGGGCGTCTAGAGGCCAGGACTGGAGCACCCACCAGAACCCAGCCATGCTACATCACAATCTTGGACTCGCAGCCTCTAGAACTGCGAGAAAATACATTTCTGTGATTTAAGCCACCCAGTCCATGACACTTTGTGACGGCAGCCCGAGCTAACACAAGGCGGACTTGAGCTGACCGGGCATCAGAGCAGGGCAGATCCCGCTTGGCCGATCAGGAAGTCAGCGTGGCGTTCAGTCGACGTGGGGAACGGCGCCATCTCTCGCAGGGCACAGAGGGTTAGCATGGTCCCGTCAGGCAGGGACATCGACACACAGCCAGGAGCCAGGCTGAGGCTTATTCCGCAGGTGGGGAGGAGCTTGTCGTCCTGTCTTCCTCGTCGTCTGTGATCAAGAGCGCAAGGTGTTGGCCCTGCACACAGTCAAAGAGAAACAGGGAAGGCAATGCTCCTGCTAACGTCATAACGCTTATTCTGCCCTGGCAGTAAATGGTGGTGTCACCCAATGCCGACCTGCACCCGAAGGAGATGTCCAGTTACGCTAAGGTAGCCAGCTGGCCAGTTATTTCCTGCCCCCAGCCCAGCAGCTTCACCTCATGCAACCAGGGAGCAAGTCCCCATTTACCCATGTCTGAAACAGGCGGCCAGGAGTCATGCCTTCAACCCTGCCATGCTCCCAATTTCCACACCCTCCCAACTGCAAACACGAGGCCCTCTGCAGCTCCCGTCCCTCTGGCATGGCCCCAGGAATGTTTAAAATAAAGGTGCTCCGTCAGCCTGGGACCCCGAGGGACCAAGGCCAGGAGAAGCCCCTCTGCTGTCCTCGGCACACATGCACACGCAGACCTGGGGTCGGGGCAGGAGGCAGACCCCACGCCGCCTAGCCCAGACGTGGACAGAGCCTGTCCCTGCCGCCACCCAGTCCGCCCTCCCCCACAGCCCGTCCCACGTCACTGCCCCACCCAACCCCCCACCCCAGTTTCATCTCACTTCTCTATATCTCGAATGATCGGACCGGCAGCCCTTGTATTTTCCACCTGTAGCTGGGGCTTCCCGCTCATTCCAAAGCTCCTCCTGCCCCAAGTCTCGATCCCTCCACTGTTTCGACGTAGGATTCTCCCCGGGGACTCAACTCCATTGTCTTCCCCTCCGAGTGCCACTGGTCACTTCAAATTTTCTCTCCCTCTCCCACAGCTTGTTTTATGGTAATGATCAGAGATCAAGAAAAGGCGCTCGGAGAACTTCCTCACTAGGACCTGGTCACAAACTCTCTCCCCGTCCATCCATCAGGAAGGAGAACCACCAAAAGTAAGGCAAGAAAGAAACTAGCTCCGTCACAAGCATCCTTCAAAACGACACAGCTCTGTGCAAAACCACTTCCACGCAGAACTCACCCACCGCCTCCTTCCTCCTTGGTCTCTTACATTTGCTATTCTGTGATTATCAATGCTATTACTACCACTGCTATTACTATCGTTTGCGTAGCTGGGAGGTTCAGGACGGAGGGGAAACGAGAACGTTGAAAGGTTTTATGGCCGAGGGTGGGTATGTCAGGCCAAGCCTTCCCTGACATTCTACTGGTTTAATCCCTGTCCCTACTCCCCCAGGCCTCCAAGAGACTGACCTCAAGGCCTCGCATCATTTACACCTCGTGGAAAATTGTTCTTCTTTCTCCCACTAAAAACTAAGTACAACAATTTTTTTGGTTGAAGGCCAAGTAGCAGGACCGCCTCAGGAATCAGGGGACCCCCCTTTCGCCTCCTGGCTCTTTTGTTTTCTGGGTCTGGGGCCCCAGATGAGTCCCCTATCCTCGTAACCTCTCTGAGCCTCATCGGCTTTCACACGTCCTCCCCGTCTGTGCAAAGGGCCGGCCACACGGAGAGGCCAAGGGACCCAGGGCCAGACCAGCCCCCTCCCTGAGCACCTCCAGGTCTCCGAGGCCTGGACGGCTCCACCTCCCTGAGGCCCCACCCGGCAGAATCCCAGCCAAGCCCTCTCGGCTGGTCTGCAACCAGCAGGTTTCTTTCCAGAGCCAGATCACAAGGGGGGAAAAAAAGACACAACGGAATTTTACAGAATACAGCCACGAGTCCAGCCCGCTCCGACTCGGACGGTCTCCGGCACTGTCTGCCAACACTCTCTCCCCGTGAGAACAAGAAGAAACAGGCACGCTAGCCGTGTACCAGGCAGTGGAGGGACGCTGAGGCTCGGCAAGGGGACGTTCCAGAGGAGGAGAGCCAGGAAGCCAAAAATAAAAAGTGAGCAAAGCTAAAAACTACAAAGTCTACGTGCAGCAGATGCCAACCCGCCCACGCCCTACAACAGGGCATCCTACAAAGTACGGGGCAGCTCCTTATCAGCCACCGCCCGTCTGGGACACGGTGGGCATTCGTTCCATGCATTTCCAAGTCAAAATGAGAAGATCTAAGTGCATTTTTTAGTCTAACATATTTTCAAAAGAACAATATTTGTTTTGGTGGAACGCAACATCTAGATGTTATCTAGCCTTAAAAAATTATAAAATACTATTAATAATAAAACCTCAAAGAATGTTCCCACTACAGTGTCTTGGGGCCTGAGAACCCAAACCTCCCCCAGCATGGCAGTCTCCCATCCCCCCACCCTTCCATATCCAGGAAGCTGCGGGAGGCTGGCCAGCAGCTTCCCACACCCAAACCTGTGCTCAAAGCAGGGTCCATGGAGTCCCCAGGGGGACTCGAAACCGTCCTCCCCAGTGTGCAGGCTGAAGGGGTCCTGCAAGGGTTGGAATGCAGCGAAGCAAAGGCTGAGAGAGGTCCCTGGGTCATTCTCTGCCCCCCTGACAGTGAACGGCCAGGCCCACAGGCTCCCGGAGAGGCCGCCTGGCACCAGAACTGCTCCCTCCTGCCCCAGGCTGTGTGTGCTCGCCCACTGCTGGGGGGAGCAGCAAAAGAGGACAAACACAATCCCATAAAACAGAAGCTGTGTTCCCATACAACAGACCGCATGAGTGATAAGGTGAAGTCTGATCCACGCATGCTGCTTTGAGCACACATTGGAATATTAGAATCCAAGTATCAATGGACTACATCATACAATGGTCTTCTACAAAGACCCCCCAATTCCCACCTAAGACACCCCTGCCTGGTTTGGGGGCAGCCCCAGGTCAGGACAGGGAGGATGGTTCTGGATTTGGAGACACAAGAACTCTCACACTGGTCCCAATCCTGCCTGACCCATCTGATCTCGTTTTTTGTCCACAGGGTGTAGACAAGAATATAATACCCATCTCCCTCACCTGCCAGTCTCACTGGCCAGATAAGAAATGGGTGTGGTGTAAGTTTGTAAACAATCCTAACTTAAGGGAAGAAGTGCTGTTTCTTGCTTTACATTCCTGGCAGCAATCCCTGCTTCTGTTACTCAGGACTGGTTTCAGATTCATTTGGTGAGGTGCAGGATTCACCGTGATGCCCAATTACCCTTTCTATAAAAAGGCTCCTCCTGGATTGATGCTAGACATTCCAAGCATAAGCCCAACTGATGGCTGAACTAGAGCAGGTACTGCCGTCTGAACTGCTGAGCACTATCTCTCTGTCAGAGACGCCTCCCTGCCTCCCAACCCCCCAGATCCACCGGAGGCTGGCCAGAGAGTGAATTATGTTCACCTTAGGCAAACAGGTTGTGCTTTCCTTAAGAACCCCAGCTCCAGCATCTGGCCTGTGCTGTGGGGGAGAACAGCAGCCCTCTCTCCTGCCTCCTACACCAGCTTCACCAAGAGGTTAAAAAAGGGAGTTAGCAGAGCAGCTGCGAACACATCTGGATGGCAAGGGCAAGGGTGACAAACGGCAAGTGAGCCGCCGCCCAGAGCACAAGCCTCACTTCGCACCTACGAAAGGCTGAGAGATGGCCAAGCTTGGGAACCAAGGAACATTCGTTGTGTCCACAAGCACCCCTCTTCTCCGCAGACACACAAACACGTTTGCTTATTTTGTTGTTTTCATTATGAATCACACGCTTATTAGAGAAAGTCCAGAAAATTCTTAAAAGAAGAAAGAAAAACACTGCAGTTCCACCAGGCAAATACATCTTTTTTTGTCTGCAGACAATGTTTAAACAATTGGAGCTCTAGTAACCACCACACCGAAGCTGCGGGAGGAAGATGATGCTGCGTGCCATGTTGCCATGGTAACACAGGGTGTGCACCGCATCCTCTGTATGCTTCAGATCCGTGGCTGAAATTCTAGAGTCACTGACTAATTGCCGGTTGAGAAGAAATGTTCAACAACAAAAACGTGCCGATCGGGTCGAGCTGGCGATGTTTGCAAAAGCAGCGTCTCCAAAGACTTCCCCATTTCTGATGGAGAATTGAGTCTAAAATTTTTAAATTTTTGTACGTGAGCTTACATCTCTTAAATGTCGCTTTCCTTATGCTCTCTCTTAGGGTGTGTGGAGTATTCGGTGTTTCCCCGGTACGCACCCACACCTTGCTTGCCAACAAGGCAAGCAGAACACAAATGATACAGTGATATAAGTGACAGGGTGCCCGATGACACAGCGCGGAATGACCAGCAGGAGGGCTGGCATCATCTGGTCAAGAACAGGTTCTGGGATTAGATTGTGCGTGCAGAAATTCTGTTCTTTCAGCTATTACTTGTGCAACCTTGGGGCAGTTACAAACTCCCTGAGCCTGACTTTTCTCATCTAGGAAATGGGGATGATAGGATATTAGTGAAGGTGATAAAAGTGAAATGCGTAACAGCACAGCGCCCAGCACGTGGAAAGCACTCCGCGTTAGCAACACTCCTTTCATATATACCAACCGGAGAAGGAATGGTACATGTAAACCAAAAAAGTTTTTAAATTCCATTCCTGATGCCTCAGAAATTGCATCAGTTCTGAGGGCCATAATTATATTTATCTTAAAGGAAAAAGCAAAATGAACAAATAAACTGACTGCATGGCTAGAGAGCTTCTAACAAGACCCACCTGTTATGCAATGGTTTTTTCCATCTAAATTCTTAGATGAGGGATCTATTAAGTTTTCCAAAAGCGAAAGAAAAATCAACATGGGAATGAGCACGGAAACAAAGCCTTCATCTCAGGCATGCCAGAAAAAAACCAGAACACCAGAGTGTGTTATTCTGACGAATACGTGTGCTGAGGCTCCGCACACCCACCTAGGACTCAGAGACGGAAACCAACTGGATGCATTTATTTCTGACAAATTGGGATAAAACCGACACCAGTAACTACCAAGAATTTCAGTGTCCAAACGCCCAGGAAACATTTCATAGCCCAAACTTTCACAAGCAGGACTTCACAGTATGAGAGAAGACAATATTTCACACACAGAGAAACACTCACCATTAAGAAGAAAAGATAAAAAAACACTTTTTTCAAAAAACAAATCACTGAAAGTTTCATACAGTGTCTACCATGTTCCTTACAAACCAAAGAGAAGGTATCTCGCAAAAACTACATTATTTGGTGTATATAGTTTTTAAAGAGTTTGCTCTGATTTTTATACAGCCTCTAAGCACCTAAATTGTGTGATTATTTACATTAAGTCATCCAATAAATGTGTACGGAGCACTAGAGCATACCCCATCCTGATCTCTGTGTTTAGTATATACATCAGTGCCCTCTGGGAGCTTATGCTCTGGCGGTGGCGGCAGACAAGAAACCAACACAGTAGGAAGTATGTGAGATGCCCATAACTGCTATGGAAAGTAGAAATAGGATAAGAGGAACCGTGGGGGTCGAGGGAAGATGCATGGCCCTGTTGAGAAGCTGAAATTTGAGCAAAGGCTTGAAAGAAATGAAAGATGCAGGAGGAGGACGGGGTACTTCAGGTCTGGGTGCAGCTAGTGCAAAGGCCCTGCAGTTGGCTTCCTGGAGGAGCAGCAGGGAGGTGAGCGTGGCTGGAGCAGAGGGCCTGAGGGCGGAAAGGGGCCTGAGCAGGGGTTGGCAAAGTTGTACTGTCAGGAGCCAGAGAGTAAACAGTTTAGGTTTCACAGGCCAAGAGACGCAACCAAGGGAATTACGTAGGTCTCTGTCGCAACTACTCAACTCTGCCCATGTAGCACAAAGCAGCCATCAACGTGAGCGAACAGGCATGGATGTTATTCCAACAAAACTTTATTTATGGACATTGAAATTTGAAATTTCATATAATTTTCATGCATCACAAACTATACTTTTGATTTTTTCCCCCAACTATTTAAACCATAGAAATTGTTCTTAGCTAGAGAGCCACGCATGGCAGGTGGCAGGACAGGTTTGGCCCGTGGGCCATAGTTTGTTGACGCCTGCTTTTGGGCCTTGTAGGCCATGGTAAGGCCCTCGGTGTTTATTCTGAGTGTTACAGAGAACCCATCTGATCGGACTTGGGCTCCAGGAGTCACCCTGGCATCTCCTTGGAGAAGGCACCATCTGGGGTGGGGGTGGGGGTGGGGGTGGGGAGGAAAGCAGGGAGACCAGCTCAGAGGCGAGATGCGGTCACTGCCAGGGACTGAACCATGCCGGGCCCCTGGTGTGGCTGCCCTGGAGATGGGGACCTTAAGGAGGTAAATAAGGTTAGACGAGGCCATCAGGGTGGGGCTCTGATCTGGTAGGGCTGGTGGCAGTCTCGTGAGAGGAGGAAGAGACAGACCTTTTTCTCCTTCCCTCTCCCTCTGCCACGTGCGCAGGGGAAAGGTCGTGTGAGGACACGCCGAGGAGCTGTCTGCAGGCCGGGGGCAGAGGCCTCACCAGAAACAACACCTTGGTCTCGGACTTTCAACTTCTGTAACTGAGAAAATACATTTCTGTTGTTTACGCCTCCCAGTCATCCCCTGTGGTGGCCGCCAGGTGGACTAGGACAGTGGCGTGCGGGGGAGGTGGCGAGAGCTGGCGGGATCCCTCAGGTGCTGAGGCCAGAGCAGCAGCACCTCCCAGAGTGATCCCACACGGGGTGGGCGGTGAGGAAAGGAGAGGCGTTAAGGATGACGGGGGGCCCGAAGTCCTGGCTGTAAAAATGAGCCGACCGACACCTGCGACGGGGGAGGCTGCAGGTGGGATGCATGGGGTGCGGAGTGGGGCTTCAGGCGCGGGCTCACTGAGCTGCTGCTAAACAGTTCGCAGAGTCGCATGAGGACAGAAAGGGAGCCCCTGGATTCAAGTACTTGATAGCAGGGAAAGGTCAATGTTCACATCAAGGTGGGCAAGCAGGGGCCGTAAGTGGTCGGAGGTAGATCACCGGCGCTGGCTTGCAGCCCAGTGAGTTGCGGAATATTCCAGTCACAGCTTTATGTACTTGAATGAGGGATGGAACCGCACTTGCAGAGTTAAGAATAACCGAAGGTCCACAAAGGTGGGGGAGCAGGGGGACTTCCCAAGCTGTTTATGCTCCTCTGAAGTTGGCAACCCCGAGTTCGCTGTGGCTGCAACTTGCACCAACTGGTCCTCTGAGTTGTCTGGGGAAGTCCCTGCTTTCAGATGACAGTTAACCTTCGCCCTGAACACAGGTGCTTCCCTGAGTCAGTCACACAGAACAATTTTCCTTGCCCTTCACGGCCCCACGTCACGGCAAAGGTGTTGCCGGGTCCCGGGACCATGCTCATCCTCGTGGCCCAACTCACACAGGTCCGTATTCAGGTGCTCTCTCTGGTCGGCCACATCCTGGGGCAAGAACCTGCCCTGGTTCTGAGCCCAGTCTGCCCAGGGAGCAGTACATGAGCAGGAGGAATCAAGTGGGGACCAAACAGGGAGACGGCAGGAGCGACGCCCCCGTGGCCCGAAAGCGTCCCTGGTGAGGATGGTGAACAGACTCTAAGAGCCACAATCACGTGCGGTTTCCAAAGCAGAATGACCACTCTGTACAGACCTGACTCGGTGGAGGCTGTTTCTAAATTTACTTTTGTAGCCAAGGAGAGTAACATGACTTTCTGGTCACTGCCCATGGCACACGTTACTGCCATGTCTGGAGGATCAATTCCAGCCAACACCACCTGCTGGGCCCCCCACAGCCCACTGCAGGGCCCGCCTCCCCAGCCTCCCTCGCCCACCCTCTTCTCCATCATCTGACTCCCCCTGGGCACCCCACACGGCATAGCACACTCCAGCCCACAGACCCCCCACGGTCTCTGAAAACAGGCCCCCACGCAGGTTCTCAGCTGTGGTACACCAGGGCGCCCACCATGGGCAGCCAGAAACTCCCGTCTTGGCCTACGTAAGTTCTCCGGTGAGACCCGCGCAGCACTGCAAGTTGATTTAGTAGGTGCATCAAAGGCAGCCCAGCAAGCGCACTTTTACCTGCGCCGAGGCAAACAGCGAGCTCATGTGTACACACCACCACCCAGGCAAACATCAACAAGGGGAAGACAGGCTCCCACTCGCTCCGCCCAGCCAAATATTTAAAGCAGCTAAGCCCAGCCGCAGCCCTAAATATTTAGATGAGTAAAGAATGAGTTTCTCATGTGCTTCTTGAATAACGCCATTGCTCTGGTGCACACAGCAAGCGAGCGGGGAACAGGGCCCAGCACATCTCTCCGACCATCAGTGAGAAATGACCAAATCACCCCTCCCCCCAGGCACGTGTGTCTCACCGAGGGAGAACGGCTCTTCAGGGACGACGAGGGTACTCTGTGTCTCTCCTGTCCGCCCCGGACCACCGCACACCTGCCTCCCGTTGTGAGCAAAGGGTTCCTGATGTCTCCCAGGAAAATGCCCCAACTCCTCAGCTGCACTGAGCATCCCCGCCCCCCACCCCAGACCAGCCCAGACACATGTGCACGTGGTGACAACCCCCTAAAAGCCCCTGTCACACACGTGGGCCTCCTCCTAACTACCAGGGGCATGCCACTCTCGTCCTCAGGGGCTTCGCATTCCACGGCTCTTCTGTTCAAATGCAAGGTCTCGGGATGCCGCACCCAAGCTCCCTGTAACTTTATTTTTGAGGCACGTGCCTGTTCCTAACGTGCAAGCACAGAGAGTGAAGACTGATCAACACTCCCCAGGAAGTTCCCTAAATAAAGTTTCTCAAAAGATGGTCGGCAGACTCCGACTCAACAACCTTCAGGGGTTATGTGTTTTTAAATGTGTTTTCACTTTGATTAGAATCTTAAAACTATCTTAAAAAACTAAAGACCACGAGTCTAACAGAGGTAGCATGAACTAAGACGTCCCACAGAGCACCCAACACACAACCTGGGTCACCACGCGCAGCGCCACAGTCCCCACCCAGAGGGCGGCTTTGTGTCACCAAAAACACACCTGTCACATTTAAAACAAAGTGGCTCCTTTTCATGCCATTGCATTTAATTTGGCAAATCTGAGTTTTTAATTGAGTGATCCAACAGTGACAAGCGTGAAAGTTAAAACTAGTCTTACATAGTAGCACAGTTAAGTCCTCGCTGAACGCTGTTGATAGGTTCTTGGCAACCGTGACTTTAAGAGAAACAACATAGAACAAAATCACGTTTACCGCAGCCCAACGAGATAAACAAGAGTGAAGTTCCTATGGCAGATCTCTGGTCACGAAAACATCATCAAACTTCTAAATAAAGACCCAAAACATTTCTAATACTAAACACTGAAATAAATATGAGCTAGAGATACATTTAGGAAAGATTAATAAGAACAAGTAAGATAATTACTTACTTATTCCAGGTCAGGGTCTCGGGTGGCTGGAGCCCACCTGGCAGCTCAGGGCCCCAGGTAGGAACCCGCCCCGGCCAGGACACGTTGCAGGGTGCACTCACACTCACACTCACACTCACTCACACTCACACTCACTCATGCTGACACACACTCAGACCGGGACAATCAGACACACCAAGGAACGCAGCCCAACGGGCACAGTTTTGGGACGTGGAAGGCGGCGGAGGACCCAGAGAAACAGAGAAAACCCACACAGATGTGGGGACAATGTGCAAGCTCCGCACAGACACGGGCCCTGGTCGGGATTTGATTGTTTTTTTTTCCAACGTTGTAACAAAACGGCACTGTCTTTTAAGTAACCATGAGATAATAACACGGGTCAACTGTGCGGCAAGGCGGGTTGGAACAGACACTGTTCAGACTTGCAGCCGCCACTCTGGATCCAGCTATTCCAGGGTTCGGGACTCTCATCCCAGGAGACGGAGTAAAAGGGACAAAAGTACCGAGAGAGCGGAAAAGCAAGGCGCTTGCTGGGCGGTCAAGGTGTGTGGCCCTGGATGAAGCCAGCCCCGTCCTCATCTCTGCGAGCTGCACATGCAGGACGGAGCCCTGCTCACCCCAACTCTGCCCCACGCGCTCTGAGCACCTGCCACCCCCAGCTCTGTGCTGCAGGCTGGCGACAGGCCTGACAGGGAACACCCAAGGTGGCCCCGGCCTTGGTGGTTGGAGGGGCATCCTGCCCAACTCCAGACCTGGAGTCTGGAACCTTCACACTCCCATCGAGAGCACAGCAGGACACGAGGCCATACCCCTGCGATTTTCACAACACTTCCAAGAACGTAACTTCATAAGCATGAGGAACACCTGCCGTCCACCGTACAACGTACGCAAAGCAACACGTAACTGCTTCCTTCTGAAAAGCAAACATTTTGACCTTGTGGTTCTCCATCAAATTTTAATAACCTGCCCTAAGTTTATGTTGATTTATTCTGACATGGTTCTTAAGAAAGCAAGTAAAGGTATAAATTTTTCTTAATTTTCAAAGGTGAGTGAAATGTTCTTAAATAGCCTTTGCCACCTCACGCTGCTGTCAACAGCTAGTTTTTATTAATTTCACATAAATCACCAGCTATAAATATTTGCGCCGTATCAGCAGGGGATTTATTAGCGAGCCAGCTAGCTCTAGCGATGGATTTACACAAACACCACGCAGGAGGGACGGTCAGTTTGTTTGCGTGTCTCACTCCCTCCACCTGCTGGCGGCTGCTGAAAATGAGTCCCCCAAAAACGCCAGGCTTCAGTTTTTAAATAATTGGCACTGCCAAATTGACACAGCCTTACCTAGTTATAAATAATGGCGTGATTTAACGTGCTGCGTTTATCTATCCAAGTCACAGCCATAGGAGCAGGCACACGAAGGCAGTCGCAGACCCGCGTGCGGGAGGAAGGTGAATTCTAGACGTAACACTTATTCTGAGATGTCTTTCCGTGGACGCTAGACCTGGGGTGCTGTGCGTTCATTTCACCATTTCTGGCCCTTCAGGGGCAAGCGGCCCGAGAAGCCTGCTGTTCAGAGCATCAGGGCTCGGTGCTGAGTGAGCAGAGCAGGTGTTGCCAGGTGTCATGACCACACCGGCCAGGTCCCTCACTCACCCTCAGATGCCAGGCTGCACTTTCATTTCTCTCCAGGGCCTCTTGTTAAAGGCTGTCCCTTCCTGGAAAGTCAGAGCGAGTTCTTCAGGCCTGAAATAGGCCCCCCTCTGGCTCCACACCTGCCTCACCTGGGCGGCCCCCTCCGTGACCTAGGATGCAACCCTCTCCTCTTGGTCAGTGCCAACCTGGTGTCCTGACTCCAGCTACCTCCTCTGCAGAGGGTGAGATTAGATTTTCTTTCAAAAATAGGTTGATGCTTTTATTATCATGTTCATATCATGAAAAAAATGTCAATCTGGAAAACTACACATCATATTCTCAATTCTTCTTTAAAATAGCAAAACTTCTAAATCTCACAAAATGCCAACCACAGTGCCTGGCACCCTGACATGCTCCATACACCAGGTGAAGGAAGAAAGGAAACGTCATTTAAAAACTCAGCAGTGGGGAGACCTGAAAGTTATTCCTGAGTCTCAGGTTAGAAAGGAGAGACACAAAGGAAGGGAACCACCTTGGATCCTTGTTTTGATTTTCTGGTTTAATAATAAAAATAATATTTAAATATGAAAACAAAATCCAGAAGGCCTGTTTGCTATGAAGAACAGACAATATTAGAATGTCTCTAATCACCAGAAGGGGGCAGCATCTTAAAGGCCATGTAAGAACATCTTGTTTTTGTGTCTTAGAGAAAGATCAAACGCTGAGAGTCCATCCGAAAACTCAAAACCTACAAATTTCCATTTAAACATCTCTATCTCCACTTATTTTGTATCACTGGAAAAATACCCTTCCTGTATGCGAGTCTGTAATTGTTACAAAATAGTTTTACTTTATGTATACTCCAAGTGACCTTGGACTCTGATTCATCTTTTAATGAGCCTAGTGCTTTCACACACAATTTGAACACACATTGTTTGAAAACCTCAAAGCCTAAACACATAGTGAGTATATTTAAGTATACGTCCATATATGCAGAAAAGCGTATTTATTTTGTATAGTTAGCATACATCATTTGCTTAAATAAAGCAAAAACCTTGAAGACTTTTTTTTAAGCAAACTTCATCAGAAACATTTAACATGTAAATCAAGAAAGAAAAAATTCTAGATCTAAAACAATTAAATTCTGTCTTTCCCCAATAGTTCATCAATATCATTGTAACTCATTCTAAAATAAATTTTAAGCCACTGCTTTTGAAACCAGGCTGTTGTTCTGCTCCATTTCTTGATTACTGTGATGGGTCTACGTCTTTGGAGGAACACCACCCATCTACGTACAAGGACAGGCCGTGCCTTCATCCAACACTTCCCATCCCGTGCACAGCACACTCTCCTAGAGCTCAGGAAAAGCTGCTGATCCGGGCACCAGCGTGGGAGTCACAGGTACTTCTGATTTACGCTGCAGGCTGGGGGTGGCTGACCTCCACACAGGATGCCCCATCACTTCTCAGCCGTCTCACACCTGGCCAGGTGAACAGGGGCCCAAGGCAGAATGGGTTCACCTGAGGCTTATTCTAGCTCAGCAGCCCTCAACAAGGCCACCCTCAGGGACGTCTGATCATTGTTAACTGGAGCTGTCACACAGCCTCCCCTCTTTTTGAGACTCAATGTGCCTCCCTGGGAGGCCAATGTTCTTGAAGGGGGTGCAGGAGCCGCCCACCCTCTCTTCTATTTCCCGGGTGAGTAGCCTTCCCAGCACCTTCACCCTGCGAGGGCACAGCCTCTCCTGCCATAACGTCCCCACGCGACCCCGGCCAGACGCAGGCTTTGGGACTGACACCCCAGCCCAGACTCACTGCGTCCGGGTGCGACAGAGAAGGGTGTCTGCCGCCTCAACTCTGATGTGGTTACTTTACCTTCAACACCCCTCCCAGGCTCGTTTTACCTGTAAAGCGGGGGAGCCCGCTTGAAATCTCCTTGTCGACAGATTCCTTCCTTCCAGGGAGCCCTCGGGGAGTTTGTGCATGTCCCCCAGCCCCCTCTCAGCCCTAGAGGCAGCCTCTCCTGGAGGCCGGCCCCGCAAAAGCATGGGAGGGCGAATCTTCTCCTCGGGGTCTGCGTCTTACTCATTTCCCCTCAGAACTTCGGCGAGTCTCCTCTTCCTCTGGCAGCGCGGTGTCCAGAATTGAACGCAACACCCAAGTGGCCTGAGCGGTGACAGCAGGGCCTCCCTGGCTCCAGAGCGGGGTTGCTGAGCGCAGCTCCTGGCCGCCCTCCCTCCCCACGGCGCGCCGTCCAGCCAGGCCCGGACCCCTGGGAACCGGAGCAGCCTCGGTTTACGGCGATCAGCCGTACTCCCATCTCAGACTCGAGGCCAACACAACGGCACGGCCCGGGCACATTTGCTTCTTCAGAACCACATCACACTACGAAAAAGAGTGATTAACTTTCCAAACCCAAACCCAAACCCACGCGCCTTTGTCACACGGGCCGCTGGGTTCTAGACCCCAGACCAGGCGGCACATTACTCGCTACTCCATTCCATCTCACTGGGTCAATTCACGCCTGTGGCTGTTTATGGCATTAATTTAAAAAAGCGTGGCCTACCCTGGCAGGGGCTGCAACCTTTCAACTCGGTGGGCGGGCTGAGGGTGCAGCGCTGGGCTTTGCGGTGACTCCAGGCTCGGTCCCTGTCTCCAACGTCACCTCGAGGAGACACACAGGGGACTCCAATGCCCTGGAGGGTGACGGGCAGGGGACAGCGGGCTGCCACTTCGTCACCCACGAGCAGCCCCGTGCAGTGGGGCTGCTCCTTTCTTTGCATATTTTCCCCAAAACAACAGATGATGTCCTGGTTCTAAAATCATTCCTAGCTTCTCAGCCAGGCTCAGCTTTCCGACACCAGCACCGGTCAGCACCAACCTCAGGCCGCTTTTTGTCCATGACTGTTCCCTGTCGGCTTCAACCACCCCCCACCCTCGGGGCTCAGGGCTCCTTCCTGATCACCCAGGAATCGCTACACTCCCTGGCCAACCCGGTACCCCACGTAAAAGATGGACACCGAAGAGTTAAAAATCATCATCTTTGAGCAGAGACAATAGGGGTGCTTTCTAGTTATGTTTGTATGAGAAAAACAAGGCGAACTAGTTTCTAAAGCCGGAACCTTAAAAAAGTGACCATTAAGTAAAAACCGGAGAGTTGGTAACCATGACAGGAAAGAAGAAATACTTCCTACCCAGTCCCAAACCTTTCCCCTACGACTCAGCCTCTTCCCTGCCCCAGACCCGGGAATCCTGTCTGCCCCCACGTGAGTGTGCCCAGCTTGCACCCTGCCCTCCTTCTCCGTCCTGGCTACACAAACACGAAAATGATCATCTCTTTCTCCATCATCTCCATCCTAAAATAATTTCAAAATAGAAAGACAGGCTTCCCAAAGAGAACATGCCACCGAGGGCAGGCGGGTCCTCTTGCCCATGAAGAGCCAGGAGTTACACTTGAAAAGTTCAGCTGGACTGAAAATGAAAATTCAGAAATAAGCCAGGGATGGAAAGGTGTCTCTCAAAATCTCAGTGGGTTTTCTGCCCGACCTTCCCAAGAGGGGCTGGGGAAGGGCCTCCCAGAGGAAGCAGCACCGGGTAAACGTGGCAGGGATGGATAGCCAAGGGCAGTAAGACACAGCTGTATTCCGGCAGGAACACAAGCAAGCACGAGCATGAACAATGGGAAACCCAAACTGCTGATAAACCCGGGGCCAGTTAAAGTTCTGCAATGAGCTAGGAAAACAAGCCACCTGCGACCCTTCTCAGCCGGACCACTCCTTAAAACTCTGGTCAGTAGTAACAAATCCCCAACGTACTAGTACAGGAGGCGCAACTGTGTTTGCAGAGTCTATCGTTAATTTTAGTTAATAACAACATTTATGGTGATTTTTTTCAAAAAAAGAGATGAGTTCTGTGTTGCCCAGACTAGTCTCATGCTCCTGGGCTCAAGCGATCCTCCCACCTCGGCCCCCTGAGTAGCTGGGACTACAGGTGTGCACCACCACGCCCAGCTTATGGTATTCTTGACCTATAACTAACACTACTCATCTCCAAATAACAGGTGGATTTAAAAGGAACAGAAAAATAACTACGTTTGTCACTCTGTGAATGTAAGGAAATCCAGAAATTGTCCCAAAACAGAATTTAGGAATCAAAACATAGTATAATTTCCTAATAATTCGGCTGCAGAGGGCTGTTAACGGCTCTACAGAAAGCCAGTTATTATTTTTTTCCCCAGATTTTACTATTCCGAGAGGTTAAGCATTAGAGGCCACACAGGGCCAGGGTGGATCGGCCACAGCGATTCACGGGTTCTCAGGGGGTCCCAACATGTCGGCATCAAGGGTTGGGAAGGTGACTGGTGCAGGGGTGAGGCTGGCACTCAACAAAGAAAGGGCGGAGGGGTGAAGCGTAGAGGAGGAGGAGCAGGAGAAGAAACGCCAGTCTCCCCTCTGTACTATGGTATTCTACCCATGATGAATCCTGAGAACTGCCCTCCCCGTAACAATCTGCATTTAACAGTGGTAGAAAGACGGCCGTGGGGGGACGGATGATGGGAGGTTGCTTGGTGGATACAATGCGTGTTTGTCAGTGATGGACGCACTAAAGGTCCTGGCTTCACTGTAATGCAACTTATCAATGTAACAAAATTGCACTTGTACCCATGAATGTATACAAATAAATGGAAAAAAATTTTAAATGATAAAAGAATAATATTCCTTACCACATAGGGTAAGAGGCCTGGCACAGGACTGATGCGCCATCAGCCTAGAGAGAGAGGAGGCATCTGCCATGGGGAGAGAACTAACAGCCGTCACATGCATCCCACCTAACAGAGAAGGTGCTATCCCTTAACACCTGCCCTAAGGCACCAGTGTGTGCTGTGTGTACTGCTTAGAAAGTTGACTCTGGACGGATTAAATGATTTCATAATGAAAAACATTTATGGTAAATATTCCAAGCATACACACAAAATACGACTCAGAGAACCAATCTTAGGTAACGTGTACTGGCAGCACCCACCTAAACTTGCAGGTGTTTTTGGAGTAGTCCGCAGCCAACTCTAAAGCTGCACTTTTGTCCCTCCTTCACGGCCAACTGCAACACCCAAATCCAATACCGAGCCCCAAAACTCATTAATAAAATGTGTGAAGAAAATTAATAAATGCTTGATAAATTTTACCAAAAAAGAAAAAAATAGTAGAACAAAATTGCTGAAGCAAAATGAGCATTTCTAACACCCAGCACACGACTGACTCCCCTCATCTCCTGGGAAGCTGGGTGGCGGGGTGGGTGGCAGGAGCCCCCGCCCCCATGGTGGCCTCCCCCCTGAGCCTTGAGCCCCCACTCTGGTCAGTTTGAAACAAAGGAAATGATGCGTTTCCTGTCCCTCAAAGCACGCCAAGCACACGGTGAGCACCCACTGACCGCAGCCCAGAACCTCACCTTTGCACCTGGGACCCTCACAGCGCAGGCGCGAGACTGAAGGCAGGCCGCCCGCCCTCTGGTTTTCCTTCACTCTCCAGCCACGTGGGCTCCGTCCTTCCTTCAGAAACTCTTTCCTACTTTTCCACCCAGAGCGCTCTGCACGCAATAAGGGGCTAACGGGTGTCTGCTTACTTAACAAGTGAAAGTGAGTCTATCATTATCACCGTGTTTATATTTGGGTACTACCTTCTCCCTACAAACGGCTCAAAAATAATTCAATTCAAGCCACTGACTCATCCATTCAGGTACGGCTTTGGTGAGCGCTACCACGCCAAACTGCACAAGGATGAAGCAGCGATGGAGAGCAACAGTTAACACGTGTTTTCAGAGGACTAAAGACTGTCACCCGGTAATTCCCTGCATCTTGCTCTGGATGCTAGTTACACGTGTGTTACACGTGACTTCACTCCAGCTGTATGTTGACGAGCTGCGCACTGTATGTGAACAGTATGTGAATTACACTCCAACAAAACACGTCCCCGAGAAAAGCTGCAGTATTTGGGTCATCCCTTGCCAACTGCTCCCTCCTTTCCTATTAGGGATGAGAGGACCTGCACCCCCAAGCCAACTTTGGAACAACTTTGTCACATGTCCTAGTGGTCTGTTTATTCACATATAAAAATGGTACTCTACACGAAGAGTCCTGCACAGCCTCACTGGCACAACACAAAACAGAAAGGCTGCAAAGCCAGGACTCAGGACGGCATGTAGCAACAAGAAACCTCAGCCTGGAAGGGCCTTTGGGTCACGCGGTCCCACGCACAGCATCCTCTGGCATCCAGACTCCACAAGGACACGCAGAGAGCACGAGACGCTCGCTCTAGGTCCCCATCAGGCAGCCCTGACTGCTGTGAATTCAAGGCCTGGGCACCACACGGGAGAGTCCAGGTATTTGTGGAGGTCACAGCCTCTCCTTCAGCCTCAACGTCCTGTTCCCAATTCCACACCCACAGGGTTGTATGGGCAGAGCCTGCCATCCCTGCCTGCCTGCCTCCTTCCTGGAGTGAGTTTGCAGAGGGCAATGTGGGTGGTCTGGCCAGGGGGCTGCAGGGGGTCTCAGGGTCTCCCTCTCTCTCCCTCTCTCTCCTAGATAACGCACCCCGAAGGCAGCAGAGCACTCATACAACTCCCATGTGTGTACGTACCTGTACACACCCACACCACACACCCCCACGCCGCAGTGTCGACTCACACCGAGCCGAGAGTCGGCTGAAACCCTTCCTTCCTCTGTTTTCTCCGGGAGGTATCTTCAGCCACCACTTCCCAACCTGCCTCTGACTAGCTGATTAAGCCTGGACCCGCCCTCCCACTCCAGCCCACGCCTAATCTGCTGCCAGAACCTGTCTGAATACGCCCCTCCGTGGCAGCTGCTATCCCCGAGAGTCTAACCTCTCTCTCCATTTCGTCTGGTTTGCAAATCCGTGCGTCATTCAGTGGCAGCTTTTTAACAACTCACCTGTGATCTCGAGACACTCTCCAATTAAACAGAAATGATGAGATTGGCTTTATTTTGGGCCTGCCCAAAATAATGAGCCAACTCAGCAGCAGAAAGTCATACCACGCTGGACAAAGCAGGTGTGTGAGCAGCGTGCGTGCACCTGTTGATTTCCGCCTACAAGGTTTTAGAGAGGTAAGAGTACATTTAAGTAAAAAGGGAGCTCAGATTCCTGTGGTATCCTTCTCAGTTACTCCTCCAAGCCCTAAACTGAAGATCGCCTACCTCTTCTCTCCAGGTGACGAACTAAGACTCAAAGTGAATGTAGAAATAAAAGACAAGAGAAGACACTGAGACCCGGGGAATGGGTACAGGCTGCACAATGTCCTCCCAGAGACGTGTAGGCCCCAATTCCTGGCACCTGTGAATGAGACCGCACATGGCAAAACCTTTCATGCGCGTGATTAAGTTAAGGATTTTGCAGTGGGGGTTTTGAGATGATTCCGGATGATGCAGGTGGGCCCAACATGACTACAGGATCCTTCTAAGAAGGTGGCAGCGCAGAGGGAAACAGAGCTCTGCGCCAAGGGATCCAGGCGGCCACTAGAAGCCGGAAAAGGCAAGGAACAGATTCTCCCCTGGAAGGAACACAGCCTTTGACTTTAGCCCTGCAAGACCCACGGTGGGCTTCTGAGCTCCAGGACTTTAAGATAATAAATCTGTGTTGTTTTAAGCCACTAAGTGTGTGGGAATTTGGTACAGCAGCCGTAGGAAACACACACACAGCCAAAGAAGAGAAAGACCAGAACGGAAAGACCAGAGCTACAGAAACCCATCAGCATCTCCACCAAAGGACCGGAAAGAAGGTTCCAAGAAGCCAGAGGGATTAGTGGAAGCACTGGGCTAAAGGGGGTAAAAAAATGTCTACAAGGAGTTTTTTTTAAAAAGGTCATGGCCCAGCCATGGGGGACGTGGTAACCACACAGCCAACGACCTCGAAGTTTCCACTGGGAAGAGTGATGAAAGCAGAGACCACAGGCAACGGGAGAAGTGAGGGGCGAAGACGCGGACTCGGGTTGCGGTGACTTCGGGGACTTTCATGGCTGCTGTAAAAAGCTCCACAAACCAGGGGGACTTAAAGCAACAGACATGCACCCCCTCGCGGTTCTGGAGGCCGAAGTCCAAAACCAAGGTGTCTGCAGGGCCGTGCTCTTCACGAAGGCTCTCGGGGAGGGTCCTCCCTGGCCTCTCCCCAGCAGTCCCTGGCTTCACACTCTGCCTCCATCACCACCTGGCCCTTCCCATCGAGTCCCTGTCCAAATTTCCTTCTCCGTACACGAACACTGATCACTGGTTGGCGCCCGCCTAGTCTAGCGTGGCCCCATCTTAACTAACGACACCTGCAAACACTCCGCTTCCAAGCAAGGTCACACACGGCTACCAGGGGTTAGGGCCAGAACGTAGCTTCTTGGGGGGACACGATGCAACCCACGACACAGTCTCTCTCCCCTGCACTGACAGGAACAAAGGGTGTAGGAAGAACTCATGCTTAAAGTGCTCACTTGTGACTAATTCCTACCTGCAAGGACAGCCTGGACACTTGGCCTTTCCAACCCCTCACAGAGATCCACAGAAAAGAAACAGCTTATTGAGGTCGTGCCACTCGTTTTTAGGGGATGAGGCAGGGCTGGACCAGAGTGTGTCGTGATCTATGTTCACACCCTCCAGGATGCTGTGCTACTACCGGGTTCTCAATCCCCGTAACACAGCATGGAGAACACAACACTTAAAACCAGGGCCCTGCATAAAACCCAGCACTGGATTTTCTGGGATGGAAAAGGAGGTGCCAAGGAACATAGAGAAAATTGGAAGGACAAATCCTCAGCTCTGCTTGGTCCCCAGGGGGACGGGGCAGGGGGGCAGGGACAGCTGATGCCACCGGGCTCCTTTCACAAGCCAAAAGTCACCGTGACACCGCCCTGCCCTCTTCCTGGCTGATAACCACCGGCCCGAAACAGTCACGTGGGTCCAAACACGCTTCTCTGGCCAGGGCTTTGCAACAGTGAGGCTCAGGACAGACATGCGACATCCAGGCTGGGACCGCCCACCTGACCTTGGCCCACGTGGAGGTGCCCCAAGGCCCTCGGCTTGTGGCCTTTCACCCTATCAATCAAGGATAGACACGGATTATTCCAGAAAACGTGGAAGTGGATCTGGAGATGCCCAGTTCACTAGAGAACCATTTCAACTTATAATCACAGAGGCACTTGGCCGGTTCAGAGCCAAATCCCCAACCATGTAAAATGAATGGAAAGCTGTTTTAAATGTTTCCACCCAATTCCAGAAACACACTCTATCAAAAGACTTACCCAGATCCTTGCCAGCTGCCTCCTGGGGTCATTAGTGTTAGAAAGCATTGCAGGAAAGGGACTCAGAGGGGGGCTGTGACCCCGGGAGCTGGGAGGCAGGACACGGCACCAGCTCTTGCTAACAGCAATGGTGAAACGAGCTAAGGGCCATGAGTCCCCTCTTCCTGGCATCTCTGGGGCTCCGTCAGCCCATCACTCCAGCAGCTAAATTCCTCATCCTGAAGTCCACTCCACACCTCTGTGATAAATCACACTTAAGAAATATGCACAGGTCCTCCCAAAAGGATCTTTCTCTTCTATTTGAGAAGCTCAAAATTTGGTGTCCCTTTAATCACAAGATGCCAAATGAAACCTGACCACGTAATTACAACACCTGACTAACCCCATGACGCGAACTTAGAGGCCTCTGTCAGTGCAATGAGCTGCCAGGATACCTAAGGAGACACCCAGGATTTCTCAAAGAGGCGCCTGGCATTTCGGGCAAGAAAATTCTACACCGTGCGGCCCATCCAGCGCACTGCGAGGGTCAGGCAAGCCTGGCCCTGGGGCAATCCGGGCATTGCCACGCTGCCTCTGAGGGTGGCACCACCAAGCTGAGCTGCAAAGTGAAGCTCACTCCTCCACCTGGGTGCCAAGGTCAGGCTCAGGGTGGGGCCCAAATGGATCAAAACCACAATGGGGCGCTCTGGGCCCACGTCTGGTGACCAGGGGAAACCACTGGGGACCAGGTGTCTCCACTCCCCACACAGGGCTGACAGCCCCATGGCATCACAATCAGCTGCCCTATCATGTCTTCCTTGGAGGGAATGAACATTTCATGTCTCCTCAAGGCTGCTTTAAAGATCTCAGGCCTCAAAGATCTCCTGGTGTGGACACTGGACAATAAAACCGCCCTGCATGCTACTCGAACAGTCACAGCCCCCCGTTTTCTTCTTACACGTTTCCAGTTTTGACACCAATCACTGTCATGTTTCAGAAAGTCCGTGTGATTGCAGGATATCCATGGTAACCTCATTATTGTTTTTCTTTTCCAGTGGCCTCCATTGCTGTACTTCCATTAGTTTCACACTGGATCCATTAAAAACAGAACAGTGCAGGTCATCTTACTGCGCGATCAAATTCTTATGAAGCTGGGGACCGAGGACAAGCTTTCGGTCCTAGCACCTGCAGGTAGAGTGTGCGACATCCCAGTCTCCATCTCCTCGAGCCCCAGTTTCTTAATAGGAAATCCTCACCCCTACCTCACAGGCACATTGTTGGGATCAAAGGACGCAACAATATGTACAAAAGCGCTTTGCAAACGGGAAAGTCATGTTGTCAACGGCAGTTAGTAGCTGTTAGTCACCATGAAAGCAGTGGGGCTACATTACTCCGTAAGATCTAGAACAAGAAAAATTTTAAAAATAAAAATAAAAAATCCAGAGCAAGAACCCACTGATCAGAAATAGGGTGGTTCTCCTCCCACACCAAGGCAGACTCCAAGGTTCTCTCTAGATTTTTTTCCTTCCACCCTGTAGTTGAGCTGTGTGGTCTCGTTTGCTGTTGCAAGTGTTGGTTGTTATCTAAGTACCACTGTCAAAATATTAGAGGGTGAAGAAGCCAAAAAGAAACCAACACAAAATGATAGCTATCACCAATGAATAAAACTGTTCCAGATGAGCTCACCAAAATGATCCCTGTACTTGAAAATGCCCATCAACGCAGGCGCACAAGTATCTGTTCTTTAAACTGCAAATGCCATTTATTCTAAGAGCGAAGCACCCGTGGACCCACTCGACTCTGCCTCCAGACGACACCCAGAGAGCTCAAGTAGAAAGTGCACCTGCCCGGCCACTGCCACTAACCAGCACCGGTGGAGAAGCTGCCACCACCATGAAGGAGACGAAACAAAACAAAGAAGAAATCAACCCGACAAAAAGCCAGCATTTCTGTTAATATATCCTCACCACTGACGAAAACAATGAGCAGAACAGTGTGGCGACTCCTCAAACAGTCAAACACAGAATTGCCACATGACCCAACCATCAGCTCCTAAGGATACACTCCGAGGAACCGAACACAGGTCACTGAACACCTGTGTCCATTGCAGTAATGTTCACAGCAGCCAAGAGATGGACACAGCCCACGTGCCCATCAGCCCAGGCATGGACAAGCACAATGTGGTCCCTCCACACAGTGCAACGCCGGTCAGTCACGGAGAGGGATGGAGCTACCACCCTGGACGGCAAGTGACAGAGCCAGTCACAAAAGGCCACACATACTTTCTACGGTTCCATTCATGTGGAATGTCCAGAATAGGTAACTCCAGAGCTGGAAAGCAGACTGGTGGCTGCCAGGGGCCGGGGAGAGGGCAAACGGAATGACTGCTCATGGGTACGCGCCTTCCTTCCGGGGTGATGAAACTGTTTGGGAACTAGACAGAGGCGGTGGTTACACAATATTATAAACATACTAAAAGCCGGTAAAGTGTTTAAAACGGTTAATTTTATGCTATATGAATTTTGCTTCAATAGTAATAATTTTCTTAAAAATGACAACAACAAAAGGTCCCCTTCACCCCTGGGATCCCAGCCCACAGCTATGCTGAAGGCCATGAAGATGGGCTGTGCCCGAAGGAGTATTTTAAATGAAAAGGTTGGTGACCCTGGGGCCTGGGAAAGACAGCGACAGTCACCTTGCCAGGAAGGACTGACTGGTATCCGCCACTGCCACCTGGCAAACCCTCCAGGATGGACAAGGGCTGCTTCAGCGAGCGGCCCGACTGCCCTGGGATGCTCCTCATCTGGCACCAGAGCTGGACTTCAGGGGCTTCCCAGATGCCGCCCCAGGGAGAAGAATGGAGCCCGGTCCACCAGAAGCCAGCTGGGCGTGAACAGAAGGACCTTTCATTCCTGCAGTCCTCCCGAGCCACCCGGACACAGCGCGCCTTTACACGAAGTTCTGTAACGGCAAACAACCGCGAAAACGAGTGCTCCGCTGCGACAAGAGCTGAGGAAGGCTGTTTCGTGATGATAATTTTGTTTCCTGATTTTCTTTCCAAGATTATTAAACTGGGCACCTTTCAACGTTAGCCAATAATAATAAAACCGTTAATTCTTCTAAGGCTTAGACTATCAAAGGGAAAGAAACAGATTACTCAAATTACACTACAGCTATCTCTACGACTGACAGATGGATAGGTAGGTAGACAGATGTGTAATTTTGACCCTAAACGCTGAAAAACTACTGGGCTATAACACAAATGTTTATTTAAACAGCTTGCTATGATTTTTTAAATTGTGATGAAATACACATAACATAAAATTTACCATTCTGACCATTTTTGAACTGTACGGTTCAGTGGCATTAAGTGCGTTCACACTGTTGTACGCTTTCTATAATTTGTAAAGGTCTTAATCATGTCACTGATGTCTCCCCAAACACCTGGGGGTGGTAAGGAGAACAGGCATTGTTCCTGGGTGGTAGGACAGGAAGCAGAGGGCCCGTCCTCATCTAGGAAGGCACAGGGCACAGTGCAGGTGGCAGAAGACGGGCACCGTGTGGCCCACTCCAGCTCTGACAGTGGTAGCCTCATGATTTGTGGGGAGGAGTGACACAGTCCCGGCTGGACAACGTGTCCTTTACAGCTCCAGCAACCAACGGCAGTCCCAGAACTGAGGTTTCCTCTGGAGCTCTTCGCTGCACCCCCGTCTTGCTCAGGCCCCCCGACTTCCAGTCAAGCTAACAGCAGCTCCCCACTTCTCACAAAGGACAGTCCTGGCTGAAGTGACCAGCATAAGCAGGCACCTAGACGGACTCAGGTGTGGTCTGGCCCCCTTGGCAGACGCCACACCCCTTCTCTGCAACAGGAGCCTCCTCGAACAGCCCTGCTCAGACCAGGCTCAGATTTTGGTTTTCCATCAGTACAAAGGCAATCTATCAGGTCCCAGCCCGCAGACATGGGGCTTTTGTGCAGGGCTGAAAGAGGGATTACATTTCAGGAATAGCAAACCTACTCTCTCTCCTGGGGGCGGGCAGCAGACACTCCGTGGTGAATGCACTTTTTGTTTACCAGCTCAATTAGCAGAGCCTTCGAGGGGATGACGACACGCACACACTCTGCACTCAGCGAATGTTCAGAATGCTCAGAGTTAACCGGCCAAACAAAAACAACTAGGGGAAGAGGGGACGGAAAATCGCCGCCTGCCCACGAGCCACGCAGCCATGCTCTGGGCAGCGAGGGACTCTTGGCCACCACCAAACCCAGCAAGCGACCAGGGACACAGGAACTTCAGATGATTTCCCAAAAAACACAAGACTCTACTTCACGCAGGCACTTAGGAAAAGGCAATGTCTCGTCTAGCAAAGGCTCTGGGCAGGAGGTCCAGAGAACTGAATCAGGTTTAAATTAAAACCCTAAGGCCGTGCTGTCCAATCCAGCAGCAGCTACCACATGTGGCTACTGAGCACTTTACACGTGGCTGGTCCGCATTTCGCTCAGAGTGTACGTTACACGTCACCATCCAAAGGTTTAGTACCAAAAAGGAATGTAACGTACCTCGCCAATAAATGCCACATAACTGCAATTGAGAAGATAATAGTGCGGCTATGTTGGACTAAACTTCACCTGTTTCTTTTTACTTTTTTACTGTAGCTACTAGAACATTTTAAATGACCTATGTTGGCTTATATTCCATTTCCACTGGACAGAGGTGCTGGGGGACTTCGAGAAAGTCCTGACCATATTTCATGACAACAGAAATTCCTTCCTGGGTGCAGATGCAGAGGTGGAGGTTGGCATTCCGGGTATGAACGGGAGGGTGGATCCCTGCGGAAGGAGGGAGGGAGCAGCACTGGCCAGAGACAGGCTGAGCTGTGATGCAGGCCCAGACACCTCCAGGAGCGCTGGAGCATGAGTGGCCATCCGAGCCGTCCCGTGGTGGGCTGAAAAGCCCCCACCCCCCGTCCCCTGCATGCCCGTCACACCCTGGCAGAATCAGGCACTGCAGGAGGGTGTGCAAGGATGTGCCCTTGAGCTGGGCATCTCTCCCGGAAGGGGCCGCAGCCGATGGTGCTCCCCGCAGCTGGGGCAACAGACCTTCCTCAGAGGGGGCCTGGCGGGGAGTCCCTGCCCTCTCTAGAGTTCCACCTCGACATCCGCAGTACTCAAGCCAGCCCTCGACAGCCTGTGAGACTCCAGCAGCCCTTAGCACACAGTGTGACCACTGTGAACGTTGCGGTCAATGACACACTCAGCAAAGTTCTTAAAACCAGACGCTAAGTCAACTCGTTAATATCAGGCATTGCTTCCAGGCCTTGCGGAGAGCAAACGCTCCCCAAGTACCGTCTGCCTCCACGATAGAATATACCGTGCTCGCCAAACCTCAGGGGAAACGGCAAACAAGGGCACAGCACACTCGGAAGCACTTGATAAACTCTCAGTAAACCCAGTTTCCACCTCCCGGCCCCCAAACAGCAGTTTGGTAGGAAAGACTGCAGAATAAAATAAATATGGCAACGGACAAACTGGACAAACACTGACAGCGCAGAAGCAACCAAAGCCCAATCCTGCCTTTGCCAGTGGGGACCTGAGGCCTAGGCCATGCCAGATGCACACCTGGCACTCTGCCTGCCACGGCAGGGCTCCGGGAGCAGATCACCCACTGCTGGTCTCTGCATTACAGCAGCTTATCACAGGTTGAGCACAGTGACAATCAAAGCCACTTAGGTCCCTAGGACACAGGGAAGGTGCCCAAGGAGCTACGTGAGCTTGTCTTATAAAAAATTGCCATTTTCCTACCTCTTTTTCTCTTTTCAAAAGAGAACAGAAAGAAGGGAATGTTTCATCTTATGTCAACAGGAGATAACACCAAGGAGACAGACTCTGCTTCCCAATCTCAGGAAAGAGTTATTTTACAGAAAGAAACAGGAAACCAGAAACAGAATAAAATCAAGATAAATCTACATTTAAGGCTGGGTGTGATGGCTCATGTCTGTAATCTGAGCACTTTGGGAGCCGAGGTGGGAGGATCACTTGAGGCCAGGAGTTTGAGACCAGCCTGGGCAATATAGTTAGACCTTGTCTCTATAAAACATTTTAAAAATTAGCCAAGCGTGGTGGTGCAGGCCTGTAGTCCCAGCTACTGGCAAGGCTGAGGCAGGAGGATGGCTTGAGCCCAGGAGTTTGAGGGCTGCAGTGAGCTATGATGATGCCACTGCACTCTGGCCGGGGAGAGGGAGGGAGGGAGGGAAGGAAGGAAGGAAGGAAGGAAGGAAGGAAGGAAGGAATCTACATTCGAAAAGAAAAAAGCTAAAGAGAACCTTTCTGATAAGGAAAATTCCTATGATTTTAAACATACAAATCTGCATTCACACCTTTCCCTAAGGCAGCCCTTTCTCCCCGGTTGTATTAACAGACGCGAGGGTATGTGTCTGAGCCATGTCTGAGGATTGCTGGTATCAAACACCTGGCCACCAGCAAGCACAGCTCACCAGGGGACGCAGAGCTACAGGACACTGCCCTTGGACAGCTGAGAATCACACTGGCCCTTAAAGGGCCACGCCTTAATCAAGTGTCCTGGGATCCGCGTCCCACACTTCAAGCACTCATGTACCACCTTTGTCATTTCCGCCACATTCAAATACCACCTATACCAGCGATCCCCAACCTGTTTGGCACCAGGGACCGGTTTCAAGGAAGACAATTTTTTCCAGGGGGAGGAGGAGGGTTGGTTTCAGATGATTCAAGTGCATTACACTTACTGTGCAGTCAAACCTCTCTGCTAATAACAATCTGTATTTGCAGCTGCTCCCCAGCACTAGCATCACCACCTCAGATCATCGGGCATTAGGTTCTCATAAGGAGTGAGCAACCCAGATCCCTGGCATGCACAGTAGGGTTCGAGCTCCTATGAGGATCTGATGCTGCCGCTGATCTGTGCGGTGATGCCAGCGACGGGGAGCGGCTGTGAATACAGACGCAGCTTCGCCTGTTCCCCTGCGTTCACCTCCTGCTGTGCGGCCCGGGTCCTAACAGGCCCCTGACCTGTACCAGTCCTCGGCCCTTGCAGACCGATACTATCACCTGCTTAATCTCTCTTCAGAGCAACTTTAAGTTCTTCTAAACCTTAAGTTTATCCTAAGCAATAATACTTACGAACTTACACCTTTAATGTCTTTCTAGTACACGCTAAAACATAAACAAATAATCAACAAACATCACATGTAACGCTAATTTAGGAAAACTCGATCACACCAAGCTACGCTTTATACAACTGTGGGACAACAAATCCAAAAATCCAAACCATCCCTTTATTCTCTCTCACCTACCTAAAGTTTAGATTCTAAACCAAAGATCTCAGAAAACATTCAAAATTAGTTATTTGGTCTTGTTTGATTTTTCTTTTTCTTGTTCCTTCCTTCCTGTTTTACTTAGCCCATTACTGCTCTTGATACAGTCTCTCGAGAGCAAAAGGCCCTCTCCTGAAGGCTCACACACACGACTGCTCCGTAACTGTCACCCAGAAACAGAAAGGACACAACAGGATGTTGCTCGACTTTCTGAACAGCCTGATAAGAACCTTCAAGTCAAGGAGACCGAAGACTTCGGTGGTGGGAAACGTTTAAAGAGATTTAAAGGTACAATCTGATCACTGCTATCAAAACGAGAAACCACACTGCCATAAAGGGCTCTTGACCGGTGGCTGAAATTTACTTTTTCAGATAACGCACTTTGACTAATTACATTTTGTTAAACAGTTTATGTGCTGAGCTAAGAAAAAAATGCTCATACAATTATATCAATGTGTTGAGGCCTTTCCATTGAAGTAAGGGGACATTTTTAGCTTTTCTGTTCAGAAGATTTTAATACCTGGTAGCAAGAGTGGGGAGTGGATTTACTAGGTACTTTTAGAATAATCATCCTATCAGTTACATTCGAGCTCCGAACCGGAAGGAGCTCGACCAGCCCCAAACACTTTGGGTTGCAGAACCCATTCATAGACTGAATGCCCAGCTCAGGCTGAGCGCTGCGAAGATGACAGCGACTTCCAGACGATGTCCCTGCAGGTCACGGGCCTCCGCCAGGCCAGGCCCGGAGGCACCCAGGCCCTGCCTTCAGGAGAAGCCAACGGTCAGGGCCTGGGGAACTCGGAGGGCTCCTGGCCAACCCAGGAAGAGCTGAGTAACGAAGAGATGGTGCCGGCAGCGAGGACAACGGAGCAGACTGCCAACCAGCCAGAAGGTCCTGCCGGAGACGGCCGCAGCCGTGAGCACACACGGGGCCTCCAGCCTCTACCGGCCGGTCTCGGGACGGGGATGAGGGAAGTGTTTAGATTTTAGCAATGCACACTCCATATGGTAAAGCTGTCCTGACCAACCACCCCCTAACCTGACTCTCCAGATTAGCTGCGGCTCTTTTTCTCCTAAAACATACCAGTCATGCCTGTCCACACGGGGGCTAGTGGGGAGGGCTCACCCACACCCCTCCACTCCTACCATCAGGGAACTCAGTCCTCGAGTGCCAGCGGTGTTGTCTCCAAACCTCCTTCCACCTGCTTACTTGTAACTGTAATTACATCACTTCATTAAATATCAGATAAATCGATTAAATGGGAGTTTTAATAAGAGTAGCTGTAATTACATCATTTGATTAAACATTACACACATTGATTAAATAAGAACTAAATAAGGGGGTTTTTTCCTATGAAAATCAAGTTAAATGTTTTGGGAAGTCTTGATGAAGTCAAGTTGCTTTTTAAAAAAAAAAGTTCAGGAAAAGTGTGGGCAAGACAACTTTGAAGAGGAGGGAGTGTCAACAGCAGCCGTGATGCTCTGTTTCTTACTTATTTACATGTAATTACTCGTGTTCCAAAAGGACTATCAGGCAGTGCGTCTCCTAGCCTTTCCTCAACCCCCAAGTCCTGGGCGCTCCCTCAGGCCGGACTTCGGTCCTGTTCATTTTTGTAGCCTCGCGGTCCAGCGCGTGCTCAGAACACAGCCAGTGCTGGCTGGAGGGGCTTAAGTCAATGCAGTGATGCATACAGCAGCCAACAGGGTGGAGGCTCTAGGGGCAGCTGCTGTGGCATTTCAAAGGTTGAGATGTGACTTTGCTTTGCTCTGGGTCAAGGTGATGAGATAGGAGGTCACTATTTCCCACAGGGGTGAGATGAGCCATGGGCAGAAGCCCAGGTGCAGAGAAGAGGGCAGGACGTCCCCAGGGTGAGGAAGTACACGAGCAGGTACAGGACATCTGGAGGGCAGAGGAGCACCAGCTGGGCAGGACAGCGGTACCCAGTGGCAGAACCTGGCTGGTAGGACCCCCACTGCCTGGAGAACTACCCCAGCCCTCAGGGAACGGGACCCCGGGAGTCCCCCAGGCTGTGGTCCATGAGGGAGCTCCGTGCGCACCAAATGTCACTCCTGGACTTACGTGAATATGGAAAGTCCCGAGCCATGCGGCACGTGCTGGGGCCAGCTGACACACGCACAGGGCATGGCACACACTCTCCCTTACTCGTAGGGGCTCTTGGCAGTGCTACGTGGTTAATGCTTCTTCATTGCACTTGCCAAGCAAAGCGCAATAAAGTTCAAACCCAAACGGAGGCTAAACCCCACTAAGGCCAGTAGCAGCGGAACAGCGAGCAGAACTCAGACCCGCGGACTTGCAGGATGGAGAGGAAGCCACTTTTCCCTCCCTGAGCGCTGGCGCTACAGTAGGGTATGTTTTTGCCTCTTCCCTTCAAGAAGTCCACATCTTCCAAATGAGCTGCCTTTAAAACAAAAATTCCCAATTTCCCTCCAACACACAGAGCTATCCGAGCAGAGTAAGTACTGGAAAAGGGCCAAGGAAATGGGTTTAGATAAAAAGGAAGTGCAGGCAGTTAATATTTTAACCTCAGCGAGACCAGCGCTGGCCAGCAGAGCTCTCAGTAGGGACAGAAATGTCTCATACCTGCGCTGTCCAGTAAAGCAGCCACCAGCAACACGTGGCTGTTGGACCCGAAAAACGTGGCTGGCTGGAAGAACGTGGCTAGTGGCTGCCATACTGGAGGGTACAGAGCTAGAAAACATTGGTAATCATGTTTAAAGCGTTTTCCCAGCAATAATAGGATACCCAGGATCTCCTGAGCAGTGCGACCTGTCAGGCACCGCCCTAATCCCGGGCGCATTGTCACACTTCATCCTGATAAAAACGTTCTGAGCTGTTTGCCAATGGCTCCACTTTACAGGCGAAGAAATCATCGTTGGATTTAAAAGATTCATGGGAAAGAAAATTAATTTGAAAAAAAAAAAAACTACTAAATAGTTTATAATGCACTGGCCAAAGATCAGTGCTAAAACAGCCCTCAAAATATGGTACCTAGAAAGGGATCCAAACCCTCCCAGCTAGCACACCGCTTCTTCCTCAAAGTCTCCGCAGAGACACAGGAACGGAGGGCGCTTATGTGTAATGTGCTTCCCACGTTAAAGCCACCAAGCTGTTTGTGCTAAGTCTTTGTCCCCTTTTGAGAAGGGACTCTCCTATAATATAAAGATCTAGTTTTAAGGTTCCTTTTGGCCAGCAAGGGAGAGACCAGCATTAAGGAAGCTGTTGTTTTCTTGAAAGGAACCTCCGGCCCCCACCCAGGCCCTATAAATAAAGGGGCTGGTCAGTGGCAACAGCTGGTGGCTGGAGGCAGCCTCGCCTGCGTGAAAGCGCGGATTACTGCTTCAGGAAGAAAACAAATGTTGTAATAGTCCCTGCCGATCAGGCTCAGCCCAGCAAGGAAAGCAAAGGCTGAATGGAAGCGCAGCCTTGGGGACTCATTCGGGACAAAATGAAAGAGAGTCTCCCATTGGATTTCTCTTTAAAAAGCAAAAACACCTAACAGGATCGGAGACAAGGAAAGAAAGCAGAAGAGGACTGGGAGAGACAAGAGCCAGGACGAGAGGCTCCAAATATCTTTCATCATGGGCCACTCAACCGTTCTTCCCTTAGATACGTAATCTGGTTTTAATGTTCAATTCTATAAACATTGATAAATTTATACTGTTTGATGAAGGAAGTAAAGGATCCACGAATCCGAAAAACGATAGCGTGCACTTTCAGCTACTGATTAGCAGTGGGATTTCTAGAGAATTCCGGAGAGCTTGAGAAATTACAACTACCCATTGCTCAAGTCTCAGAAGCAACATGCTCCACAAACAGACCTGCATGTCCAGTGACAGGTGAAACCCAGAAGGGCTGAGCTAAGGCGAGACGGCAAACCCTCGCCCGGGGGCACAGCAAACACACCCCACCTGTGCACAGCTCCGCCCGGGCTGCCCTCCCCCGAGGACCCCCGAGCATGTCCACAGAGAGGTTTGCTCACGGGCTGTGCTCAGGAGGCAGGAAGGCAGAACTCCAGGCTCAGAGACATGAGATGCCAAGCTCACTTTCTGTTTTGCCCTTTACTTCCTAGGTGCCATCGAGGGTCTCCCTGCACCTCAGTCTTTCCCTCACAAAGCCCCACAGGGACATGCAGTGTGAGAACGCCCGCGCGAGGAGAAGCAAGGGCACAGATGTGGGTGGGAGGGGTGGGGCCTGAGCTAAATGATTGCCCAGCTGAGGGCGGGAGTCACGGGGCTCCAAAGGAAAGGGCCGTGGGCCAGCTGAGGGCACTGGGCAGAGCAGTCTCTCCACTTCACTTCTCCACCTCCTTCCTGGATCTCCATTTCTGAACATCCTTCCGCCTCAACCCATAACAGGAAAGCAGAGAAGCAAAGACTTCTAGCCCACACATCCAAGCTCTGTGCACACCCTTTGCCAACCGCTGCCCGCTGGCCTGGGGGTGGGCACACCGGCAGCATGGTTCCTCCCAAAATTCAAGCCCATCCAGAAGACACACACAGGGACGAAGGCCATGTGACAGCAGAGGCAGAGGTGGGAGTGATGCAGCCACAAGCCAAGGGATGCCCAGGATTGCTGGGAGCCACCGGAAGCCAGAAGAGGCAAGAAAGGGCCTTTGGAGGGAGCACAGCACTGCGCACACTTTGACCTTGGACTTCCGGCCTCCAGAACCGTGAGCGAATAAAGGGCCCTGCACCTCCCAGTCTGTGGCAGCCACAGCAAACTAACACAGGGCCCTTTGGGCAGGGAATTCCAGGGCTCACTCACGTTTAATCGTAACAACTTCCTGCCTGGACACGCATCTCTCCCCAAGGGTCTGCTGGGCCCCGCTGGATCAGGAAGTGCTGGGCATGAGACATAAATTCGAGACGCAGGAGACGGCACCTGCTCACTCACAACACGTGAATCCAGGCCTCTGTTTCATAAAACAAAGCGGTCAAAATTCACGGCGCACTCTTGGTCTGTGCATTTCACTGTTTATGAATGCTTATCTCAGGGGGAAAAACAGAAGGGTAAGTCAGTATCGATCTCAGTTAATAATAGATGGGCGATATGCATTCAGCAGTACTTAAGTCTGCAAATGACTTTAAGAAGCATCAAAAAAAAATAATTGAGGGATGGACAAATAAGAGACAACACAAGCAAAGTCAGACGTTGCTTGTAGTATGTAGGTGGTCAGGGTACACGTACGCACTATAAAATTCTTCCCACTTTTCTGAATGTTTGAAATGTTTCATAACAAAATGTTACAAAAAAATCTTCAATGGCAAAACATCCTTTTAAAGTTTTTTTAGACATGGGTCTTGCTACATCGCCCAGGCTGGTCTCGAACTCCTGTCCCTCAAGAGGTGCTCCCGCCTCAGCCTCCCAAGTAGCTGGGACTACAGGAGCCCACGGCATTTTTAAATACCAGTAACATGAAAAATTTCTGCTATTTGCACTTTAAAACAGGACTCTTTAGGACATTCTCATCACAAATAACTAGGAAAAGCATCTCCCTAATAACGTTCAAATGCAGGAAAGAATCCCTGGTTAGTTCCTTTGACCCGCCCCTTTTGTATGTCGCGCTGTTACTTATGCTGGGGAGGCAGGAGTTGTGCGACCGCACACGCGAAGTGAAGAGAACACGTAGAAGAGGAACTTTTGAAGTATCTTCTTAATTCCCATAAAACAGACACTGCAAAGCTAAGCAACCCCCTTCACCTTCATTGAAAATGCTGGCGAGGGGCACAGAGCTCCACGCAGCCTGGGACCGGTGCCAGGCGCACACTGGGCCCCGTGTCTGGCTCAAGGCGGGCAAGTCCTCAACTACGTGTTAAATGGATGGAAAGTGCAAGAACCTTAAACTGAGGAGTTGCTCTTGAAGGTGTGCTCAGAAGTAGCAACGCTTGCACAGAATTTGCAGAGAGCTGGGAGCTGGCTGCAGGTATCTAGCCTGAGATCCTTCCCCACGTGAGGCACCTTGAGGCCTCCCTGGCCTACTGTATGTCAGACAGAATCCATTTCTGTGGAAAACAGTGCTCAGTAATAGTAACAGCATCCCCCGAGAGTCTGACCGCTCAAAAGCAAGGCTCGCAGTTTTAATTTAAATCAGGTTTATCGGTTCAAGGAAAGCATCACGTGCTGTCACATGTTGGTCATTAGTAGCTGGACCACTTTAAGATTCAATGGATACAGGCCAGGGTCATGATCATAAATAGATTTTAAAAGGTTGTGTGGGCTGGGAAAAAATGTGCATAACAGAAGGTAATTACACAGAGGAAGACCTATCGACTCCTCCAGAGATAATTTCCTCTAAATGGAGAGGTAGAGCAGCAACGACACACGCAGGAAGAGGCCTGGCTACGGGAGGCACCTAGAGCTAGACTGTGTGTTTGGGAATCAGAGACTCTTACCCATGGCCCAGCTTTCTGTTACAGCCATGTGACCTGGAGCAGCTGCTTAACCCACCGGAGCCTCAGTTTCCTCATGTGTAAGAGAGGGTAACAATATCAACTTCACAGGGGTCGTGACAGGGACTAAATCAAACAACACAACTAAGCAGCCGGCACAGTGCCTAGCACATACCAGACACTCAATAAATGCTAGTTTCCTTCTCTCTTTCTCCATTCAGAGGCCCCTTCCCAAGCTGCAGCAAAGGTAATTAAAATCAAGAGAATTCCTAGAATTTACTTCAGAAAGCAAAAATCGCTCTACCCAAAAACAGGATGATTGCTTTATTAACAATCCAAGTCCCGGGGCTATAACTTACACAAAAGAAAGTTATAAAACTACAACTTCTTGTCCTTTTATAAAAGGAGAACAGTGTTCCTTAAGGACCCTGGATCCAACTAATGCATGAATTTCCTCCACAGAAGCAGCCAAAGCATCTTAGTTTCTGCCAGGGCGGAGGACACCGGGACTTATTAGCGAGGGCTCGGGAAGCTCCTTCGGGGCCGCTGTAGTCATCTGGGCAAGAGTTTCAGCAAGTGTGAACGAAAGCTGCTGCCCAGAGAGGAGGGCCCTGGAGTGACAGCAGATTCAAGACGGGACAAGTGACAAAAGAACCAGAGTAAGGCCAGGCACGGTGGCTCATGCCTGTAATCCAAGCACTGTGAGAGGCCGAAGC
>NW_012148563.1:1486188-1488050 GCF_000956105.1 Propithecus coquereli | reverse complement strand
CAGCGGCTTTCTTCTACAAACAGAAGCAGCTTAGGCTCAAATCTGTCAACAGTTTTTAAATCAAAGGCCTTCAATTCTGCCTTAAACACGAAGTCAATTACAGTTCTAATCCAAAAAGGTATTTAATGGGCCTTTATTTAAGTTTACAGATACGTTTCCCAAATCCTGAATTAGCTGTGTAGTCCCCTCAACGTCCCCGCCAGGCAGGCAGATCGGGATGAGCCTGAAAACACCTGCCTGTGGGGTCAGGCCCTAAGCTGGAGAAGGAATCAGGCACACCCGCGCCCAGCCCCCAGCCTCCCCTGTCCGCAGCCTCCCCCGTCCGCAGCCTCCCCTGTCCGCAGCCTCCCCCCAGGTCAGCAGCCAGCGGCAGCCCAGGGTAAAAGGTGTAACTAGTTGCACACCTGAATCAACTGGCAGGAATGAAGAAAAATTCTATCATGCCAGGAAACACCTCCCACCCCCAACCCTACCCCTCAATCAGTGGCAGAGCTTCCTAAGGCCCCTGCTCTTACCCCACACACCCCGGCAGCCCCCACCTATAGGGTTTCTAAAGGTCATTTGTTTGTTGGTGGTTTGGAATTCAAGATCTTTTCCCAAAGACAGAGTGATACTGGGAACACTGACTAGGTCCCAGACAGCTCACTGAAGCCTCCTTCACCCACAAAGACGCACAAATACTGTGTTCACGTAAAGAACACACACTAAGAAGCGGAGCCACGGTGAGACTCAGAAAACTGACCCCACACGGGAGCTCAGAATAAGGACTGCGGGTGGGGCCGCCCCAGCACCAAGCCTGGGAGACAGAGGTCACCCTCTCGCCTTCTGGGGTCCCCTTCCTTCCACCAGCCTTCTCCACACAGCCCAAACACAAGGCAGCAGCACACACTTCGAAGGAACACTCTTGTGTCCTGTCTGTGCTGACAGTCTGGTCTACACTTGCCGTGACTTTGCAACAGAACATGAGGAACTCCGACAGGGCGGAGCATCCAGCCGTGACCAGAGGTCTCCGGGAGCATCACCTGGCCTACTGGAGGACACAACACTTGAAGCTGAAAGCACTTGAAAATGACGTGTGTTCATTTCCCATGGCTGCTGTCATCAAGCACCACAAACCGATTGGCTCAGAGCAGCGTCAATTTACAATCTTACAGTTCTGGAGCTCACCGTCCAACACGGGTCTCGCTAGGCTAAAATCAAGTGTTGGCAGGACTGCATTCCTTTGTGAAGGCTCTAGGGGAACATCTGCTTCCTTGTCTTCTTTTCCAAAAGCTCCCAAAGGCCATCCATGTTCCTTGGTTCACGGGCCCCCTTCCTCCATCAGCAAAACCCGCAGCGCGGCAGCTATGCGACCCTCCCTCCAGTCGCGTCTCCTCTCTGCCTCTCCTCCCCCTTCCCTCTTCTACTCCTAAGTACCCTCGTGACTACATCCGGCCCAGAGGTCGTCCATCCCAAAGTTCTCAACCCCAATCACACCTGCAAACTTCCTTTTGCCACGTAACGTAATCATGGGTTCCGGGGACTGGGACACCGGCATCTCTGCGGGCCGTTGTTCTGCCACAGGAGGGGAAGGTGAGGGGAGAGAGCATGTTAATTCTTACACCTAAAAATACTTCTTAACGTACGCTCAAGGACAAGTCCCGTTACGCCGCCTGTAACTGGAGAAAAAGGGCAACAGACCAAGTAGCTCTGAAGGGGGCTCTAGTGAAACAAACAATGGCAGAGCCATGCGACAGAAAGGCACAGGTTCTATAAAAAAGAAATCGAAGCATACTCATGTGAAGCTGGCCAAACATACTGTGAAGGGGAAAAACCAAACTGTAAAACAAAATTAAAAGGATTTCATTTCTCTTTTAAAAAGC
>NW_012148563.1:1472133-1485320 GCF_000956105.1 Propithecus coquereli | reverse complement strand
GCCCAATTTGTGAATATCCTAAAAAAAAAAAAAATCACTGAACTGTACAAGGGTGAATTTTATGGCATATTACATTTCAATTAAAAAAATTTAAGAGTAAGAAACTACATATTGAATTTCATGGGCATAGGAAATTTCCGGAAGGATCTAACATTACTCACAACCACATAACAGCGGTTCGGTTCATCTGGGGATTCGGACAAGGTACACCCTTTAGCTTGGCATTTCCTGTGCTAATTTTTTTTAACAGTGAGTATACATTACGTTCGTAATGAGACGGTGATTTAAAATCTTAGAGAATAACGTTCACAATGAGGGAGACACTGTCACTAACGTGAGCACCCACCAGCAACCGGAAGGTGTTCTCGGTGCAGGGCCTCTCGGCCTGCCTGGGGGAAAGGGGTCAGGGCACCACACTTGCTCCCCTGAACAACATTCCCGCCTCAGGACACCCAAATCACCCCATCATCATTTCTTATAAAGTCTAAGCTGGCAAATTAAAAAAAAAAAAATCTTCAATGAAATACGTAATGAATTTTTTTCCCTTTATTAAAAACAGACCTGTTTGAGGCTATGGTAATTATTTCACAGAGCGCCAACGTGTGTATGCTCTGCTCCTACCCACAGTACCTCGTGGCTCCTCGTGAGATCCATTTGCACAGCACATTTACGGTGGAGAGCGTAATTGTATTATTGCAAGTTACGGCGGTCCAAAGTGGCTGCGTCGTTCTGATCAAACACTGCGAGCAGAGTCCCTGGCGAGGAATGCGGCCCCGTCCCATCGTATCATCTTCCTATGGGAAAACCAGACCAGGCTTCCTGGAACTCAGTGTGGGGGAGAGTGGGCTGACTCTCCGGGGTCTCTCTAGAAGGCTAAGGCTGGAGGGTAGCTAGGTTAAGCAGAAAGGGAGAGGAAGTTGATGGAGACGTGAGAACATTCTGGAAAAGCTCTGAGTATTTTCAAGGGCTTAAAAGGTCAGATTTCAAAACATGTGGTTTTCCTGGTCACACTTTATTCTTAGAATCAAATCCTATGCATCAGAGATACTGGGACAGAGGGAAACCGAAGCCAGGGAGACGCACAGAGGTCCAAAGAGAATACTGCTGTCAGAGACAGAGACAGCAAACACATTTCCATAGGTCAACAGGAGGAGCAGCCAACAGGAGAGGGCAGCCCTGGCCCGTTTCCCCTGGTTGCCACACACACACACACACACACACAGGTGCACACGGCCCCGGCGGAACCGAAGGAGCCCCGTGAACGTGGGCATTCACTGCACACCCTGGTGGACCACGCACAGAACCAGGCCTTTCCACGCGGCCTCATCACCCCTCCCCGCAGCCCCGTCAGGTAAACTGTACCCCTCCCACCTACAGACAGGAGGCCTGAGCTTGGCCAGGCTGGGTATCTAGCCTCCGGTCACAAACAGAGGTGAAGCTGGGACTCTGCCCCGGGTACATCTGTCCCTGAGGACACCACTGTTAGTCCAAACCTGTTACTTCACAAACAGTTGGCCTCTAGAGTGGAGCTAGCCTACCCAGGGCCATAAAACCTCACTCGCATGAGGAAATGCTGGAGGAAGCACCATGGGTTCCTTAAAGGGCATTCAGCCATCACTGTTAACTGCAAATCTAAAATGTCTTGCCCTTTCTGAAATGCAGCTAAGGCCGGGCGTGGTGGCTCACGCCTGTAATCCTAGCTCTCTGGGAGGCCGAGGCGAGTGGATCGTTTGAGCTCAGGAGTTTGAGACCAGCCTGAGCAAGAGCGAGACCCCGTCTCTACTAAAAATAGAAAAAATTAGCTGGACAACTAAAAATGTATAGAAAAAATTAGCCAGGCATGGTGGCGCATGCCTGTAGTCCCAGCTACCTAGGAGGCTGAGGCAGAAGGATTGCTTGAGCCCAGGAGTTTGAGGTTGCTGTGAGCTAGCTTGATGCCACGGCACTCTAGCCTGGGCAACAGAGTGAGACTCTGTCTCGAAAAAAAAAAAAAAATGAAATGCAGCCAAGTCAGTCATTTCCACAAAGTACAACCCCAACACACACCACGATGGTGCACACAGGTAGAACCTGGGTGCCCACTCTGGGGCCTGTCTGGGTGGACCCTGGCAAGTTCATGAACTCTCTGTGCCTCAATTTCCTTATCCAGGCAGCAGGGAAAGTTCTAGGACAGGATGCTGGGAGGATTAAGTGGGCTTCCTTCGGTCAAGCACTTAGAATTCTTGGCGCAGAGAAAAGAGCCTATAAATCTTCACTGACATCATTACTATCGTTTCTCATTTTCCATAGGTTTTCTTTTTATAAGTTCTCAAGCGCCAGAATCTGTGGAATGAATTCAGACTGCACGCCTTTACCAAATCAAAGTGACCCGAGGCTGGACCTGGCATCACGGTCTTCGGTTCTTTCCTAATTCCTGCAGTTCCACCACTGGTCTTCCCAGCTGCAGTAAGTGAGCGAGGCTTCCAGCCCTGAATAAAACCAGCACACAGCGAACAGCAGTTTCCAAGAGGAGAGACATCAGGGAATCACACGGAAGGAGCGAGGGTCTGGGTGTCCCCATGGCCAGCTGGTTCCCACCTTCCTGGCCAGTTCCCCGAGTGGGAACGTTCTCAGGGCTTCGCTTCACTGGAGCAGGAGCAGGTGGACTTCACGTCCTGAGGCTCTGCTCTGAAGATCTTCCCCCAGGACCCCACCCGACAGAGCCCGGGTCACTGCACCAGCCAGGAAGACGAGCCCCCCCTTCTCCATTCACCCTGGATCTCCAGAAGGCCCCGGGGCAACAACAGTGCCACTAAATGCTCACTGTCCTCAGAAAACGAGCGAGCCCAAAATAACACAGCCCTCAGTTCAGAATTAACTCCTACGTTGCCAGTGAAGAAAAGCAAAAGACCACACGAGCTCACATCAGGGTTCCAGCCAAGACAGACGTCCAGAAACACATTCACTCAGGGGTAAACAAGTGCCACTGCTCGAATGGACAAGAAATGACTTCTAAACTCTAGGCTTCTGGACCTTATGGTCCGGTAGAGCAACCTGCAATACTCACCTTACTCCACTTCCTAAGGCAGTTAGTTGGTGAACTAATTTATATTAATATAACGAATACACATTGGTTTATTAATTTAAACACACATAAGGGGAAGGGACCAAAGCACTGGAAATCAAGACCACCTCCCAGCCGGAGGTGAGATGCTCGAGATCAAGTTCCTAATTACCCACCGAATTGGTGTGCTGTCTTACAGGTTCCTTCCTCCTCCTCCCCAAAGCCCTGCCTTCAATACACCTTTCTATTTCTGAAGATCGCTTTCCCCAGAGCCTTCTGCGGGTCTCCTGCAGCGACTCCGAGGTGTTAGTTACAAATGAGCTTCCCTGAATATCTGGCCAGAGGTGACTCAGAGGAAAAAAGCCTGTGTCCACCCAGTTAAGTGGCCCCGGAGGGCTGGCCTCGGCCGGGGCCCAGCAGTTGGGGTGGGAGGTAGATGACACAGTGCGTCTCGGATCCCTAAACTGAAGTGCCTTTCACATGTCAAGTGACCAAAGCTAAGCCACTGTCAAAAGGAAATACTGCTTGGCTTACGGATGCCATGAGTGCTCACAGGCGCCCTGAGTGGCTCCGCTCCTGAAGGCCACCACACCTGCCAGAGATCCTTGCCTTTGGCTCCCTCCAAATCCAAAGCCCCGAGAGATGACTGACTGACCTACGGTCCCAAGGCGACTCCAGATGCAAACTGGAACCAGCTCCACCAGTTCACACGCAGACGCCACTGCTTCCAAATGTCAACCAGCAAGGCAGGAGACGCTCGGCGATGCCAAGGACTTAACCTGCCTTCTTCACACTGGTGATGACGACAGTGATTCTAGCAGTAGCCATCACTAAGTACTGACCATGTGCTGGTGACCTCAGATCAGCTCTCTGAACTAATCCTAACGAAGCTGCAAGACGGCTATTAATGCCACTTGCAGATTAAGTAAAAAGAGGCTCGGAGGAACGACACAGCGGTAGGGACCGTCTGAAACCCAGAGGAGGCTGTCTCCACACCTTCACTGTGGTCACACAGTCAAACGCTCGTGTATGTGTGCGCGTGTGCGTGTGCAGTTAGTACTGAGGTGGGAGCTGCCTCTGTGCCCACAGTAAGCCCCTGATGCTCTGCAGAGCCAGAACCGGGCTCGGGTGAGAGGGACAGGGCCCATCACGCTCTCCATCGTGCACTCCGTTCTGCAGCAGGGCTCCCGAAATGACTCACGATTTTGGCCACTGCCCTCTTCTGCTCCTCCCCCACCTCTCTGACATCTCCTGGGGTCATCACCCACCATGCACGGGACTGAGCCTCTCTACACCCACAGCAGCTCCGCACTTCTAGCAACACCCATCTCCAAAGCTCTGCCAGGTGTGCGCACCTGCCTGTCCCCACACCTGGCAAGCGGGAGCAGCACCTCCACCGCTGCCAGGGTGCTGATGACTGACTGAAGGAAGGTGCGAATGAAGGGGTGATGGGGGATATTCCACATTTCCCAGGAAGCCACTGCCCTGTGCTCTACTGGACCCAGGTGGTCTTCCCGACCAACAACGCCAAGCCTGCAACACACAATGAAATCCCACTTGCATTATAGGGACACCAGTGAAGCATTCCAAGTTACAAATGCCCCCGTTAGAATTTCTTTCAACTTCTCTCTCCTTCCTGCACAAACTGTATTTCTCAACGCCAGCAACGCGCAGCACCGCCAGCGGACCCGGGAGCCGCGTCCAGAGGAGCGTGGCCATGGTGACTTAAACAGCTTCTCCCAGTCCTGTTCCTCTGGGTGGCAGCAGCCAGAGAAAAACCATTAGTTGCACAACTCGAGCTCTTTCAAGAAACTTTGCAAACTGCCTGTATCTTTTTAAAGGTGGGTGAAATAAACCAGGAGGGCACTGCCTGGCTCCTCACAGCTAGAGACCGTGGCAGGCCCCTTCTGTCGTCCCCTGAAGCTCCTGGTACTAAGCAAAGCTCACCTGTGCTCTCCGGAGGCCCCCTTTCTAACCTCCCAGACCCCCTGGACAAGGTGAAGAGCAAAGGCAACACCAGAGAAAACCCCGTGGGGGAGTGTCCTGCTCTCCCTAAAGGTGCCCACTCATCAGTGCTCGGCACGGACCCTCCAGGAAGTAAATAGCAACCACCTGCCATGTGCCTTGGAAAGAAAACACATTTTAGCTCATCTCACAAAGGGTCCCTAGAACTTGTCCAGCTCCTCTCTCTTCACCCTCAAAGAATCAACTCCAGAGACCCAGAGGCCTGGAAGCCCCGGTCCAGGACCCTGAGCCTGCCGCTTCTCTTCCCTCTGACGTAAACTCGCTTTTAAAGAAACACTATTTCACCGGCATCAAAGAGCTCACTCTTCAGCCCCAGGACTCACGGTTCACCACCCACTCAGCGCAGTGCCCGAGCTCCCCCTCTCAGGTTCGGGAAGGAGGCCGACCCCACCACCGAGGCCCGTCTGCGTGCGGCTCTCCAGCATGAGCGTGTGGGGCTTCAGCACACAGAGCCCCAAGTGGGTAGGTCTGGGGTGGGGCCCGTGAACTGGCATTCCTAATGCTCTCCCAGGGACACCGGTGCTGCCACAGATGGCGTCTGGGGCGAAGAAGACAGAGCTGGACCATGAGTTGAGCAGCCAGTGTGCACGCTCAGTTGACTCTTACTGATGACCAGCTGGTGAGGAGTCACCAGCAGCAGCTTTATAAAGGGCTGGAAAGGCAATGGAACCACAGAGCACCATGGAGAGAATGCCGGAGCAGACCCCACCTTGGGGTATAAATGTGGAGACACACCTGCCTGCCCAGAACACTGATGAGTAAGTGTCTCGGGCCACCTGTGTGCTCAATAATAATCCATTTGCAACACCTGCCATGGCCACGGGCTGAGGGTGTGCAGGGCTGTGGTCAGGATGCTGGTCCTGCCCCCTCCAGGGCCATGCCACCAGATCTGTAGGGCAGTAACCCTACCAGTCCTCCCTAAAAATTTACACAGCATCATAAACACAAATACAAGGACATTCATCAATCTCCACAGCTGCGATCACCAAAGAGTTTGCTGCTTCCACGAGAGCCAAGCTGAGGGCCAATGCCCACCCTGTTCCTCCACCACCGAGGCCCACTTCAACCTGTTGTCACCCGAGAACCCACCCACACCCTAGCCCTCATCACCTGGGCAGGGAACATTCAATCCACCAATCCCCACAATCCCAGAGAATGCTGGGGCCGCTGTGAGCTGCAACTAGGGTGTTGTCCATATTCCCTACCTTGTTGCTTGAATTAACAGTTCTGAGTGGTTAAAAAAATGGTTCTGTATAGAACAGGAACTGCTAAGGGCTTTCATAAAATGGACTTGTGAGTGCTCTGAAATATCAATACTCTTAATGTTATTCACCAAGTGCCAAAATGTAAACAGTATTAGACTCATTTTTTTTAATTAGATGGTAGAAAGGGTTTTTAAAAAAAAAAAAACTAATCCAAAAGAACAAATGCTGTCCACAGACGTGTGGAAAACTGACCAGCAATGCAACTCCGTGCAATGATAGGCCCCCCAGGAAACAGAACGGAAAGGCAACTAAACATGCAGGCTGGGCGTGGAGGGTTTCATGCTGGCCAGTGAATGCCCTGCATCTCCTCTAAACCTCCGAGTGGCTGGGGGTGGTGCTCTCCGGGGTCCTCTGAGGGCAGGAGGCGTAAGCAGTCTGCAAATATGCATGCTGCCCTTCCGGAAGAAGCACTCCCTGGTGCTGCCCCATTCCTTGCTGCATTAACATCTGCAGGAGCCAGCCTCATCTAGTCCACATTCCCTAAACACGAATGGTCTGGAAAACCCCATTTATGTGGCACACCGTCCTCAAAGAACTGTGAGGTCTAAAATGCAAGAAGAAAAGGAAGCCTTGAAATATTTACAGCCACCAGCATGAGTTCCAAGTACCCAGAGGCAGTTTCTCTACAGAGAAAAGTCACGTTTCCGCACAAGTCCCACCACGCCACTTTCCATGAAGACTTGGACCACCTGGCAAGCAGGGCAGTTTCTCTAGGGCAGGGGTGGAGGCATTTTTTCTATAAAAGGCCAAATTTGAAAGCAGCCACAGGCAATATGCATTCAACAGACGGTGCCTGTGTTCCCGTGTTTTTATGTACAAAAGCAGGGGGCCGTGGGCCAAGTTTGCTGATCCGCACTCTAGAGCAGGGGCTCCCAACCTATGGTGAGCTGTATAATTATTTCATTACACATTACAACGTAATAATAATGAAGTGCACAGTAAGTGTAATGTGCTTGAATCATCCCGAAAGCATCCCCTCAACCCCCAAACCCCCTCACAGTCCTGGAAAAACTGTCTTCCATGAAAGTGGTCCCTAGTGCTCAAAAGGTTGGGCACCGCTGCTCTAGAGCACTCCTTAATCAAACACACGGACACTTCTGCGGTGACGTGCACAGACACGTGAAGACAATAAGCAGCCTCCCCACCCACACCTCAGATTCTGATACCAAATGCGTGTGCTGGGAAACGAGGAGCTTTGGGGTTTTCAAATTCCCAATAAGGGGCTGGGAGCCTTTCCTTATGTATCAGTGTTTCTGAAAGTAAGCTGGGGGAGGTCACAGAAATCCTAAAGTGGAGAAGAAGGAAACAGGAGATAGGAGCCCAGCAGGTAACAGCTTTCGGAGTGTTTTGCAACACTCATCCGTGCTTCTGGAACAGCAGGACTGCGGGGAAACGGCCCATCCCAGGGAAGCACCCGTCATCACTGTAAGGTTTTTGGATGGAGGGCGGCAGAGAAAGAAAGACGAGCAGAGTGAACAGGGCAAGCAAGGAGGCTTTACTGGGGAAGGAGAAAAGAAAGTGCTCCCGGGCGAAGTTCACTGGTCCTGAGAGAGGGGGCCAGAGAAGTCGCGCACCCAGAAGTGTTGAGTGGGCTTATAAAGGTTTTGGAGTTGGGGAATGGGGGGTTTCCCTTCGGCGCAAACTTTCCTTTAGGGCGGGACTCATGGGCTTCCTTTTTCTCTAGGGAGGAGAGGGGTGCCCGGCACCAGCCTTACAATCACCACTCCAGGGGAGACGAGAGTCAGTCCACTGAGCACTGAACTAGTCCCAAAGGGCTTGACTCTGCTCTAGAACTACAGGAACCATGGAGCCATCATGCTGTTTGCTTTCTTGCTCTAAAACAATCATACCTATTTCCCTCGACATTTGGGCAGAAACGGCAGCCACTTGCTAACTCCCCAAGGCTTGGCTAACTAATATTTACCGTACCTGTTGCCACTGCATACGCATTCTCAAGCCCTTTCGAGAACGGTGTGTTGAACACGGATGAGCGTGGAATCTCTCTGAGCGACACCAAGCGCACCCCACACCCACAAATGCAGCTTCCCATGGGGGAACGGGGAAAGAGGGTCAGCCCACGGCAGAGAGACAACATTAGGTGTCGGGGGGTTGGCATCATAGGGACTTGTGTACTTCCTGGAGGGAGCAGACTCCTTTCTAAACAGAACACGCAAGACGCATGTTCACCATGACATCCCTTCAAGCGAGCGCGGTGCAGAATCTCAGCACATCTAACATGCTTTGCAAAGAAGCCGGGAGGCAGGGGTGGAGGGAGACATACAAATCATATTAACGGAGGCAAAGGGAAGAGAGGAGTCAGAACATTTTAGGCCCATTCCCTTCAATCGGGCAAGCTCAGCGAAAGTTTGCTAATCTACAAGGTTATAGATTTTCACAGCAGCCACAGGTTTGGCCGTGTTAGGCTGAAAATCTGACTTCACGAGCCTTGGCATCTCCTTCATCTTTGTTTAGTTTCCCTAGGGTGGCTGAAGGAAAAAGCAGAAAGCATGTGACTTGTTTCTCTTATTAGTTTATAGATGCTCCAAGCAGAAAAACAATGTTCAGATAACCAAGACCGGGGAGGAGCCCAGGCACATTCTCTTGAGCGACAGGAGTTTGGGAAACCGTTCAAAAAGTCAATGTAAGTAATATATTACTGCCTGGAGTTTTATTCAGGTGTTGGGAGGGGGAAAAAACAATATTAAAAGAGGCAAAGACTTGCTGAAGATTTCTTAAAGCCTTTAAGAATCACAGGAAGGAAGTGTGTAACTCTAAGTGGGTACCAGATGGCAAAGCCATCTCCTTGCAGCTGACAATGTCCCCAGTCCACTGTCGCCCCCTGCTCTGTGTGGGAGGGGAGAGAGCATCTCTCTGCTGCAGGGCTTACACCACAATCCTAAAAGTGTGGGTTTTTCTGTTACATAAATAGTCAAAGGCTCCTAGATCTCTGTGGGTAGCATCTTTTTGCTTAAGTGGTTCACCTCTGCACGGCGGCACGGCGGACACAGCAGGTCCACACGGATCACGAGCTGAATACTGCAGGAAGCTGCCTTCTCAGTCTGCTTCCACAAACTGCCTGGCTTTCTTTAACCTTTTAATCTGCTTCAAGATTCACAGCAGCATCCAGATACAATCTGTTCGTTTAGACAAAGAAGAAACTGAAGACAACAGAGGTAAAATAACCTGCTAGCTGAGAGGTCTCAGACAACAGTTCCTCGTGCCGACCCACCCTGAGGTTACGCGCCTGGTTCTGGGCTCCAGGACTGCTGGGGAGAAGACAAGCCGAAGACCCCTCCACACTCGCCCCCCAATCACCACAGCTGCTGAAGAACCTGAACCCTGGGAGGAAACCAGAGGCACCTGGGAGGGCCCCAGCCTCGCCTCCCGGCGAGATCTGCAGCAGGTGCGCAGATCCCAGGTGTGGCTCTGGGGCCACCGTTCCCTCTCCACGGGACGCCAGGAACCACCAGGGGTTCAACCTGGCTAACTGAGAACCAGGCTGCTTCCAGCCTGCAGCCTCCACTTCTCTTGTCCCCTCTGACTCTGAAAAAGACTTAAGCCACCCATTTCTCTTCCCGGGATAGCCAGAGCCCCGAAGAAGCAGGATGGCCTCCACAGAGGGCAGCGGAGGGCCGGCTGGGCACCCAGACGTGGGGTTCCTGCAACTCCACTCTTGAATCGGATGAGCGATATTCACACCCAACGATGAGAAATCAACTGAGTTCTGGCGGGACAGCCCGGGTTGGCTTGATCTGCTTTGGTGACAGCTGTTCCCACGGCCCTGAATTTCTGCCCTCTGACCCCCTCCTTCACAGACAGTTACAGCCCCGTGTGCAAAGCACACAGCTGAACTGGGCACAGTACAACCTACCCTGCTCCCTACAGAAAGTGACAGAGGGCCCAATCCTGAAGAATGAGGGTGGAAGGGCAGGTGCCCTCCCGCAACTGGAGGGGGTGGCATCCCAGAAATAAAAGCCCACAGGTGAGAAACTCAGTTGGTCTCAAGCAGAGTTCTCAACCTATTTCTGGTTACCACCTGCCCTAAGGAGCCTTTGCAGACTTTCTTCCTAATTGTTCTCCTCCCCCCACTCTGTGAAATTTTCATAGCACAGATATACTGTACACCTGTTTATGTCCTTGGTGCTTTGGAGGGCCACAAACCGTTATAATACCTAGGATTTTTTCTCCCTCCCCAGAACTAAGCTCTGCCTCCTTAGGAGCGATACTGCCCCACTGGGAATGGGTGGTATAAAGGAACAAACAGCTGGAGTGGCTGAAGCAGCAAGTATAGGGCTCACTCTGCCAACTGGTGGGTGCCTGCTATCTACGGCCTGGCCTGTCCTCTGGGGCCAGGGACTGCCTCTCTGTGGGCCCTGCCTGCCCCGCCTGTGTTGGGACTCTCCCCTACTTGGTGCCTGGCAGTCAATCGTCCAACAAGTACTCAGCAAGTGCCAAGTGATGCTCGGTGCTTCAGCAGATAATGAGGTATGTAAATAGTGGTCCTGGGCCTCGGGCAGTTGCAGGACCAGCAGAGCCAAAGCAGAGTCCAGCTCCATCCATCATAAAGCTACATCCGGAGGCCCAGAGTAAGAGCGTCACTGCAGGTGAGCGGAGGAGGAGCACAGCCCCCTCCCCAACCAGCAGACACAGCAGGGAGCACTGCCAGGAGAGAACCCCACCAGGGGAGGTGACACACATCGCAGGACAGCCGGACAGCCAGCGTCTTTGGGAAGCACATGGCTTCGGGAAACACGGGTGGAGTCTGACCGAATCTGACCATGCGCTAGACTCAGAGAACTCCACACAGTTTCCCCTGCTTCATTCTCTGCAGTTGTAAGAGACCCAGAAAGGCTGTGGCTCAAACTTCCTCTAAATAAACTCAGGCTAAGGTTTCATACACTGGCCCTGCAGAACCGCAGCCGGGATGGATCATGGTTCTCTTGAACTTTATAGCCTTGCAATGATCACCCCTCCTTCCCAGGGCAACACACTCACACCCAGGTTATGTGGCTGAATTAAGTTGTTGCACCGACAGCATTCTTTAACATTTACACTATATTTTCAACATGAAAAGGAAGTGACGGCCAGGACTATCTTAACCAACGGCACTGCTATTAACATGCCCTTTGACCCTAAGTGCTGTCATCTAGAACAGCTTTGCAAGTGTCCACGGCCTGCATGGAGTCACGGTTCCTGCAACACACCGTGCTCTAAGCAGCAAAGTGGCAATGACCAGGGTGAGCGAGGAAAGGTTTGGGAAATCGGTAACTCCACCATAAAAGGTGTAAAAGATCTATCGGTATGTCGAAATGACTGTTTACCTTGTCAGAATGTTGTTTAGCGCAAGCCAAAATTTAAAAACTTCAAAATACAGTTTAAAAACTTCCACCCACAGAATAGTAGACAATTGAGAAGACGCAATGTGACGTTGGACCAGCCTCAACCACGAGGAAACAAAGCACTTCTGAAAACGGAGACAAAAGGTTCCCTCAAGTCAACATTCCAGTAAGGAGATAGATTTTCCCGTCCAATCAACTGGAAATTCGAGTTTAACGGTTGCAGTGGGGGGGCCTCGAGCACAGGGCTCCGGGTGAAAAGGGAAAAGGAGCCCTCGTGCTGTGGGCACCTACAAGGGGGGAGGGTGTCCAACCGGCCTTTCCACCCCGACCCGGCCCAGGACGCGCTGTCCGCCCAGTGGGCCACGGACGCCTGGGTTACTGCCTCACCCAGAACGAACAGGAAGGGGCTCACGTGGTCGGCCCACCGGGCACCAGGAGCTGAGAGCTGGACTTCCAGAGATGGAAGCCGACTCGGCCGCGATGACTGGGGAAGGATCGTGTGTGCACCCCGAGGGGAGGGTCGAGCCCCAGAGAGGATCCTTTTCCTCCTGAAACCTACACAGCACAGACTAAACAGAGGCACGTCTAGAGGGGAAGAAAGTCGATCCCTACGGAATTCAGGACCTTGTAAGGCAATGCCGGGCGGCACAAACCCAAGCACTGTGGTTCTCACACATTTTTAACAAAAGGAAGGTCTGCTGGCTGGTTCCTGCCACACTGCCTCGTCCTCCCCAGGTGCACGGCGGGACAGGGGGAGCTCCCTCCTGAAAACCAGAGAAAGACACGTCTGAGCTATTCGTCAGCGGCAGACAGGGTCTTGCCGTCTGCAGCAAGCCCCTGGCCAGCCGTCACCGTAGAACCGTCCTGTGACTCCCTCTGAGTCTACGCTTTCATAGGGCACATCCTGCTTCTGGATACCCTGAGGTACACCCCTCGGACAGCGTGGGCTCAGAGTGGCCGCCTCCTCCGCACCCCCACACCAAGGCTCCCCCACTGCCCCTGCAGATGCATGAGCGAGGCTTCCCACTGATGGAGTGGTTTTGGCCCAGCCTCCCAGGTCCGTGAGTTAGGGCTCCAGGAGACACAAAGACCCCTGTAGAGGGCAAGGCCGACCCCCTCCCTGCCCTCCTGCTCGCACCTCCACTGTCCTCAGGCACCTGGGCCACAGCACAGGTCTGGGGAGAGGCCCAGAAAACACCACAGGCGACCACAGCCCTTGCCGTGGAGCCCAATCCAGCACCATCCTTCCTCCTGCGTGACCAGGCCACGCCCCAGCTTCTTGTCAGGACACCCTGGCACGTCCTTTGTCCCCAGGTTAAGATCCAAAGCCAGCAGTTCTTCCCAAAACTGTGCCAAGATTCCAGACTCGGATGTAACAACTTCCTACTGAGCAGACTGCGTGCTCCCAGGAGTGGGAACTGAACAGCGGTGAAGAGGTGACTTCCGTCCTGAAGCACGGCTACATTTTCACTGCAGGTATTTCTTACGATGCCTCAGCACGCAGCTGCCCGGCTC
>NW_012148563.1:1471548-1471973 GCF_000956105.1 Propithecus coquereli | reverse complement strand
CCCCCTCCTTCACAGACAGTTACAGCCCCGTGTGCAAAGCACACAGCTGAACTGGGCACAGTACAACCTACCCTGCTCCCTACAGAAAGTGACAGGAGGGCCCAATCCTGAAGAATGAGGGTGGAAGGGCAGGTGCCCTCCCGCAACTGGAGGGGGTGGCATCCCAGAAATAAAAGCCCACAGGTGAGAAACTCAGTTGGTCTCAAGCAGAGTTCTCAACCTATTTCTGGTTACCACCTGCCCTAAGGAGCCTTTGCAGACTTTCTTCCTAACTGTTCTCCTCCCCCCACTCTGTGAAATTTTCATAGCACAGATATACTGTACACCTGTTTATGTCCTTGGTCCTTTGGAGGGCCACAAACCGTTATAATACTTAGGATTTTTTCTCCCTCCCCAGAACTAAGCTCTGCCTCCTTAGGAGCGAT
>NW_012148563.1:1466107-1467993 GCF_000956105.1 Propithecus coquereli | reverse complement strand
GAACAGCGGTGAAGAGGTGACTTCCGTCCTGAAGCACGGCTACATTTTCACTGCAGGTATTTCTTACGATGCCTCAGCACGCAGCTGCCCGGCTCCGTCAAGGCCCCACCAGGAACCTGCAGGTGACACTGAGTGACTCTGGCTGTCATGACAACCGGCCTGCACCCCAGTGGGGAAGGAGCAGCCTGGGCTACTGGACACGCAGTAGGCAGGTCAGATGACACCCAGGGAACTCGCCCAGCAGGCCCCGGAGGAAAGCCAGCCCTCAGCACACAGGACGGCCCGGTGAGGACTCCGAGAGAACATCCCCAGTCGGGAAAAAGCATAAAATCCCAAGTGCAACTGCGCCCTTCCACATTGATGGTCCCGTCCACACAGGTGAAAGATTCAGTCTCTTTTAAAAGCCACCGGGACCATTACTGGGAAAACCAGGGGTGTGAATGGGGTCAGCCAAGGAGTCAGTGGCCCTGGTTTGGCGTCCACAGTCAGCGGTTACAGAGAAGAGCCTCGTTCTCAGGAGACACACGCAGCAGCATCTGAGGCTGAGTTATCGAGATACCCACGAGCTTCTCAGTTTAGCAAAAAAATATAAATATAAATTTATGTCCATAAAGACAGATAAAACAAATGTGATAAACTGGTTTTTAAAAGTCTCAAAATCATCTAAGATCATATTGAAAAAAATTCTCAGAACAGTACTTTTTAAAAACGATTTCATATGTAAAATTATATAGTTTTATAAGCTTTTTTTATCTGAATGGACACATCCAACTCATGTATTAGTATCAGGTGGGTAAGGAGGATTTACAGATTTGGGATTTTTCCTGGTATTTGAAAGAAGAGAGGTTTTATTTTTCAGAGATGGAGGCTGTGAGTTGATGAGCTCTTTTGATCTGTCAGAGATGGTGCTGCCTTAAAGCTGCAAGAGGAAACGAGCCCCATTGATTGCTTCCTTTTCATCTAAGGATCCACTTCCACTCGTGCACACGAGGGAGGGCTCCCTGAAGGCCACGGCCAACAACCCCGTCCTGGCCCTGTGCTCAGGGTAGGTCTCTGCTCGCTGCCTCAAACACTGAACCCCAGGCTCTCTGACAGCCGGCTCCCCCAGGGCCCACCGTTTGAACTGCACTTTGCTTCCTAGGTCTTGCTCTGAAGTCTTGTCACAATAAATGAAAGCAAAAGAGACCCAGCACACAAACAGTTCTAACATTAAGAGCAATAATTCTGCTTTCACAAAGAATACCAACTTCATTCCTGGAATAAACTGATCATTCACAATGTAGGCCCTTACCCGTTTAAAATGTCAAGATAATATCCAGTGTTAATAGAAAAAATAGATACTGCAGCCATTAGAAAGAACAAGATGGTACCAATGGTGATCATCCCATGTCATTCGTTGAATAGAATATTACACAGCAGTGAAAAGGAATGAACTACAGCTGCATGCGCTATCCTGTCTCACTATTCAGAATCTGTTTAGCCAAAAAAGTGAGTCACGGAACCATACACAGGTAAATTATATTTATGTAAAGTTGACAGAAATAGGCAAAACTGAGCAATATATATTTTGGGGGCACATATATTAAGTGTTAAAACTATAAGTGGAAAAAAAAGGAACAATGAACAACAGATATGGGAAGGCGGGTTCCTCTGTGGAGGGAGGAGGCGGCACATTCAGTGGCGAAGCAGGTGGGCTCCTCGGAGGGTCAGCTGGACGTCGCGTGTGCAGGTGCTCATTTGTGCTACCCCTCGGTCTGTGCGCACTGTGTTCACTCTTGTCTGTGTGAAGTGCACCCACGTGTACCGACACAGGACCACGCCCAGTGGTTACTATTAAACAGAATGACTATGTTTCACTGTCTTAGAGTAGGCAAAATACATGCTCA
>NW_012148563.1:1421966-1465397 GCF_000956105.1 Propithecus coquereli | reverse complement strand
CCTATAACCCTGTATCCCCGAGTGCTTCCTCCCTCCATAATGGCCTCTTCATTCCATTTTAATTCAACAAAAATTTGCTTATCTTCTACTCTCTCCCAGCTACTGTAAGAAGATTTTCTAAAGATTTTCTCCAGTCTTCATCCTCCAAAGAGAGAGTACCAGGGAGTCAGCAGAGCCTTCCAGCATCTTCAAAAACTTCAGTTCTTTTGCATTTCTGACAGTCAGGCTCTTTTCTCTTTTTTGATCCTATTAAATTTTTTAAAAAATGTTCTCTCCTCAACAAGAATAAAGAAATGGATTCAGGCCAAGCATGGTGGCTCAAACCTATAATCCCAGCGCTCTGGCAGGCTGAGGTGGGAGGATCTGCTTGAGGCCAGGAGTTCAAAACCAATCTGGGAAACATAGCCAGACCCCATCACTATAAAAAAAAATAGTATTAATAAAATTAGCCAGGTGCAGTGGAACATGCCTGCAGTTCCAGCTACTCTGGAGGCCGAGTCAGGAAGATTCCAAGATCCCAAGAGTTCGAGCTTACAGTGAGCTATGATTGTGCTACTGCACTCCAGCTTGAGTGACAAAGTGAGACCCTGTCTCTAAAAAATGAATAAATAAGAAATGGATTGAGAGGGAAGACAATGAGAATAGAAGTGTCCCCACCTGCTACTATCCATCCATCCAGCTGCAACTACCCATCCCCCGCCTGCCCCACCGCGGCTCACTTCCTAAGGATGGAAGCAGAACTGAGCGTGGTTCCCTGGGAAGGATTTTCATGGTCCACAGTCCCATCAGCCGGAACAGAGACCCAGGGGACCCAGGCGGATCACCAGGGGGAGGCACAAATGCTTCCTTGCCCCGGACTACGAGGGCTTCATTTCCTATGCCCAAAACACTAGTGGAAAGGAAACCTGAATTCCCCTTCAATACCTCTTCATTTTCGTTCCCATCCACCCTGCCTCTCTCGTCCCCAACACTGGCCCCCAGAACTAACGCGGTCCCACAGCGCGCCCTCCCTGACGCAGCTTCCCTCTAAGCCCCTCCTCTCAGAAACAAACGACTGATGGGAAGAGAAGTCGATCCCTATTTCGTTAGGACCTGGCAAACTGCACCACCTCACACCTGAGTCTCCTCCCTCCCACCTTAGAGGAAAACCTGGGGGAGCGGGTAGAAGAGAAAAATGACAGAACAGACACAACCTGAAGGAGGCAGCCTGGCTTCCTAAAAAGGAGCAGGAACTGGGAGGCAGGAGACCAGCATCCCTCATTCTCATCAGGCCAGAAGGCCCTCAGAAGGCAGCACTGGGCAGGGACAAGACCCACTGCCCATCCCCAAACCTCAAGAACGGGTACAGGTGCAATCAGCAAACTCCCTAAGAGATCAGCCACCTGGCACATTGCAAGACTCCAAAGCACTGTTACTGCTCTACACCCGTAAAGACCTCTGTAAGGCAGAGACGATCCAGTGTGTCACAAAAGTTCAGCCACAGAAGACAGCATTCCTAATGCAAGTTTTCCTACTAGCAGAAGTTGCAGAAAGTAGTTATTAGATGCAAGCGGACGTTTACATACCTCTCTCTGCAATACTGCACAGTGTCTTCCAGAGCAACACCGATGACCATTTTAAATTAGGAAAAGGCAGGCGTGAGCACTGCTTCTCTGTGGTTTCTTACACTGTCCGAAAATCTACACGTAAAAATGTCGCTGCTACTTTGCTGTGCACAATAAAGTATGACATAAAACTCTCACTTAAAAGAAGGAGTAAATGAGACAGGACTAAGTTTTTCTTTCTGCCTCCCACCAAGAAAAAAAAAAGGTTCTAAATGCTATAATAAAGTAATAACAGGTTCAAAAAACATGTTTCCACTTAATTGAAAAAAATGGTTTTAAAATGCTGTGATACAGTAAGTTTTTAAAACATCATCTTTCCTCTTAGTTCTTCCTTTTGGTAATCCAATTTTCCCACACTGGGATTCCAAGCCCTGCTCTGGAATACTAAATCCTGTCTTGGACAACACACTTCTAAACGTCCTCAACAAGGAACACCCATGGAAAGCAGGGAGTCTGCAAGATGAGTAAAGCTGGTTCAGTCTGGATGGAAGAGGCAGAGTGTGGTCTCCTGCAGAGGGAAGGACCACCAGGTGGTAACATGCTCCATGCCCTCAAAAGGGAGACAGCAGGGCATGTGGACACCTATGCAGAGAACTCTTCAGAGAACAAGACCCCTGGTGCAGCCCCCTCCCCACCGTCTGTACACAGGTGCCCAGGCATGCACATGCACACATGCACGCATGCACACACATACACACACACACACACACACACACACACACACACACACACACACACAGGCTAAAGAGCTGTCTCCCAAGCCCGGAAGAGGCAAGCATATCCTCAGACAATCCAGTGGATTCTGGGATTGAATAATGCTAACCACATAAAAATAAAATGCTCTTTTTTCCTTCAACAGTCCCATAGACACGATATGCTTCAGCCAAAATATAATTGTCCTTGCCCTGGAAATTCAAATTTTACATTATAAGTCAAGTAACACCCAACTTGTACAACCATACACACTCAAAAGGCCCCAAATAAGCCTATAACTCTATTTTCTTTTCAACAACATCACAATATGGATTAGAGTTTATAGTGATTCTCTGTATATATCCCGGGAGAACAGGGTATAAGCTGAGATTAGCTTTTATCTTGAATATGCAACAGTTATGACTGCATCGGGCAGATTAGCAGCTCCAGAAAATACGAATTAGCAACTAACATGAAGCCACTCAGTGTGGCTGGTACAAAATGTTAGAAAAAGACTTCAAGCCTGCTATCTAGGGGAAAGCGTGCCAGATATTCTGATGACAGAAGCACAAAATTCAAAATGTGGCTGACTTAATACTGCGCAGAAAAATGGAGGGCAACAGAGAAAAAAACAGAAAAACAAAAAACACCAAGTGACTGCCAACAGCGAGTCCCTCACATCACTCGGTTACTTTAGCCCGAAAATATCCATGACCCACGGCCAATGGTATCTCAGTTGCTGAGATAATTACTGGGCAGGATTCAGAGCTCAACGATTGGAAGTGAAATCACTACAGGTTCAGCAGTATTAATAGTAGTACTGAGAATCAAATGGATAATTTTCTCATGGACAGCCGCAACCTTGTAAGATTCCTTCTATTTCACAAGTGCCCAGCAATGGGGCCGCTGAGCTGAGCGTGAGCCCAAGTTCAAGGTCAACTCGGTGCTATTCTCTCCAAGCAGCCAGCGTCCTCGGCTCCCAGCCTCCACCGGCCCCACAGCCTGGCTGCTCTGCTTCTCTGTGCTGATGCCAGCCCTCCGCCTGCACACTCCCTTCTTCCTCAAGGCCTCTGCCTTCCTCTTCCGTGGCCTGCAAGCCCCACCCAGGACGTCCAGGATGGCTCCATCCTTGGCACCCTCCCCTCCTGCAAGTCTGCAGTCTGGAGCCCCCTTCTCAGCCAGGCATCCCGTAATCCCCCTGTCTTTTCAAGATCCACACACGTGTGCACTCACACCCCTTCCCTGCTGTATTTCTTGCCTTGTCAGGTTTTACTAGCTTTCATACCATACATCTTGCTGAATTTTGTTTATTGTTTATATCCTCTATCTGTCTCCAAAAGCATTTGCCCTGAGAAGGCAGGTCTGTGTCTCTCTTGGTCACCACTGCATCCCCAACACCCGGCCAGGGCAGCACAGAGGGCCCAGGGACCCTGACGGACAGACGGAGGGGCTGGCCAGGCTCCCACCCCTGCCTCTGTCACAGGACCTGGGAGCTGCTGGCCCGTCCAACAGGAGGGTGGGAGCAGAGACGCAGGAGCAGAACGAGAGGGGAAACCATCATTGGGAGCTAAGAAAGATGACACTCGAACTGGACCCACCAGCCTCAGTTTATGTGATGCTCAAAGGGACTCTCCCCTCTCCTTTGCAGCCCAGCTCCCCCGTTCATTGCACAGTGACACCTCCAAGGTGCGTCCAGCATGGGAGACAAGGAGGAACCGGAAACAGTCCTGGTGGCTGTGGGTTTCACACCATGGTTCCTGCGGTGCGTGCTGCAGGGAAATCACAGGAAAGAAACAGAAGGCAGACACCCTCCCCCAGGGCTAACGGAGAAGGTTTTCATGGAAAAGTTAATATTTGATCTGTCCTTAAAAGATTACCAGGACTTCAACTAATGGAAAGGAAGATTATTCTGGCTGCAGGATAAAAACGTCACGAGCAAGGAGAAATGAAACACAGCTCAGCAATGTAAGCTGGAAGAGGTCAGGCCGGCTCGGGTCGCACACGGCACAGAGAGGGACGTGGAGGCCACCACGTCTGCAGGACGAGGCAGGAAGGGCCTCCGTGGCCAAACCCTGGAGAGCATCACAGGCCAGGCCGGCCCGGGCGTGGGCTCCGAGTGCGTGCCTCCCACTCCCAGAAGGTTCTGGAAAGCGGGGCGTGTGAGGCTCTCTGAGCCCACTGCATGTCACACGCTCACTTATTAGGCATGAAAATACAAGTTTAGTGAAAGGCGGCAGAAAGGCTTTTCTGCAGAAATGAAAGTGAGTGGCTTGAATGGCAAAGCGCATTAAAGGGCTGGCGCCTTCTCAGCCCCGCCCGGCCCCCAGGGTCTTTGAGGAAACCTTTCGCCACCACACCGCTCCTTACCACCCCGCCGAGCAGAACAGAGAGAGGGGAGGATAAAGAGGACAGAGGTTTCATTTCATGTGTTTTTTTAAATCCAAAATGCCATCCTAAGATCAATTCCTCCCGAGTCTCGACGGGGGAAGAGGGGCAGTGCAGTTCTAATTTCATTTGGTAGCGACTCACATAATGAGGGTCGGGCTCCGCGACCTCCACACCCTCTCCATACACTTGCCCGTCAGGCACAGGGCTCCACTCTCCCGAACTCAGTTCCGCCTGGCAGTCCGCGCGCTCGCACTCGGCGACAGCCGCAGATGAAACGGGAGGCAGCAGCCCAGGCGCAGCCAGGCTCTCCGGAGCCTCCTCGCTGCCGCCAAGGACGGAGAGCGACCCAGCCCGGGCAGCGGGCAGCGGCAGTGGGAGGCTGCCCTCCGCTCCCGCACACACCCCGGCGGAAATCCATTCACCTGGGTGGCAGGCCCGGCTACGTCGCCGACACGGCGCTGGCATTCTAGTGGCGGGGGACAGGGAAACGGGCAGGAGGCGCTGGCAAGGAAAAACCCTTCCTGGGGTGCTCCCGAGGGGCTGGTGTTTGCTTCCCACTGTCACTCACTTCAGTGACAATGTCAATACAGCAATTGTCAATGCATCCAAGGAGCCCCAAAGAGGGCAGAATGAGGCTAAAACAAAATGCCCCGACAATTAAAGGAAAACAAAAGACTGCTGCTGTTCCTCAGGCACCTATCCACGCACCGGGCTGCTGTTAGCACGTCCGTGGATTTCTGCATTTTCATTTCCCAGCGCTGCTCTGAAGAGGTGCTATTACTACCCCTGTTACTGAACAAGGAAACCGAGGCACAACACATCCCCGACATCAAATGAAATGACTTCCAGTGGACGTATATTATGATCAAACTGAGTGATACAGCTTATAAATGGATGTGTACATATAAATAAACGTCTGATTAAATCAAGCTTCAAGCATTGGTCAGAGAAGGTAAATGACCTTGAGGCTGAAATAGGTTACCGAGACAAAAATATCCACCCAGCGATGAACCACTAAAAGCGCATCTTCAAAAAACAGGGATCTGGCAACAGCACGGCCTCGGGCACTGCACGCGGTGCCGCGTTAGTTTCTAGGTAGACATGCCATCAGAGGAGCCCTCAGAGGGACGCTGCGTCTGAAAGAGTAGAAATGTCTTGCCAACCCCCATCATCATCAGAGCAGCTACCTCTTGCTAATATTAAACACATACTATGTGCAGGTACCTTGGCAGCAGGTACTTTTTTTTACTTCCTCATCTCCACTCCCCACAACTGGCACGTATCTGTCTCGTTTTGCAAAGAGCACTGAGTGTCTGCTAAGCCCTCTGCTCAAGCCACCCAGGGGGTCAGGGAGGGCTGGAATCTGAACGTACCAGGCTGCTTCTCACAGGAATACCGAAAATCACTGGGAACATATCCTGCCCGTTCTGCAGTCCACGGGACTGCTATGGCGTGGACGGCGATGATGTCTGGAGAGAGAACCTCAGGCTCCGGGCAAGTGCTACAGAAATGTCGGTTAGGGTACTGCCCAGGCAGCCCACCTGGACCCCACTCACTTGCTCCCCAGAGAAGTTCTTTGCATGAAATGTTGGTTTGGTCCAGCAGGGAAGAAGCCACAGTCAACACAGTTTAAGCAGCTCACTCTTGCCCAGTCCACAGCCCAAACCAACCAACTCTCATCACTGGCCCCAAGCCCGAAAAGGATGCCTCCAACACAGAGGGACAGGTGGGCAGGGTCCCCTATGTGCAGAGCAGAGGAGGGACCCAAGGGGACAGGAGCAGTAACAGTTCCTCACACATGAGAAAATCCCAACGCTGATCTCCTGTTGGCCTCCCAATGCCATTTTCTAAGCATTCCTTTTCATTAGAGCAAAAGACAAAAGAACAAAGACCAAGAAAGTATAATAAAGCCTAGCTGATGATTTTAAAAACTGGAGTAGGATGCTTGCCACACATTTCATCTCAGCCAGAGTATAATTTCACTCAACATTCCAAGTAAAATCTTTGTTTTGATGCTTAGCACAAGATGCCACGCAGTTTCTAATTATCTAACATGCTTCTACACAACGGCAATTATAATATAGTAAACTAATCAGTCTTGGATGTACACATTTCCCCAAGACCGTTCTCCACTTGTCTGATCCGGAAAAATTAGTCATTAAGCTTTCTTACATAATTTCCTATTAAAATCCGCTTGATTTCCTGCCTGCCACAAACATTTGAATCTTCATTAATTCTAACAAGAAGGAAGTCAAACCCTCTTCCTTCAGAACGTGGCTGAGTGTGGTTTTTAGTGAGCTTGATCATTTCTGGATTTTAATGAGCTATACTGGGTAGGAAAAAAAACTCTTTTTCTTAAAACAAAAACACCCACAGCAGGGCGATAAGTCTATACATCCTTGATGTTCCTGCCTTACCACAGTCGTGGACTTATTCTACACCAACTCACTCCAACCATGGCTAACACCAAGTACATGGTTATGGGCTAGGGTTTTCTTCTTTCTAAAAATCAATAGCAATGTATTGACATGTATTGATTTATTATTTGAAGATAATTCCACGACTAGTCTGAAACATCAAGGACAGAATCAAACCGAGGAAAGCAGAACCCGTGTTTGCTAACTTCCAAAAGCAGCATCAAGTGGGGGCGTCGGAGACCACGGCTGTCCACTGTGAATACCAAGGGTTCTGGCCAGCCAGACACCAGTTGCCGGGGAGGACCGGCACAGCACAGAGGCCACCACACCCGGAGCCACGCTGTACACAGGTACAAAATAACGGGTAAGCTTGGGGCAGGGGCACTTGTTTTTCAATTCTTTTAAGACACTAACTTCTGTCATTTTTATTTAAAACATTCCAAAAGTTTTTTTAAAAATCCAGTTTGGGATGAGTCGATCCCAACATCCATACGATTAAATATTATGCAGCCATAAAAAAAAGAGACAGTTTATGAAAAGGTGAGGACACAGGAAAATGTAACTGCAACAAAGATTAAGCAGGAAAAAAATCTGGACAAATCACTGTATGTGTGTCCATACTCAATCCTCATGAAACACAAAGGTGGAAAAAACAGAGAACACCCCAAGAGTAAGCAGTTGCCTCCAGATGGAAGAATTATGGGTGACTGTTTTCTTCTTTATAGTCTCCCATTTCTCTATATTAGTATATAAAACATTAATAATAATTTTTAAAACGCTGAACTTATTTCCTGCAAAATCTACTTTTTATAATCAACTCCACCTTTTCTCCTATATTCCTTTTGCTTTTTAAAATTCTAAAACTTTGACAAGCATCTTCCAGGTGTCTCGTCCAGTGGAGGCAGCCCCTTTTCACAGCTGGGGTTCCTGCTTGCAGTTTAGAGGCAAAGCTAGCAGAGAGTCAGGGGTCTCCCAATGTCCTCGTCCCACGGTAGATGTGCACGAACAAGGACATATGCATGAATCATTACCAAATTTCGAGGCTGAAGTGGCAAGTGATGTGAGAGAGGGGACTCATGAGCTACAGGACTTGAAAAGAGAAGCCCATCTGGGAGATGAGGACTGCAGCCACCACGCAGGACCAAAAGGATGGGCTGTGTTCCCAGGCAAGGGGCGAGAGGCCGGAGCGAGAGCCTGCCCAGCTAGGAAAGCAGCAGGAAGGAGCGAGACCTCTCAGTGGCGTGAGGCTGGCTGCAAAAGGGCCAACAGTCCCATGATTTGCAGGATGGCGCAATGCCTCGCCACACGAAGGGCAGCTCCAGCCGGTGAAGGATAGCGCCCAGAGGCATCACTCCGGACCAGAGAACAAGCTGTGATCCCAAAGTCGGCCCCTCATGCTGAGTCTAGATTTGTGTACACATGCACTAGCAGAGCTGTGCCAAATACCCCAGCTCTTTATTCAGCTGCTGGTTTTATAAGTGCATTTCCTGAACTGAAGCGCAAGAAGGTGGGGACCACCAGAGAGCTTCAGGGTCACCCGCACCCCTCAGTCCCCCACCACTGTGGACTGGCTCAGCCCCAAGGACAACAGGCGTGTACGGCCTCCCACAGCAAGAGAAGCGTCGGCCCTGGGAGAAACACAGAGGAAGGGGACTGAGACGGGAAGAACAAGGTCCTCCAAAGAGGCCCATGTCCTAATCCCCGGAGCCTGTGACTGTGTGACCTTATGAGATAAAGGGACCTGGGAGATGTGATGAAGTCAAGGGTTCTGAAACAGGGAGATGGTTCTGGATCATCCAGGCGGGCTCCATGTAAACACACAGGTCCTTAGAAAGTGGAAGAAAGAAGCAGGACAGTCAGAAAAGCAGACGCGAGGACAAAAGCAAAGTCAGGGAGAGCCTGGAGGATGCTGCGCTGCTGGCTTAGAAGACGGAGGAAGGGCCGTGAGCCAGGAAGGCAGCAGCCACGAGCAGCTGGAAAAGGCGAGGACAGATCCTTCCCTGGAGCCCCCAGAAGGGACGCAGCCCTACTGGCACCTTGATTTTAGGCCTTCTGACCTCTAGAACTGAACACGTGTGTTGTTGTAAGCCACTAAATCCGGGAGAACTTGTTTCAGCAGCAACAGGAAACTGACATAGGGACCAAGATCACAAGGGACTCTGTGAGCGCCTTTGGACATAAAGTACAAGCACAGTCTTGTGGGATATTTGGCACGTGGCAAATCCACAGTACATCGCAACCCATCAATGACGAACTCGGGTATGCGGAGACTGGGAATGAGCTTGGCCTCAGCAGCAGTTTGCTCTGGTCAGTTCCCTAACCTGGCGATAAAGCGATCTGCAACTGAGGTAACTGCATCTTCTGGACGCCTCTCCTGGTGGCACTATGGTGGTCAGTGGTACAAGACTCGCTGGTTCTGTCAGTTTCAGGACAGCAGGGGACGGAGGGCACCCTGTGTTTTCTCTTCTCAGTGTCTGCGGGCTCATTCTTGCCTCTCCAGCCCAGCTTTGACCCCCAAATCACACTAGGGTATTTCTTGAATCCGATGCCCACAATAAGGTGGACACGGCCTTTGCCCGGCCGAGGCACTCACTGCACAACGCCAGCGCCGTGCCCTCCTCCCAACCATGCAGACAGGCCAGGGGCCCGGAGTTCTGCCTATGGGGCTTCGCTTCTCTCCTCATCTGCCTGACCACTCCTTCCAAACTGCCCAGCAGCCCTGGCTCACAGGTTAGGCCAAGGGGACGAAATGCACAACAGTCCCAAAGAGCCCTCACATGCAAATGAACATGTGCACCTCACATGGGGGATCACTCCGGTGGGGACAGATTAAGACAGTGACGAAGATAACCTAAGTGTAGAGACTCATCGCTCCCTTCTAAGTCTTGGATTTTGCGATGTGGGGAGCCTGAGCTCTCTAGTGCTCTGCATTAACTCTCTGCAGCTGGCCAGCCTTACGCTGGCTACGTGCCTCTGTCCCCTGCCCCGTGGACACTCAACATGCTTGCACGATCTGCAGCTCCTGCCAGTTCAATCCCCACCCACGGGCTCTGAGGTCAGGCATGCCTGGACACCACACCTGGATTCGCCATTTGCCACCTGCAGGACCTTATATGAGGTCCACATTGTGAGTCTCCTAATCCCTATAATGACAATGGTAGCATGGATTTTGCAGATTATTACGAGAGGCGGCCAACGTACATGAAATTCTAGCACACAGTAGATGCACACCGGCACAGAACGGCCTCTGGAATACACTACAGAATGACAGTTCCCTGCGAGCACTTAGAAAAATCTGCTTTCTACCGTATGCAGGAGCCATACCTATGCCAAGGCAACACGTGCACGGACACACTGGCTTTCCCACAAAACAGCGGGAAAAGTCACCAGGCAGCAGGGCTGTGGCTTGGGGGCCATCCCCATACACAGTTAAATTTCTGAGCAGAGGGACTGGGTGTTTTGTGGCCCTCGAAAACAACCAGCACTGCAGATAAGGAAAGAAAGAAAAAACACATTAGGATAATCAAGTAATAACCAATGGCCAAACAATGATTTAAAAAAAATGAATCACATACACCAAGACTCACAAGAGAAGGCCGGAAAAGTGTGTTCTTCCAAAGCTACTGCATGATATGAGTCTGACAAACACAATTTCTTGAGAAGCCGGTCTTTCAACCGTCTAACAAATGACAATCTCTCAGGCATCTCTCCGTAGACAACTCCCACACACTGCACTTCCAACCCTTCCCGGTGTTTTTGGCATTTTCCCACCTCACTCTCTAATTCCAGATACGAAATCAGCAGAAAGTCCATAACCAATACCCTTATGAAACCTAAGAAATAAAACACGCCAGTGGAAGGCAGGGCTGGCAGAGGTAGGGGGCTGAGAGCACAGATGGAGGATCGACCCCAGTTTGCTAAAGAATGGCCACCCCGCCCCCCCCGCCCCGTGCCTGGCATGGCGCAGGAGTGCCGACCCCCCGGCCAGCTTCCCTCTGAGGTGCGACGCCTAAGCGTGGGGGCACAGGGAAGGGGTCCATCCTCCTCATTGGGGGTACACTGCTACAAACGTTTTGGAGCTAATGCAACAATGTTGTCTTTATTAAAAACAAATTTTTGACAGATCAGTTACCCACTAGGACAACATCACAAAGAAGGGCTCAGTGAGGTTATGATGAAAACGCCTCACTGCAGGATTCGCAATAGCAAAAGCTGAGAAGCACCTCAAATGTCCAACATCCATTCTCTCAAAATGATGACAGAGGCAGAATCTGGGGAGGATGCTCTAGATGAGGCTTCCTGCATACCTTTATTTAAAGGAGCCGCTTTGTTGTAAGATGCGAATAGAAGCAAAGAACATCTGAAATGACACACACAAAAACCTAAATACTGCATCTTGCAATGCCAGGCTATAGGCATTTTTTTTCCCTGTCTACTTTGAATAAACCTATGATAAATACAAATTATAGATGTTTAAAGTGAGTAAAGTCTGTTTTAAAATAATAGGGTAGCCCTTATAGACAATAGTAAGTGACGGCTGTTTTTCAGGCATTTTCCCCACTTACTAATAACTCCTTGATTTAGGTCAATTTAAAAGTACAACCAGCCACACCCCCACACTGAGAAGCGTGCCTGGCCGATGGCTTGCGTTCCTCCCCAAATCCTCCTCCTCTAATCACACAGCACCCACCATTTCCTGTTTCCAGGGGATTTTCCAATATCTCATCCCGTATCTAGTTCTACTGATCACCGTTTGTCATGGCTAAACACTAACTGGACACAGAACCACCACTGTTTCACTTTTGCCTGATACAGTTTCATGGAAGACCCCAAGTCTGACAGTATTTCCATTTCAGAAGAAAAACAAGACCAGAATACCTCCATCCCAAAAGTGTAGACAGCGATAAATGCTTCCTAAAACAAAAACCGCAGTATCTGTTCCCGTTTCATTCCGTCTGTGCAGGTTTGCCTGAAGGTTTTTGAACACAACTCACCCACATTCACCTATGATTTGAGAGAAAATAGTGTTATTTCAACTTTTGGGTTTATTATAAATCACAATTATTCTGAACCTAGAGAAACAACAAGTGCCTCCAATTTCCAACCTCAGGACAGCAATGACCTTTCACACATAATCCACACTGTTCCAGTCCTCATCTGTATCTCCCTTTGACGTTAATTTATGCACAGTAATCTTGTAAAACTCCCTTTGCCTGTAAACTTTTTTTATTACTATTTTTAAGGCTTTTTTCATCTCCAAATAATTCATTCCTTGTCACCTTAACTTATTCACAAGAGGCTTGTTAAATCTTTTTATGTCATAGGATTGCAAGGGATAGTCTACAATTTCAAATGATTTTCTTGCTGCAAAAATAAAGATCTAATTCACAATCTCCAAGTACACAGGGATGAATCATAAGCAAAGGCAACAGCCATGCCCGACCTTCCCACGGGAGAAGACAGGTCCAGACAGGTGTGAGGCACCAAAGCCCTTCCCACGTCCTTCCCCACGGACGGCACAGGCCAGAGCACACAGCGGGTCCACAGGTTCCTATCAATCAAGAGAACCCAGCTATGCCTCTGGATTCGTTTGGCCGAGTGGCCTTGACTTTGAAAAACAGCCATCCAGAGATAACTGACTTTCAGTCTATTACTTTATAATCCAGTGTCTCGTAATGGAGACGTTTGCTTAAAATCACATCAATCTCTCGGGTTTCAAAGGAGGCACTGACCTAAAATACAAATTTAACAATGGACAGTCACCACCCCAAAAAGGGAAAGTAAATAAAAGAAATCAATCTCAATTTTCTTTGCTAAATTTCATAACTGCCTCATCTACTAACCGTACGAAATTTAACCCTGACATTTTAAGGTGATGTTCACATTCTGTAGACTAAGGAGCACACGATATATGTTAAAACTTTTTTTAACGAAAACTCCTATTTGCAACAGAGACATTTTATCTAGAATTTGTAATTAGTTTTTCTAGAATGAAATGACTAGTTGACCAACAACACCCAAGAATCAGCCCAAGACATCCGTTCCCTGAAGGGTTCCCCCTCCCCCCACCTCCACTCATGTTCAGGTCCAAGGCAAACCAACAAGGTCCCTAAAAAGGAGGGGTAGCATGCTACCTGCCACCAGGCTTTCTCTTGGATACAGGGTCCCTCTCTGATTCCAGGAGCAAGAACTGTTGTTAAACATTCTCTCCAGCATAGCACTCTGTTTTCCCACTTTACGCGATGAGTATTTTTACTGGACAACAGAGGTGAGGCTGTGTGCAGCCCAACGCGTCCGCTGGGGACAGGCCTTATGGGAAGGTAATGAGATTGGGGCTTGTACTTACACACGGCAGCCGGTGGGAGACCCTGTCTTCTAACGCCAACTATGAGCGATTGCCCACCTGCACCCACTGTTCTCTGCAGAGTCTCAGCTCAAAAGCTCTAAACTTTCCCCCACCAGCAGCCCAGCTCAGAAATGTTGGCTACAAATGGATACTTTACCTCCCACAACACGGCAGTTTGCTAACCACCCTGTACTTTTCTTTCTTGCCAAACCGGAAAGTGAGAAGGGACTGAAAGTTACACTTGGGCCACACTAGGCCTGTGCACTGCCCCCCCCACCACCTCACCCCGACACGACCCCAACTAGTTCTGGGCAGGACTTTCCATCAGAGCTGGAGTTCCTGGGTGTCACTGGGGTTGGGGTCCGCAGCACTCGCCACAGGGACCCAAGTCGGCCAGGCCATGTGAGGATGGTGCTCCCTGGACGTCTGCAGTAACGTCGTTAATCGGAAACACTGATTAAGTGTCCACAGTGACTCACCCTTTTAACCATCGCCACAGTACTCAGAGCAAGTGAGTGTCATCGTCCCCACCGGATGGACAATGGGGAAGTAGAACACGATCCCACACCCTGGCTAGGTACACAGCGGTCAGTGGGCCATCAAACCCGGGGCCATGTGACCACTGCTCATAGCCTTGCGTCCACACCCACGTGGAGTCCCCCTGCAGACGTCCAGTCCTCCCCCACGCACGACTGGACAAACGCTTGTTCTCTCGTCCCTGGGTGGGATAAAGCATTTCTCAGAATTGGCTCATCACGGTGGGGTCACGGAGGGCTGCGAGGGAGTGCCGCAGACAGCCTGCATCCTGAAGGAGCCACCCCCAACGTGCCATCAAGTCTGGCCCTTGTTTCAGGTCCTGGCAGGAGATTGTCCCTCCCCCCAAATGCACCAACAACCACAGCACTCCAAAGGCGCATGAAGACTAGACCAGCAAAGGGAAATCAATGATTTCTTCCCAAGAGCCTCCCGTGGTCCCGTGTCCTCACGGCTCCACCTGAAGCACCACACCCTGACCCCCTAGGGGCTGAGTGCTTGTGTCCCCCCAATTCTTTGTGCTGAAGCCCGAAGCCCAGTGTGGTGGTATTAGGAGGTGGGACCTTCGGGAGGTGATCAGGTTTAGATGAGGGCATGGGGTGGGGCCCCCACAATGGGATCAGTGTCCTTACACGAAGAGGAAGAGACCAGAGCTCTTTCTCTCTCCACTATGTGAAGACACAGCAGGAAGGCGGCCGTCTGCAAGCCCGGAAGAGAGCCCTCGCCAGAGCCTGACCGTGCCAGCACCCTGATCTCGGACCCTCAGCCTCCAGAACTGGGAGAAATAAATGTCTGTTGCTTAAGCTACTCAGTCTTTGGTATTTTGTTATGGCAGTTTGAGCTAAGACACTCTCTTGTTCCCACATGCCATCCACCATGCCGACCACCAATCCCAAAAGAAAGCGGGAAGATCCATCCTTCTACTCCTCTGCCCACCAGCTGCCCAGGGATGCAGGACAAATCGCCCCAGCAACACCGGACACACAGCCCATAACCTTCGGCATTCCAGCCTCACAGAGACAACAACAGGCTCAGGCACAGAGGCCGTGACCCCTCCCACTTCGCCTGCTTTCCCACCTGGCCTTCTTCGCACACCCCTCGGCCCCCTCCCAGCGTGGTGGGCGCCTCTCCCCTGTAGCCAGCTTCTTGAGACCTTCACGCCGTTCACTGGACCAGCAACACCCCATCCCCGCAATGTCTCCCTCGCTGAGGCTGGCGTTCACCAAGCATCCACCATGCTCAGGTCTCCTCCATCTGAGACACCTTCCTTCCCTCCCCAGCTTGGCTTCTTCAGGGGTCTCGGCTGCTCTTGCATCTCTGCTTCCTCGCCTCTCATCCTCACTACCACCATCACGACCCTCGCCACCATCCACATCGCGCCTCTCATGGGCCAGAGCGAAGCTGGCACTGGCTGCACTATCGACGCCTTGCCAGGCAGAGGGGCCTTGAACAGGTCACGTCAGACAGAAGCCCAGGAGGTCTGACTGCAGAGCCCTCACTCCTCGATGCTATACCCTGCTGCGCGAGCACAAGCCGTGCTCGGCTGGCATCCGTCTGCAAGAGCCGCTGCGCCTGCCCTCACCAAGGCCACTTCAAATCCTCACCCACCCTGACATTCTTTCTCAACACTCCATCCAGGCTCCCTGCAGACATCTCCGGCTTCTACCACGGAGCCAGGCACAAGATGAGCACAGAACAACGTCTGCTGCCGGGAGACTCATCTCCCCTAAAGAGACAGGCTTCCTGACGAAACGCCATAGGCTGCTGGGAGCTCAGCCTAGCTCCAGGAACTGAAAAGATCGCACACCCTGATTTTATCCAGTGCATTCAAAAACCAAGCTGTGAGCCTCTCAGCTTGGCAAACACCCAGCAGTTTGACAACGCCCTGTTGTGGGGAAGCAGGCGCTCACGTACGTTGCCGCGGCACACTAGTTACGGGGTGGGGGCACTGGGCAGCCTCCAGCAAAATGACATGTACGTTACCCTTCCGCCCTAACAATCCTACTTCCTAAGCATCTATCTCAAAACTGTATTGACAAGAAATAAGAAAAAGACTAATGTACCCTATACAGCACTACTTTTAAGCAGTGGAAAAAAAAGCAAAAAAAAAGAAAACCAGAAAACTAGATATATTCCAAAGTCTATCAATAGGGGACCTGTTGATAAACTGGGAACAGTCTCACAATGAGGCATGTTCTAGAGAGGGGGTGGAGAACCTGCCGCCTTGGGGCCACGTGTGGCCTTCTGGATCCTTGACTGAGGCCTTTTGATTGAATCCAAATTTTACAGAACAAATCCTTTTATTAAAGGGGTTACTTCTGAAGTTTGGATTCGGTTGAGGGGCCACATTTGGGGATCCAGAGGCCACATGTGGCCTTGCAGCCTGCACTACAGTGGTCCCCAGAACACAATCCTATGTCAAAAAGGCAAATGGAAAAAAAGCGCATGGAAAGCTACGTTCATCTAGGGCAAGGTTCTATGACTACCCATATAAACATATTTGCTTATTTTAAGAGATAAGTACAAACGATACTTTTTAAGAATATTTTATTTGTAGGTGAAGGGAAGAAAATAGGGTGGAGAGATGACAAAGATGGATTCTCTGAATTTATCTTTAAAAATCAAAGCCTGGATTCTTAGAATTCCTTTTGATGATCTGACATTGATACCACAGAGTTTACATAATTATATGACTGTTTTAAAAATAATCCCTAAAACTTGAGAGCAAATTAAGGAAATGAACCTAAATCTGCATCCACCAGGATAGCATAATCACAGAGAAGACCAGTTACAGGTGACTCTAAACACAATAACTGCAGTTTATAACCCAAAAGGAGATATACCCCAAAGATGAAAAGAAATGAAAGAAAGTTTAAACCAGTTCTGGTGATCATACAGTTGGTAGTTGTGCTGGTGTTGTTATTGAGACTGTCTGTGGGGAAGGCCAAGCAAATGAGGAATTATGTCCTTGAAGACTCTGACTTCTGGAGAGAAATGGCCAATGTACCAAATGAGCCCGGAACATCTTTCCAGCCCACCTGGAGCATCAGAAAGTGAGGAAGCTGTCAATGCCACGTCAAGGAAACACAGGAGCCTTCTTGAAAAGGCTTCCATGGGCCAAAGATGGGACAATCCGAGCATTAATAAGGACAATAACTTCATTTAAAAGCCATCAAATGTTTAATTGTGTGAGTTCATAATGATATAGAATGAATTAGTCACTCTTAGGAGGATTCTACTAAACCAAAACTTGTTTTAAAATTAGTAAATAAAGGGAGTCACCTTGCCTTTCCTACGTAACCTGAAAGGTATTCTTTATAGAAGTATTTCATCTAAACAAACAACAAAAAATAATAAACAACACAATTACAAAATCGTCATTCTGCAAACGCACTAATTGGTCCAGATCACGATCTTCAGAGCCTGCTAACATCGACAGAAAGACAAACACAAGGTACGCCCCTCCTGACCAAGCACACGCCACCACCCAGGAAGCAGTCTAACCAAACCAAACAAAACTTGGAATCTAAACAAGCCTCCAAATAACCAGCACTTTATAGGAAAATACAGAAGACAAAGGAGCATGCTAAATGACTCCAAGGAGATACAGTAAAAAAAAAAAAAACCAGATGGGAAACACTACAAGAACACAATCCAGCTTTGTTAACAAATACGTTACCTGGGAAGAAAAGAACAACAGCTGTGGAACCTATTCATTAGGAGAGATTTAGAAGTATCAACCAACTGCAATGTGTGGGCATTATTTGGATCTTGACTCTAACAGACAAACTCAAGAAAAAAACTATGATAATCACGAGACAGTTGGAAATTTGGGCACAGACTGGATATTGGATGATACTAAAGAACTGTTAAATGTTTTAAGAGTGATAACAGTAACATGGTCATGTGTGTGTTTTTTTTTTTTAGTTCTCATCTTTTAGAACAGATACTGAAATATTTATAGATGAAATGGTAGAGTGGAATTCACTTTGAAATAATATTGGTAGGTGGCAGGGTGTGTAAAGGAAGCAAGGTTGGGATGGGCCGATAATTGTTGAAGCTGGCTGGGTGATGTGTACATGGGAGGTCAATACACTATTCCATACGGTTAGTTACATGTTTGGTTTTTTTGGTAACTTTCAGAAAATAATTCTTAGCTTAAAAACTTCAAGCTTAACTGTTTCTTCTGCCTTCACTTTGTAAACACATACAGTACATATACACATATGCACACAAACATACATACATAAAATTCTGTATTTTCTATGCTTATTCGTAGAACTTTTTCTAGAGAGGTGAGGAATACATTGTTTATCATTGAATACTCTTTGTCTCAAATTCTGAGACCTATAAATTGGGAATTATATCTTTAAATTACTGCAAGGATTAAACCAAAGAATAGATATAAACTAATTAACATGATTCTTGTCACATAACCTGCAAATTGCTGTCATACATGGTTCTGGTTTCAAACGTGTCAATGTTTGTTGACAATTCTGCTCTCCCAAAACAGCGTGAGGACAGCTAGCCACGGCCTCCTGTTGCTACGTCGTGGAGGCCCGGGGACACGAGACCCTGCCGCTGAAGGAGCTTCAGGCAGGCACCAAGTGCACTCTCGATGTGGGACTGGTTTATGATGTCCCTCTGGTTTATGATATAGAAAGTTAATACTATTTTGAGGATGCAAAAGTGATACCCAATTGTTAATTTTTGTTCTTGGTTTGTGTGTCAGTGGAGGCTGTTTTCCTATAAAAACATTCAAAATTGTATGTGCTCATTCTTTCTCTCTGTACTGCAGCAGAAAACACCAGCTGAAGAGACACGCTCACAGCTCAGTGCCACTCCCAGCGCTCCCCAGGCTGACCATGGGGAGCAGCTGACACAGCTGACCGGCAACTGCCATCCTGGCTCTAGTGTCAGAAAAAGAGGAAATCAAAGTAAACTCTCTGAAACCCACTGGCCAAGGTGGGGAGGGGTGCACGTAATCACAAAAAGCCTCAGAACAGGCCGTTGTGGGGGTGTGGGATTTGCCTGATTGCCAACTTTATTTCTGTCACTTTGTATATTCTTTATCTAAAACCTTTTGTAAAGAGCATTCAAAGATCACTGTCAGCAGATGAAGGAGAAATCAAGGTCGTCAGACTGCCTAGAGCTGTGTTTTGAGACTCGGATACTACCTTGCCCATCGATCAAATGGTATAAACATTTAAATTGTTTCTACTTGGATTAAATACCAGAGTTACAAAAAGAACTGAGCACAGAGAAAGGAATGTGGCAGAACAGTCCCCTTAAGGCACAGGGAAGACGGTCACACCCCTTCCTGCCTCTTCCAGGACGGCATTTCCAGGCCAGCTTGGGTCGGAGTCCCCACTCTGACATCGAGGTCTCGGCCTGTCTGGGGGTACCCGTCCTCATCCGTGAGTAGGGGCCAGCAACCCTGAGCGTCAGCACGGAGTGAGGCATTGCGACTTAAGTCTCAATGTCCACTGTTACTTCTACTCTTCATCAGGCTTCTTTTTTTAAACCAAATTTCATACACTTTTTCATAATCTATTTTATATTTTAAAAACATTTCTTTGATGTAAACACACATTCCTTTCAATTTTTTACAAAGTAGTAACCTCACAGCTAATCCTTTTTCCCAGTAAAAATTAGTCTCTGCAACCTCAATTAAAGTAAAATTATAATAAAGATATAAAAATACAGATATTACAAAATAAATATAAATATATAATATGAAAAGAATATAGAAAAGTAAGTTTCAATATAGAAAATAAACAAAATAGTTCGGTTCGGGGTCAGAAATTCGCTATACCCCATCTCCACTCAGCTTGGAATTAAACGGCTGAATGCCCGCCTGTGTCTGACACAGCCATGTAGTCAAGCCCCAGTCTGGGTGAACAGTGAGACACCCACGATGCCACGTCAGTGACAGGAGATATGGAGGAGTGGGGGACACTGCATGGACTGAATTGCGCCCCCCTCAAAATTCCCATGTAGAAGCTCTAATGATAAGGAAAACCCCCATCTATTACTTGGCACATCAGCCACCTGAGACCCCCACCCCTCACGGAAGACCCACATCAGCATAATACTAACCTATTACCTGGCCCCACGAACTAATCTCTTACCTGGCGCATCACCATGACACTAAACCTACTACCTGGCACATCAACTACCCTATTACCTGGTGCATCAACATAATATTAACCCATTACCTGACACATCAACCAACCTATTACCTGGCAGGCATTGGCCACCTGGTATCCCGCCCCTTGGACCACCCCAACTTAATAAAAGCGGGAAAAATCGGGTAGACGGGGCTCAGAATTTGGTGGCAAGACCCGTCTGAGCCCGCCGGGAATAAACTTTGATTCTCCGACTCTCCGTGTGCCGCTTGGTTTTGTCCTCGGGACCACCCGCTGTAACACTCGCTGTACCACTAACACTCCAAAGTGACTGTAATTGGAGATAGGGCCTCTAAGGAGGCAATTATGGTTAAACTGGGTCATAAGGGTGGGACCCTAGTTCAACGCCACTGGCGTCCTCACACGGGGAGAGACGCACCTGAGCTGTGCACGCACAGGGAAAAGACCAGGTGAGGACACTGTGAGAAGGCAGCATCTGCAAGCCACAGACAGAGGCCTCAGAAGAAACCAACCTGCCAAGACCTTGATCTTGGACTTCCAGCCTCCAGAACTGTGAGAAAACACACTTCTGTTGTGTGAGCCCCCATCTGCATTATTGGTGATGGCTGCCTGAGCCAACTGGCAAGGACACCGCACCCTTCCGCTGCCCACAGCACCCCCTGCCAATCAGCCTGCCATGCCGCGGGTATCTGCCCTGCAAGGGGGAGCCTGCAGGAACCACCGGGCTTGGGACAGCAACGGCAGGGTCCACAGCACGACTGGGCTACAGAGGCCACACTCAGCCCAGCAACTTCTCCTGCCTGTAGCCGGCCCTCACGTCACTCTGTCGCTGACCGAACTCCCCCCGCCCAAAAAAAGTATCTCATCTCCACTAAGACTCAAAAGACAACACCATCCTCTGGCATTTTCCCAGCTGTCTGTGTATTTCATTTCCATCCTTCGTATCAGCAAGAAGTCATTCAAAATGTTTGAAGTACCTTACAGTTTGCACATGGTAGATATCTGCACATCTTAAAGACGGCATCTGTGTCAAAAGTCACCACTGAATGCATCACATTCTCTTTCAAATACTGCAAAATGTCTGGCTCAACAATAACCAGACTTTTTCATGCAGAATCACAAGAAAAGACTGGACTTGGGCAGATGCATGAAATGAAACTCATGACTCCCGATGAACGCTGCACCGTTGACAGAACAGCCCCTGTCCCTTCCCCACCAGTGTGGGTCGGCACCGTTCCGGCCCACCCAGTACCTACGCCCCTGTCTTTCAGAGAACATTTCCAATTTTCCTTTGAGGGCCTGTCCCTCTTCTCTCTGCTACCATCCTGATGGGACTGTCAATCTAAGTGACCTGTCCCTCCCCCAGCCAAGAGGTGACAGAATATGAGCCAGTCAGACACTATCCAGGGAACCCAACTGGTGTCCTGAAGACAGGAGCAACTTGTGCCTTTGCCCTGTACCCCTGGGTTCAGTCCGTCCCAAAACCTCCAAGCTCAAAGCCACCACCACATCCTTCTGGTGAATTCCGTGCCTGTTGGAGTGAGCCAAAATGGGATTCTAATGTTTTCAACAAAGGACCCAAACGGTCAACCAACCATAGTCCCCAGCTTGAACGGCAAACAAATTGCCAGTTCTAAAAGGTAACGACCACCTGCTTATGGCAAAGATCACCCAACCTGAAGGACATTTTTAGTGTCTCAAATTCTGATGGTAATTTCCAAAAAAAAAAGATTCCCAAGATGGTGGCCAAGGCAATCTCAATGGCCAATCAAATGGCCTTGCCAGATGATTGTCAGGGCTATGGGCCTCTTCTCTGGGATATGAGTCCTTGACTATCTGCATTAAATATCTGGCATGTTCCTTGTTGCTACACACAGACTCATTCAAGGGAAGATGCCTTCAAGGCCAGAGCTCGGCCATCCGCTCTCACACAGTCAAGCTCCATGGAACTCGCACCGCACGTCCAGTCCTGGATGAGATACTGGATCTGGTGTCACAACCACAGTCCCTGAGCACTTAGACCACACGCCGGGGAGAGACGTGGGAGTCCACAGTTAGTGCAAAGTGCACAGGGCCAAAGGCCCGCCCTGGCACCACCAGGAGCCATAGGAATGGCCTCAGGGAAGCACTGAGGTGTCAGCTGGCTTAAGAGAAGCAGGACTCAGCTCACCAAGAGCCCGTGGTAGAGCCCACGGCAGAGCCCCCGGCAGATGAGGGGCCTGCCAGGAACCCTAGCTCAGTGATGCCTGGTGCCCTCTGCAGCCAAGGAACCCACAGGCGGGCAAGACCAGGCTGCAGAGCTGCAGGCCCATCGCCAGGGGCTGTGGAGCTAAAAGAAACAACTCCATTTCCATTTCTTTATCTACTCCATGACTCATGCTAAAAAGGCTCAGGGGTAAGACAGAAATTTCAACTTCATTCTGAAAGACCTAGTGAGCTATTTAAAGGCTTAAGCAGGGCGAGGCTTGGTCAGATTTACGTTTTGGAATCAATTTACGGGTTAACCAAGCTGTCAAACACAAATTGCCACATCAGTGTTCTCCAAGTGGAGACGTCCGTGTGTGCGTGTGTGGGCCACACTGGCACACACCAAGGTGAGACTCAGGGTCACCTGCACTTTGTCCCATAAACACATTTAGGAGGCACCCGACTCAAAGATACAGGGGAGATGCACAACCTAGGATGCTCATCATAAAACATCTCGACAGGATCCTCGAGGTTATCAAACTGTTAAAACTTGAAAAGCTACAAAATCACCATTTATGTGAAGTGCTCAACCATTCCCAAGAAGGTTGAGCATGGGGTAGGGGAGGGGGCTGTGTCTTGTTGGGTACTTTGGTTTTTTAATTAAGAAAAGCTCCAAGAGGGATCCGAACTCACGGGTGTCATGACAACAGATCAGTTTTGACACTTCTCGACCCTGCCGGCAGACGGCTGGGGGGTCGTCTCTGTACCAGCCAGGAATGTGCCCACGGGAATCGCCTGGGTTCCGGGACTCAGTTCACTCACTGCTCCTCATGCCACGACACCTGGATTGGGAGACCCTAGAGCAGCAGTTCCCCGAACCAGCATCAGCACCGAGGGACTTATCAGAAGGCAAGGCCTCAGGCCCCAGCTGGGACCCACCAAATACAACTTCTGGGGGTGGGGCCCAGAGATCTGTGTGTTAACACACCCTCCGGGTGACCCAGAGACAGGCTGGAGTCTGAGAACCACTGATCTCAAACCTTTAAGGCCACCTGGTATCAAGAAAAAGCTAACGAAGTCACATTTGAACTAGAAAAGCAAATAGGGGCCCAATAAATAGCAAACTAGATTTTCTGAAAAGGGACCAGAATTGACACAAAGTGAACTGAGCAATAACCTTGACCAGAACGAGGCGTGCTCAACTCTGAACAATCGCTGCCATCCGCCAGCAGAGGGGCCCCGGCCAGCCAGGAGCCCTGCACACTTATCAACAGCACAGCGTGGCTGGGCGCGGTGGCTCACGCCTGTAATCCTAGCACTCTAGGAGGCCGAGGCGCGCGGGATCACTCAAGGTCAGGAGTTCGAGACCAGCCTGAGCAAGAGCGAGACCCTGTCTCTACTAAAAATAGAACGAAATTATCTGGACAACTAAAAATATATATATAGAAAAAATTAGCCAGGCATGGTGGCGCATGCCTGTAGTCCCAGCTACTCGGGAGGCTGAGGCAGAAGGATTGCCTGAGCCCAGGAGTTTGAGGTTGCTGTGAGCTAGGCTGACGCCACGGCACTAACTCTAGCCAGGGCAACAGAGCCAGACTCTCTCTCAAAAAAAAACAAAAAAAAAAACAGCACAGCGTGCTTTTTGATAGCATCCAAAGCACTTAAAAGAATAACATTTTCACTCATGTATCTTAACAATTTCCTGGAGAGGAAGGCAAAGGGCAGGTTCTCCAGCCAGGGCAAAGGTCACGCAGCCTGCAGGGTACAGGAGCCGCTGAGCAGGGGCTGGCAGAACAGGAGGCCCAGCAAGGGCGTCATCTACATCCAATTCGGAAGTCTTTTTGGTTCAGCCATGCACACTATGGTGAGTCCTAACAGGGAAACTGAGGCAGGAGTGGGGGAGAAAGTGTATGAATTATTTTCTTAATCTTTCTTTTCCTTTCTTTTTTAAATTAAAACCAGCCTAGCCTGTTCTAGATTTTCTTATGTCAACAAAACCAGCGTTTCCCATCCCTGGTATTCTCCTCCACCCCCCACCCAAAAATAAAAACCCAGGTACCTGAACTCCCGACCGAGATACAAGGCAGCTCCCCAGCATTTCGCTGATGCAGAGTCGGGTCGAGAAGTGGCCCCTGATGTGGATGGGGACACTGACTGCCACCCCACACTCACTCACACACACACACACACATCCTCGACCCCACTGTGAGCACTTCTATGGAAAGCTTTGCAGGAACAAAATCCACAATTTGGGGAAATTACACAGGGCTTTTCACCCCACCCTGTAAGTAAAAGAACGGCCAAGGGAACTCTCTTGAATGTGGGGTTGTCAAAAAGGATTTACATATAAAAGTTTCCAGGAGGTTTTCTCTTGGCCAGAGAACAACTAAGTAATTTCCCTGAGCCATGCAAAGGTTAATAATCAAAGAGGTTTGTTAAGAACTGCCCAAAGCTCAGGCTGCCAGGCGGTTAGTCATAAAGAGCTAGGTGGAATTTGCCTACTCGGGCCGCTGGAGGAGACAGAGGAAAGAGGTCACATCCCCACTGAGGAGGAGCCAGTTTCCTAGAGAACTTGGGCGAGACAGAGCTGATGAGCCCCATGCAGGCCCTGGCGCCCCCTCCCTGAGGGTAACGGGGCATCCTTGCTCACCGAGAAGGGCCCAGTCCCTCTGGACACCCAGGCAGACACACCTCCTAGGTAATTCCACCAGTTCCCCCGGAAACAGAAGGTATGCCAGAGAAGCCCTCAGTGAGCACAAAGCTCTGGGCTGCCGAATAGAGGCTGGGGGTACCGCAGAGCCCATCTGACCGGGACCCCTTGGCCTCTGCATTGCCAAGATTCAGGGCTGCCCTGGGCACTGCAGGATGGTAGCAGCATCCCTGGCCGCCCCCCACCAGATGCCAGTAACAACCACCCCACCTCCCTCAAAGCTGGAACACACGAGAAATTTTCTCCAGACATGGCCAAACGTCCTTGGGGGGGACAACAGTGACTGCACTCCCCTCAAACCCACTTTGTTGAAAACCACCGATTTTGGCCAAGCACCTGGATTTACAGACAGGGAAACTGAGGCCAGGGGTCACACTGAGAGGCGCGCTGGCTCCTCTCCCTTGGGCTTTGCAACCCTGAGATGGTCTTCAGTCTGTACCTCTTCCCCTCCTCAGCCTCACCCCTGCTGAGTCCCCCACACTGCTCCCCCATTAGTACAAGACACTTGACAGCCCAGGAAACACACAGCAAACCCTCTTTCTCAAGCACAGGTGCCACCTGCTCCCAAGGAGTCTCTGTCAAAAGCCTGCTGAACTGAAACCCAAAGTAGAGACTCTCACACATTGCCGCTGGGAGTGTAAAATCAAACAACTGATTTGGGAAACGGTTCAGCAGTTTTTTAAAAAGTTAAATATATACCGATCACATTTCCAGGCCACTCCACTCCTAGGTATCTACCTGAGAGAAATGCAAGCTCATGCCTGTACAAAGACTTGTATGTGGTTGTTCACAGCAACTTTACTTGTAAAAGCCCCAAACTGGAAACAACCCCACCAATATTCATCAACAGGATAGACAAACTGTTCCACTGACAGTAAATCCAACAACGGAATATTACTCAGCAATGAAAAAGAACAAGCTTTCTGATAGACACAACTTAGATGACATCTCCAAACCACGATGGTGAGGGAATGAAGCCAGACAAAGAAAGGATCCTTTACTGCATGATCTCATTTTACTTAATTCTGGAAAATGCAAGCCAATCCACAGCGAGAGGCAACAGACCAGTGCAACCAGACAGGGGCAGAAAAGGTTGCAAAGGGTCACAAGGACGTGTTGGGGGGTGATGGGCTCAGTCCGTGCCTTGATCATGGTTTCACGGGTATACACATCCATCAAACCTCATCAAATTGTAAACTCTCCGTAGTTACAGTTTACCTTATGTAAACCATACCTCTCTAAAGTTGTAGGGAAAAAAATCAAATGAGTGCAGAAAGAGCACTGCAACTATAAAAATCACCAACAATTTAGACGGTAACTGCTGGTAATCGTTCGCCTCACAGGAGCTCACACCACCTTCCAGGCAAATCCTGCTTCAAGCAGGCGAGGTGAGGACTGCTCCAGGTGGGCGCTCATTACGCTGCTAAGACGCCAGCGAGTGAGGATAAGGTAGCGCAGCCACCGCCTCCCCTTCCCACGAACATAGTCCACGGCTTGACAGCACACTCAGCGCCAGGACCACGCACGGGGATTCTGCCACCCCCATCTCTGCCACGGTCCTCTGTGTGACCTCAGGCAAATCACTTTGAGTCTCAGAGCATCACTTTCTCCCTATTATGCTAATTATAGCATAGGGGGAAAGTAACTTCTACTATTTATATGAGTAAAAAATTAACTGCTTGCTAGCATCTCCATTATTAAAATGTCACAGAATTTGGGTGGCTTAAATTTCAGAGCTATATTTTCAGCCAGCTAGGATTAAAGGTGTTGCAGATTTTTCAAACTGAGGTGAATTTTCAAAGTCACGTTGTCTGGAAATCCTCCCTCCTCCCAGGCAGCCAACCTGCATCTGCAGGCAGCCAGAGTGCCCCAGAGATGCAGCCTCGTGCAATCCAAACCACGGTCAGCACCCCAGCCGCCACCAACCCTCGGCAATGGGATAAAAGGGAACCAACAGCTGTTACTTTCTGTATAACCTCGCTGAGTAAAAGACTGAGTGTGAATGTGAGTTTCAAGTCACAAAATGAAATCCACAGGAGAGCTGCACGCGGCAGAGAGAATTCTCCAAGAACTCTACAGACTCTCATGCTGATCCAAGAGGCTTCCTTTTTGCTTTCTGAAAACATAAAACAGTAAGTGGCTGATGTCTGTGAGTCCTGAGTTCAATTTCTGACTCAGCCACTGGTAAGTGGCTCCTGACCTGCAAAACAGGAGTTTACCACCGTGCCCTGGGGTGACCAGGATGATAAAATGACACAAAGTGTGTCCAGCCCTTAACAGGGGATCCTGCATCTGGCAGACACTCAATAAACAGTAGGTGCTATTATGGATTTTATCAAAGGCAGGAAGGGGAGAAACCAAAAGGATGGTTCATAAAGCGTTTAACAGAAATTTCTGGAATCTGGAGCAGGAGCAGCTGTCAGAGATGCCCGCAGGCAACGGTGTCATTTACAAGGCAAAACCACAGGGGCTGCTGGGACAGAGCTGTTCTCCAGTGCAGCGGGCGCCCCAGACTCCCCGGCCAGCGTCCCCACCCGTCACCGCCGGGGCCCGTGCTAGCTTTCCACTTACCCTCCTCAGTGTGCATGTCCTCTCCTCCTAAACATGAATCCGAAACTAAAATCCGAACAGAAGCACAGGGGAGTGGAGGGGTAGGTGTGACAACTCCTTAGCGGCTCAGCATCAGCCGCCGGGCCCGGCACACAGGACACTCGGCAGCTGTCCCTCTATCGATGACAAGACCGATTCCAAGCAGCTGCTTCACTCAGAGCTGCCCAGGTACAGCAGCTCAGCATTAAAAAAAAAAAAACAACAGACCAGTAATGTCACAAAGCATTCCCCAAGGAAAGAGCAGGAAGTTTTAGGGAAGGGTCACTCCAGCACAAGTACGGCCCACTGTCCTCAGGGATTCAGGGAGAAAGAACGGCAAGTGGCCACTCCAAGTCCAGCTTCCTCCAAGCTCAGGAGAAGGGCTGCAGTCCTGCTAGAGAGCGGCCGAAGGTCTGGAGGAGAACAGCAAGCACCCTACCTGGCATACGCTGCAGGGAGGCCGGGAGCACTGCTCTGTCCCTGTCGTTTCCTTGCCCACCCGCCCCAGCCCTCATCTCCTCTCACTTTCGTAAACTGTCCACAGAGGAAAGAAGATCAGCGTGGATTTCGGCTGAAGAAAACAGAAACATGTGACCTTTGAGTCCCAGTGGCCCTGCTCACATAAATAGTTTCTGGAGGTTCCTAACCAAGAATGTTCCCAGTGACATCATATTGTCAAACCAAGAGAGAAAATCCTGGTCAAATAAACTCAAGTTTCTAAGTAAAATTCATGTTTTTATGTCCAGAATGCCCCAAAAAGACAATAGCATAGTCATCATGGTTTCAGTCAAATTTTTTTAAATACTGGAACCCAAGATTTAAAAAAAAAAAAAAACAGTATCTGAATCTAATGGGTTATGTAACAAGAGCCAAGGTAACAGTAACCATGGAAAATGGATCTTCTAAACACAAGTTGCTGAAAAAGTTCACTGCAATTAGCTTTCCATGGTGTCTTCCTACAGACTTCTTGGGGAGGGACTGTGTTAAGAGTCACCATGAATCAACATGTGGTTGCAGCAGGATGGAGAATTCTGCCCTCTAACGCTAGAAGGTACAAACCCCAAACAAGATGGGCCGAGCATTTCTTCACGTGCTAACAAGTATCTGCCAAGACTTCTGGGGCAGCCTCTAGGGAAAAAACTGAGAACAAGAGAGACATGCCCCCTCATGGGGAAAAGACATCCTACACGTGCACACATGTGATTATCAACATGGTAAGTTTCTCTGGGGGCTTGGGTGGGGAATGAATGAGAATGAACAGGGATCTGGCTAGGTGGGGTGGCTAACGCCCAGGCGCCCTCCCTGAGGAAGAACAAGAAGACTTTTACAACTTGGAGAAAGCCAGGACATAAGGAGAATTTTGGTTGCCTATCACTGAAATTATCCGATGACATGCAAGTCATCCGATGACTCCTTCTACCATGAAAATGCACGACCAAGGCTGGAACACTTTTTATTAATATAAAGCGAACTGTAGGAATGAAAGAATCCTGCCCCAAAAGCAGATGGCCGTGATCAAAATTAAGCTTTTCTCACCTTGGAGAGGGCAGTCAAGTGTGTGAAAGGGAGAGGACAGGGTGGGGAGAGGGAAGACACTCTGAGGCAGGACCTGTTAGAAGCAGACTGGAACCGTACTGCAATTAAAGAGGTGACAACCGAAAGGGATTTTCCCATAGATGCCCCTCAGCTAAAAAGCCTGCTTGGACTTTGAAGAGATAATCAAGACAAAATGCAAATTAAAAGCCCTGGCTCTGGCTAAAGATTTTAGACCCACAAGCTCATTCAAATGGAAATGCGCCGCTGAAGCAAGGGCTGGGCTGCGGGGAACAGGGTCCCACTGGCCCTTGGCAGGCCACAGCTGGAGGTCCCGGAGATGGCTCTGACAGCGGCACAGAGCATGGCAAAGACATGCAAGACTGCAAGAGGCTGCTGCCAATTAAGTCCCCCCTCCCCCGCCCCAAGAAAGGCTGTCTGGTCACAGGCCATCGCTGGCCAGGACGGGGAGAGCTGCAGGGGCAGGTGAGGGACTATCAGCCTGCGGCGAGGTCATCACCAGTTCAAGGGCAACCCAGGAGATGTGCCCCACTTGGGCCCCGTCTGTGTCAGGCATGGGCACAGGAACTTGGGCCTCACCAGATTCCATAATTAACCCTGTAGTCACAAGTGCGGAGACACTAGAGCCCTGCAACAGCTGTGGAGGCCGATGCTCTAAAACTCATAAACCACAGACTCGATTGGGAGCTGAATTAGACTCTAGGGTCTGCCTCACAGGCCCACCCACGCCATACACGTACACAACAGAGATTCGTTAATGATACAGACGGTCCTCGACTTACAATTTTTTTTTTTTTTTGAGGCAGAGTCTCACTGTGTTGCCTGGGCTAGAGTGCCGTGACGTCAGCCCTGCTCACAGCAACCTCAAACTCCTGGGCTCAAGCAATCCTCCTGCCTCAGCCTCCCGAGTAGCTGGGACTACAGGCATGTGCCACCATGCCCGGCTAATTTTTTCTATATATTTTTAGTTGTCCGATTAATTTCTTTCTATTTTTAGTAGAGACGGGGTCTCGCTCTTGCTCAGGCTGGTTTCGAACTCCTGAGCTCAAACGATCCGCCCGCCTCGGCCTCCCAGAGAGCTAGGATTACAGGCGTGAGCCACCGCGCCCGGCCGACTTACAATTTTTTGATTTTTTCATCTTTACCTTGGTGCAAAAGCAACGAGCACTCAGTAGAAACCGTACTTCCGCTACCTGTACGACCCTTCTGTTTTTTACGTTCAGCGTAGTAGTCCAAGAATTACATGAGATATTCATCACCTTATTAAAAAATAGGCTTTGTGTTAGATGATTTTGCCCACCTGTAGACTAACCTAAGTGTTCCGAGCCCATTTAAGGGAGGCTAGGCTAAGCTGTGACGTGCAGTAGGTTAGGGGTATTAAATCCACTTTCAACTTATGATACTAACAACAACCTCCTTGTGAGTCAAGGGGCATCTGCATATGCAGTATTTGCCACGTGTTCACTGCAATGGTAACATACACACACCCTCACCAGGGTCACGGACAGGTTCACACCCGTTTTTATCTTCCATGGTTATGTCTGGGCAGGACCAGTGTGTTATGGAGATGCCAGCAACGATCATCTGGGAATTTCCTCCTGGAGACCCATTCATATGCTCAGGTGCTGTGGCGTGGCCTTCAAATGCACGTCACACAAGACACACAGTACCAGAACAGCCACACACTACACAAATGACAGACACACAATGTGCTTCCTTCCTCTTATGAACATCACTCTGCTGAGTGGAATCTCGCTCTCTGACGGTGTGTGTTGGGAGAAAGAGGACTGTGAGTGAAATAACTTAATAAAATACACTGGGGCAATCTGGTCTCTGTTGACCTTGACTGCTACTCTCCTCCTTGAGCAGACCAGGTGAGTCTGGTCCTGAGTTCAGGAACTCAGGAGTAAAGGATGGAGTAGTGGCAGTCATTTTAGAGTCAGGAGGACCCTTGAGACCAAAATTCAACCCTACAAATTCTAGACTAAAATTGAGGCCCAAAGGGACAAGCACCTTCCCCAAGGGTCCTGTGGCAAATCAGTGAGACAGGAACCTGTCTCAAATCCCAGGCCGGGGTTTTCTACCCTACAGGACACACAGTCAGCAAGGCTGCGATCCTACCTGACATCACTCTGCTTCCAGAAATCAGTCATAGCATGACACGAAAATATCTAGGTTCCATATCAATACATGTTTCCTGAAAACAAAGTCCTGGGACACAGGGCTTTGTGCCCCCAACTCCAAAACCACTAACACCCAAGTGAGGGGCTGCCCTCCCAAACACACGCACATTCAGGGCCATAAAAATCAACTCAGACATTTCCCTTTGAGTTTTCTTTTGAACTGTATCAAGATTAACAGACAAACAGCTGTCCTTCCAAAGCGCAAGTTAAACCCTCATCTCCTACAGAATGAGACACGGTGGCATTGGACACACACTAAATAAGCACCTTTTCCCCACTCTGTTCACACTGTACCTGGAATCTGACACTACAACACCTTGAACTGCACCGTCTCTAGAAGCCCTTTGAATTCCAAGCCAAAATTGGATCAGTCTTAGAGAATTTTGCATTTTATTGAAAATGCTAGTTCAATTATCCTCTGGATGGACAGGGAGATATACCACACACTGACATGCAGACTCAAAGCGGTAGGTATGGAAGAGCTCACTCTATACATTCTTTCAATTCTTCAGTATGTTTGAAATTTTTCATCATAAAATTTTGAGGGAAAAAGATCCCCTCGAGTTGGATTAACCAGCAAATTTAACCTCTTTTTAGTAGTAAGATTCTTGGATCACACAATTCCCGAAGCATAGGCGAGTGGCACACGAACCCCCGGGCCAGCCCAGACGCAAGTGCTGGGAAGATGCCTCAAGTTCGACACGGGTGGGTGAGGGCTCCGTTGGCTCAGGTGAGCAGTGCACCCTGAACACACTCAACCAGCACTAAGCACCCCAACGTTTGTATCAGTGAGTGGAGGAGCCCAATCTTCTCAGATGAGTAAGACTGCATGGCTCTGAGATTCTTTAATCTCCAACAGGCAACCCGCGAACAGAAAAATCTGAGGTGCATCACGACGGCCTGCATTCCATCAGAAGTAGTGAAGTTGGGATTCTAGAAAAACACATCGACTCCATTGTCTCGGTCGAAATTCTGAACTGCTTTCAGGAAAAGCAGCACTGGCACTACGTCCGAGCCCAGCTCACCCTGCAGGCAGGTGGACGTGGACACAGAGACACACACGGAGACGCACGAAACGCGAATGCCCACGATCGCAGCACCCCTCCTGGCAAGCCAGAAGCCTGGGAAAGAGTGCGGGGTTTGGGGAGTTCGGGGGAGAAAAAAAACTGTCTAGATTTAGACTATGGGTGGAAAGCAATATACTGTATAATTTTTTATTCCCCACCATAAGATGACCAGAAAGGTAAGTACAGACTGAGAATCCTGGGTAAAACTCAAATTTCTAAGTGGAAAAATGAAAACCGACTTTTTTTTGCATGAAGACAGTGGCCTTTCCTTGGGCAGAGCTGAGTTTTCCAAGCCCTCCCTCGGAGGCGAGGTGGCATGGTGCCTGTCAAGACCCCACGGTGACATAAGCTTCCCACCTTCTGGTGCTCAGAAGACTTCCTTGAGGAGCCCCCTGGGCCTCTTCACTGCCCACCCCCCGCCGCTCTCCTAGTCCACTACGCACCTGGCCCGAAGTGTGCGCTTGCCCTATCCTTGCAGAGCAAAGCCTGTTCACTGCTGCAGTCCCGCGCCCGGCTCAACGATTCTGTGGATTAAAGCCATTATGTGAAAATATACACATACCTACCAGATGGCTACGGAGACAGACACATCGATCACGCGTTATGTAGCACGCGCTCTGCACTGCTCTGAAAGAGGCAGAGTTGGCCAGGAGATGACCTGGCTATACGAGCAGGAGCTCGGGGTCATCGGCCCAGGGTCTGCACGCAGAATCTCAATCCTGTAAGTCCCCTCTGGGCTGACTCAGCCCCTGGAGATGGATGCATACTAGCCACACTCACAAGAGACTGATGTACACCTCAGACAACCATTTAAGAATTTGCAAATGAAGAAGAGCTTGTAATACTCTTCCTGATGTGCCTGCTTCTCAGTCTGTTCAACAGACAGGGTAACTCCTGAATCTCCACATTCGGGCTCACCCCACAGGGTCTGGGGCCACCTCTACAAATCTTGCACAACCATTTCCACCCGAACCTCAGGGCATCAAAAGGTGGAATCCCCTGCATGGCCCCCACTCCTGTGTTCCCAGGATAAAACCTCAGCCCCTCCTCCCTCCACCCTGAGGCTCACCCGCAATCCGGCCTGCACCTCCCTGTGATCTTTTGGGGCCATCTCTTCTCCCAGTCCCCTGTTCAGGCTCCCACCCCCTCCCGATCCCCTTACAACAGCCCTGATGCTGTTCCTGGTTTTAACCACTCCCTGCCACTTCCCACTACCACGCCCAGCCCCTCGGCCACCACCTCTGTATCCCACACGGTAACAGCCGAGCAGCAAAGCACCCCCTCTCCAAGCAGCAATCCATAATCAATAATTCCCGCTGCTCTGCCCAATAAAAAGGCTCCCATGAGGTTGTCGCGCTCTCCCCATCATTCTGGCCTCCCCTCCCTCGTTCCCCTCGGGCTGAGCAGAGTCTGTTCGAGATGCTCTGCTCCCAGGGATGCTCCTTCCCATTATGCACTGGCCTGGAAAACCCTCCTGCACCCACTCCGACCCTCGGGGACCTCCACCCCATCTGGTTAATCCCACCCCTCAGGCCCTCCCCATACCCCTTGCAGGGCTGCTGGTCTCTGTGTACTGGTGGCCTCCTAGGTGAGCTCTCAAGGGCCCTAAACGTCCCACACATCTGCGTGTCCTTCCAGCTCTGCTCAGTGCAGGGCTCAAAAAAATAGTGTGTTGGTTCTCAAGTTAGCCACTTCCCACACCAAACCAAGTGAGTATAAACTCGGCCCTCCCACCACCATCGCTTGAAATAAACACTTGCCTTTGCAAAGCCACCAGAGAAACTCACACAAGCACACACAGCCCCCGGACCTCGGCCCTGCATGTCCTTCCTGGGTCTGGCCTTGTTTGGCACGGGCCTCTGTGGAGGGGGATGGGCAGCTCCCAGGACATGGCAGCAGGAACAAAGAAAATAACCCCTTGAGAATAACAGAGTTGGCAACACTTAGCTTTTCTTTTTTTCTTTTGTGTTTTTGGCATAATTGCTACAAACAACAGAAACTGCATAGTGCTAATATGTAACTATTAAGACCATCAAACAGTTTCCTTTCAAATACCAAGGCAAATCAAAGGGTTATCTAAAACCCAGCGCAGAGATGGATCTGGGGCTAGTTCCGGCTCAGCCAGAAAGAGTCTCCCAGTGACTACTGATGTCTGCCAGGAGCCAGGGACAGCCGAGGGGGGGGCCTAGCTCCAGCCTCAGGGGACCTGCACTATCCACATTTTAAAGGAAAGGACTTCCTGGTGAGGGATTTTACTCACACAGCTCCATTCATGGAACAGAGCTCAACTAACAAGGAATTAATAGTCTTCAGACCAGCCTAAAGTTAAAAAACCTAATCTTTAAGACAGTGCCAGGGATGTATTAGCCACTCAAATATTTGTTTATGAACAAACAACTGAAAGAATGAAAATCAGAGAAAGGCAACATATGAAACCGCCATCCTGGTGTCATAAAGTGAACCTTGAACAGCAATGAAAAGCCTTTCCAGATAAAGGCCACTGGCCTGGCGGAGTGGTTTCATGAGCGGCTACGTCCAACCAGGAGAGAAAAAGCAACACAACCTAGCACTCCACGCCCGGCACGGACCCAGCAGGAACAAGGCCACGCGGGCACTAAAGAGGCACGAGCTAGAAGGTGCGCAGCAGCGCTACTCGTCACAGCCGAAACAGGCAGCGACACTAACGCCCATCACCAGCAGCAGAGATAAATAGACAAAGGCAGTAATTTCTAACTGCACGCGGTACAGCGCGCTGTGTGGCTGTTTTATGTCTTGATCTGGATGCTGGTTACACACACGGTTGGTTTATGAAAACTTCCTCCTTTAGGACTTGGGTACCTTTCCCCATTTATGTTGTACGTCAAAAAAGAATTCCCAAAAAATGAGGGCATTTTAAGTGGCCTCAATCCCACCAATTCCAAACCCAAACTTCAAATGACACGTGGATACTCAGAGATCCAGGCTTGTCTGTTGAAGCTAAAATTAAAACCATGTTTTCTTTTAACATCAGGTTCACCAGCCTGAACTTCCAACAGCAGCAGTGTTAAAACAGGAGCAGATAGTGTATCACAGCTCCCAGCAGCACCCCGACCTTTGAAAACAACAACAAAGGGTGGGCAGACGGCCTTCCGGAAGTGCCGTCCCGGAAAACACACTAGATCCTCCGTCCCAGAAAAGGGCAGCGTAACACACAAACAGCATGGAAGTTCAGAGAATCAGCCCTTTCCAAATCAATTTCTTTTTCATTACAAAAGCTAGCAAGCAGTTACCAGTGATATCACCTGCTGAAGGCCACCATCACACACAGAGCATGCCCCCGGCTTACATTGAAGAAGTAAAAACCCTTTCATGAAATGAAGGTAGTTCTTACGGATATTTGCTGTAGGCATTCATAAAAATAAAAATTAAAAAATTCTTCTTCCTTTCAAGTAGCCTCAATACTGCAAGCCCGTAACAGTGAAAACTAAAACTCACAGAATTAAAACTAAATTCACTTCCTAAAGACACTGTTCTCCCTTTAAGACTATTATCTGAGACTCTGGTAATGGTAGCTTCTGTGAGGCCGTGTCCTAAGCTGGAAACCAACAGGGTTCTGTTTGCTAGAGTCTGTTGAATGTTGACATTTCTAAGACCAAACATAAATCATTTGTGAACATGGCCGGTAATTATTTGAAATTCTTCTCCCAGAACCATGAAAAGTCTTTTCCCACCCTTAAAAAAAATAAAAATAAAAATAAAAAAAAAGCGCTTCTAACCATGATGCTAATGACAACCAGACGGCAAGAGCAGTTTTAAAGATTAGACAGTTGCTTGTGTAGAAACACTGTACAAATACTCCAACACTGCAGCCCAAAAAAAGACAATCCCTATCAAACAGCGGGAGAAGTGTGAAATTTGCAAATGAGCCCCTGGTTAAACAAAAACACCAATCTGTTCCCAGAGAGCTCAGGGTGGCCACCTGTTCTGGGCTGGTGGCAAGTTCTGATTACCAATGGAAGAAACAATACTGGTGCGGTGACAGCCCCCTCTTGGGGCCTGGGCCCCACCCTCGGGCCTATATTTAGTCTGCTCTTTATGGAAAATGTCCCGACCTCGCACACAAACAAGCTATTTGGCTGGTTATTCAAAGGATCCATTACAATCTCTTCTGTAGGGGGTGGTATTTGTTTTCCTTCCCTCCCCAGCCCCCAGACACAACAGCCAAGATACCCACTTCGGACCTTGGTCAGTTGCAAGAGCTCTGGAAGATGGAAGGACTGGACCCAAAGGATAACGCCAGTCCTGCCCCCAGATGGGTCCTATCACGGCATCTTGGGAAAGGCACAAGCCTGGGTACAGGCTCCCCACACTATCAAATGGGACCCAAAGACCCTCAGAGGCACAGAGCTTCCAGAAGGCCAGGGCTCTCTACAGCACACACAAAGCCTTGCACGCGTACCCCTGAAGAAAAATAACAGATGCCACAAAGATCAGAGATTAACATCTGTAGAGTGCATTTTGTTTCTCACAGAAAGGTACTTAACAAAGGGAAGGAATTATGTAGCTAAGCACCAGATCAGAACCTCAAACCCTGGATTTTAAAAATAGCTAAGCCTCATCCGCTTTGCCAACTCAATCACTGAAGCTGAGGACTGGGAGGTTCTGGAGGATTGGGTGGGGGGCAGGGAGGGGGACACAGGTTTGAGTGTCGAGAAACATGAGACAAAACCAAATCAGTGGTTAAAACAAGCCAGAGTGAGACTCACAAACTATAAACACCTGCAGGGTCTACAGGACAAAAAAGGAGGATGCAAAATCGGGGATTTTATTCTTAACAAAATAAAAAGTCTGGCTTGGACAAAAAACAGAGGTGGTAGCGACAGGGCCACAGGTTTTGTTTTGAAGGTTTCTGCAGCTGCTGTTGCTGCCTCTCTCCCTCCTGAGTCACTTCCTTCGGGCTCCTCCAGCAGCTCTTTTAAGCTACCAGTAACTTCTAGCTCCTCCCTTACAGAAGCGCTCTGTTAGCCTGGAAGCATCGGTAACCAAACGTGTCGTCCGCCAAGCTATCATTATAGGTGAATACTGAAGACCCCATCTAAGTACACATGAGACTACACTGAACACCAACAATCTCCAAAAACGACAGGAAGGAAAAGCCGCAGAACCACAGACTGAGACGACCCCTTGGCAACGTCCACCTGCCAGTTGATCACTTCCCAGAAACACTGTCCCTCACAGGTGCTCAGCTCCTTTCCGAACAGCATTGCGGAGGTGGCGTGAAGAAGGACTTGAAGCCATTCGAGCCTGGGTTTAAATGCCTCCTCCACTATGGTTAAACTGTGACCATAACCAACTCCCTGAGCCACTGGTCCTTGGTGTCTTCACCCATAACCCACAGAGAAGGCTCACAGGAGACCTTCTCTGACTGTGAAGGGGGACGAAGAATGAGCGATCACCCGGAGAAGACACCGCGCCCTTCCCTCTGCAGCAATGCTTCTCAAAGTGTGGTCCCCGGACCACGGCAGCGGCATCCCCTGGACGCTCGTTAGAGATGCACATTCTTGGGCCCCACTCCAGACCTACAGAACGAGAAACTCGGGGCGAGGGGCAGCAATCTGTTTCCATGAGCTCTCGATGCGATTTGATTGCATACTCCTGTCTGAGAATCACTGCTCTCAGCGTGACATTGAAGGTACTATATTATGGCAGCAACACAGTCTGTCACTCACTAGTTCCTCTCAATGATACTGATTCTATGTCTGAAATTCACTTGCACCCAACACAAAGACACGCCAACCTTTTGCAGATAGCTGATGTGAAAGAGTTGCCAAGATTTAGCAAGCAGATCTTTTTCTTCCTCTACCTACACTAAAGAAAATGTCACTTCCACCCCAAATACCATGTGACACTGAGTTTCTATCCAAGCTAACCCACCAAATGCAAAAGGAGCCCAGCCCTAACTTCTGTGTCCAGGAAACAAGTTTCAAAATGCCCTCGCTTCTGCCACAGGTTAAACGCTGCTTCAACTACCAGTGAGGGTGAGGAGCAAAAGGACCCACACTCCAGAGAAAACCTTAGCCCCTCCGGCAAGTTTAATCAGTCAACGAACAACTCCTGGGCACCCTTCAAGAGCCAGACATGATCCATCGAACCACTGAGGGTATAAAAGTGAACGAGACCTGATTTCTGCCCATGAAGAGCCGCCAGTCCTCCAGCTGGGGTGGGGTAAGATGGGGGTGGGGGGAGCAGGAGGCCTAATGCTGATGGGGTGAGGCTCCTCGCAGGCGATGCGGACACAGCCAGGCCTTGCAGGTGAGCAGCAGGCAGAAGAGGCGGCATTTCAAAGGGGCACACAAGCCGCAGCTACGAGGCACGGAGCTGGACTGGTAAGGCACAGCCGGACGGTGGAGGGCCTTGGATGCCAGTAAGCTATGAGATCTCACCTGGAGGCAACTCACAGCCAACTAAGCGTCATTTTTAAGGAGGAGACTGCAAGCCGGCAACCTCTGGGTAAACTTGAAATATTATGAACGTGGTTGATAGTGACAAAGAAAAATGACACTCCTCCATGGCAGGAAGAAGATATTTGTTTCCCTAAACATGCACACCTGCAGAAAGCAGACCAAAAAATTCCTATATGAAAACAAACTCTTATAAAAGTTTGGCCAAGGTAAGCAACTCTACAGAGAACATGATACTTTGGGTTATTTGGGGCATTCTCAAACCCTTCTCATCGTGGGTCGAGGAAACACAAACTTGGGATGATTTGCACATACGGCTTGTGGGAACTATGAATAAACGGGGTCCCCATTTCTATCTCATGGGGTGCTAGAGAGCCAGCACAAGGTCGGATGGGCCCAGGTCACCCCTCTTGGGCAAGTTTTCTACACTTTCTGGACCTCGGCAGTGGCATCTATGTACAGGATCACCACTGAGACAGTTGTAGGTTGAACACTCTGCCAGGCACAGAGGCTCAACAAAGCAGCTACGTCAAGGGATTTAGTGGGCCCCATCCCACCTTCCCAGGCCCCACGTGGTGCTACTAATGAGCCCCCGCATTCCCCAGTGAAAATGCCCGTAAGAGCTGTGGGGCAGAGCTCTCCTGCCAGGGACCAGGCCAGGCCGGTGGAGAGCTTGGGTTTCCTCGGACCAGCCAGCAGGAGAGGGTGGATGGAGGCATGAAACTGGCTGGGGGCTCGGCCTTGGGGAAAGGCCAAACTCCACGGTGGTGCCTGGGAATGTGGGCATGGCCCTGCCCTGGCTGCAGGAGCTGGCTGGTGATCGCACCACCGTTCTGCCGCCTGCGAGCTGGATTACAATGTGCAATTGCTAACAGAGGCTTTATCCTTGAAAGAACAAGCTTTATTTAAGAAGAAAGGCAGTTGACTCATTTACCTCAAACCCATCAACCCCAGACAGACTTGTTAAAGGAGAACTGGAGGGGAAGACTCAGACACACTGTTCAAACTGGCAGCGGGGTGGGTCTCAGGTTCCCTTCTGGGCATGGTGGCAGGGAAGGCCCAGGAGGCAGCTCCAGCTGCGTGGCTGCCTTTCACAGCACGCCACGCCCTGTGGGGCGTCCCAGAGATCTGATCAGGTAAATCTGAATCAATCGGCAATGCTTCCTTAAACTCCAGAAATCTGGAGAAAAAAATAAATCTCTCAAAGTCTGAAATGAAGATTTAAAAAAAAAAAAACAAAACACTTCTCTTTTGAGAAGCTAATATTTTAAAATAAGACTGAGGGCAAAATCACATGTATCACATGCCTACAAACAGGATTACCAACCTCTTTTTCTTTGGGAATCTTGGTGGGCTCTTTCAACTAAAATAAATGAAATCTTGTCCATCATTAAGAGACTTTTCCAACCCAGACCCACTTCAACACACTTTGAAATGAGCATTAGCCAAACACCCTCTCCTTTTGCTCCAACAGCAAAAATTCCTGAAGATGCTAGAAGACAGGGAAAATTTAAATAAACTATAGTACAGTCAAATGCTGGAATATTGTGCCAACAAGAGAAATTGTATCTTCAAAAGTTTTTCAAAACACTAAAAAACACTCACATTAGAGTAATCAAGAAGCTTTGTAAGTAGGACCCCAATTTTGTGTATGTACAGACAGATGTGGGGGGGGAGAACTCTAGCTGGGTATCCTCTAAAATTAGGACAGTTTTGGTGGAACATGTGATTTTTAAACTATTTGCTATGATGTGCGTACACTTTCCTGATTGGAAATGGTTCTATTTTAAAATTTGGAAAGGTTTATATTTTGCTACATAACATGCACACCTCCAAGCTTCACTCACAGGCAGGGGCAGATCTGGGTAGGTCTCTCGAGGTGGAGCCCACCTCAGTTCCTGTGATGTGACGTTGCAGACACAGGCTTAGTCACCAGCACTGGGTCCCTCCGACGCATGTGCAGTCTGGAGACCTGGATGCCACTCAAATGATTCCTTGGTTCCAGACTTTAAACAATTCTAGTCAAATGTTCAGGGGGCCATCATCCCTTCCTGAACCTCCACCCCCTCCTCTATAAAATGAGGATAATGAAGCTGGCCCACCCTCTCTCACAGCCACACAATGAGATTATGAATGCAAGAGTATTTCTGTTAAGGTTCTATACAAATGAAAAGGTGGTATCCTTGTTGATAACAGTGCAAAGCACAGAAGCATATTTGAATGGTTCCTAAGCCCCACTAAAGTAACTACAGCCCTGACACAATATAGACATTTCTATTCCTAACAGAAAAATAACAGCATCATCAAAGCCCCAAACAGGATTCGTCCACTGATTTGCAGCCTTATTAAAAATGACAAGAATTCTACCCAAAGAAGGGGCCTCGAGTCTCACCCAAAGGTAGGCGTCAAACTATCAAAAAAGCATCATCTAGGAACCACACAAATAGTGGAAAAAAGAGAAAAGGAGAAGGGAAGGGAAGGGAGAAAAGAAAGATGGATGGATGGATGCAACCACATCCTCTTGCTAGAAAGTCATATTGCTTCGCTGGAAGTGCTCGCGACCCCAGAGCTCGGCTTCAAGAACGGGAATTGCACTCAGCCAGCAGTCTTCCCACAGCAAAAAGGCTCTCAGCCAGGTGCCTTCAATGCCTGGTACCGGCTTTCAAAGTGTTTCATCAGACTTCTGTGGATGCAACCGGAGAGCTGGGAAGCGACATCTGAAATAAGCACAGTGCCCCTTTCACTGCTACCGCAGACCCAGGGCTGGAGGAACCTTTCTGCAGCATGGTCCGACCATCAGCAGATGCGTGCGGGTCTCACCGTCTTGTCAGAGGCACACGTAGGCCCTGCCTCTTGAGGAATCTGGAAGCATCTTAAGTCACCAACAGGGCAGCCAGGTGTACTAGAGGTCAGGGGGTGAGTTACGCTAAGAGTTAGTCCCCTGTAAAGCTGGAGCTCTGTTTAGATCGTCCCTGGAGTTAGCAAGTCCTCTACGGTTATACTCCACCAGCCAGCCAGCCTGGCTGGGACATGGTTCAACTCTACAGGGCTGCCAAATGCCAAAGGGATCAGCAACACTGCATCCACCCTCTCCACCTAACTGGCCAAGTTTCAAACCAAAACACTTTGGGGTTAGTAGTTCAGACTGCACAGTGCCAAGGCAAAGCCATTCTGTGGGCTGACACCCTCACTCACAGGTGGAGGGGAGCTGGGCAACGCCCACACCAGGCTTTTGGACACAGCCCTGCAGCCTTGGAAGGTTCTCAATGTTCTTGAATAGAGGTCTTACTGGCGTTTGGGTGGGACAGTGTGTATCCTGGACAAGCCACCCACCAGCCAACTGTGACGCTGGGAAAATGCTGATCAACAGTGGCTAAGGTACGACTCCACACTCCCCATTTACCTGCCACCTGGTCCCGCAGGTGAGTCTTGGCAGGACCAAAGGGACAAAGCAGGCAAACAATACAGAAGCAGAGAAATGAGAGCCACTGCTAATCCAGAAAGGACATAGCCCAGGAAAGGCAGACTGTGGCTGTCCCTCTCCTGCAGAGCTTCGGCCCTGCCTGACATTGGGGGGTGCGGGCTATTCTACCTGAACCCTCCTCATTCTCGCCCCACTACCCAAACGCTTACAACCAAGGTCCCCGAGTGCCAGCCATATGAAAGTCAGATCCTTAAACTGGAGGCCCTGCCCTCCTGGTAGGGTTCTTCTGATCTGAGCCAGGACTTTTGATACAAAACACGCTATGGAGGCCAGCGTTTGCACAGGGGCAGGTGGACCTGCACCCGGACACGATGTTTCCTGCCGCCCTAACTGGTTGTGTGTGTGTGCTAAGTTCAACTGCCTCAGCCATACCCCTGAACTGAGCAAAGACACTAAGGAGAGCAGCGCTGCACCGCCTCGACACGCTGGCCAGAGCCTCAGCCCCCGCAGCAGCACTTCTCAAAGCACACCTTCAACGTCCAGCAAGACGCTCAGAGCCTGGCCTGGCAACCTGTCACGGGGTGGCTGACGCCAACCCCTTCCATCTGCCCCTGGCGTCAGCTGGGCCGGGACACCGGGTGGCCCAGGACAAGGCGGCTCGAAGCCACTTTCTCACAGGAGAGACTCTATTGTCCATTATCAAATTAACGATGAAGATCCATCCTCCTGGCAGAGCTCGAGGCGCGCCGGGCGCAGGCGACACTGGCCCGGCCTTGCAGTGCAAGAAGCGCCGCAGTGCTCCCCCGGCGGGGCAGCCGCGCGCCCCGGCCCGGCGCGTGTGTACACACGCACGCACACACGCGCACACCCCCGCCGCGCCGGGGGCGCCCGCTCCCCTGCGCCTTCCAGAAGCCCCGCGGCGGCCCGGCCCTCACCTTCGATGGCGATGACGTGCTCCCGGATCTGGTTCTGCAGCACCGGCTCCTCCACGCGCTCCAGCAGCTCGTAGATGGAGTAGATGTTGGGGTGGACCGACTCGAAGCGCTGGATCTCGGCCCGGATGGCAGCCGAGTTGGCCAGCTGCTGCTGGTAGTTCATGGTGCAGGCGCCGCGCCCGGAGCCGCGCGCCCCCCGCCGCCGCCGCCC
>NW_012148563.1:1408642-1421470 GCF_000956105.1 Propithecus coquereli | reverse complement strand
CGCCGCCCGCCGCCTGCCCGGCCGGCCCCCTCCCTGGCACGCAGGGCTCCGGCCCACGTCGGCCCCGCCTCCGCCTGCGCCCGCGCCCGCGCCCCGGCCGCCGCCGCTGCGTCCTCCGCGGCGCTTCCCAGCGCGCCAGATCCCGGGGAATTGCGCCAGGCCCCGCCCCGCGCCTGCCTCTGGGCTTCCTGGGACTTGTAGTCCGCGCCGCGTCGGAGCCCGCCGGGCCGCGGGAGGGGTGCGCTGGGCTCTCCGGCCCACGCGCGGAGCTGCACGCGGGGCGAGGGCGCGGACCCTCCCGCCGGCCGGACCCCGCGCGGCGCTCGGGAGGCGGTGCGCGAGTCGCCCGCCCGCGTTTTCGTCCGTTTCCGGGCGGCTGGCTCAGGGAGCCCCTGTGACTGGCCAGTGTCCTGCGACCTCTCCTCGGTGGCGGGGTCCCCCCTCCCCCATTTGTTCACTTTCGGCCTCCTTTTCAGAAAGTGGCACGCGCGCTTCCTCTTAGCAAATTAAATTTCTTCCCGAAGGCGAAGAGCCCCCTGAGCTCATGTGGCGTGGGGCTTCACACTCCACGAGTGAACTGAAGTTGAGACAGGGGCGCAAGGTGCGACAAAATGCCACGGAGGCTTCCTAGGCATCCTTTCCTATTAAAAAAAACAAAAACAAAACCCTAAGCTGTGGATCTCAAGCTGCTGCGTCCTGAGCGCCGCCGCCTGCTCCGCGGGGGTCCAGAGACCCCTGCCCGCCCCACGCCGATCCCCGCGCGAGCTCAGCCCCGGGGCCCCGCAGAGCCGGACCGCACTGCAGCAGCCGCCCAGCGCTGAGGCCCATCCCGCAGCCTGGGGGCGAACGGGACTGGCGGATTTACGGAAGCACCAGGGTGGCCACCAGGGCCCTGGTTTGTGCGCACTGGCCGAGTTCCTGCCCCAGCCATCACAGTGGTCTTTCTTTTTTTAACTTCAGAATATTACAGGGGTACAAACCGAACAGACAACCTATAGAATGGGAGAGAATACTTGCATGTTACACATCCGATAGAGGGCTGATAACTAGACTCTATATGTTAATAGAACCCAGGAAAATCAACAAGAAAAAAATCAAACAGCCCCATTAAAAAGTGGGCAAAGGACATGAACAGAGTGGTCTTTTTGAAACGACTCGGGGCATCTCTGTTTAAAGCCTGCTGAGTCTTCACCTGGTTCTCATGCAGCTTGCTTATGGCCTAGACTCTGGAATCCAGCCTCGTCGAGTTCCTGCCTCTGTCTGGGGTCTGCAATTTCCCAGAGAGATGTGCTGACATTTTTATAATAACATTCTGGGCCTCTCCTCACATCCTCCTTCACACACAGGCATCCCGTGATATCCTCTGGCTTTACACTTGTAAGTAACTGCAGTGACCGAGATGCAGGCAGGTGGCCTCATTTTACGTGACCTATTAGCAACAGCTGATCACTCCTCCTCCTTGAAACCCCTTCTTCTCCCGGGGGCTGGGATAACGTGTTCACCAGGTCCTCCAGCTCCGCTTTTGGCTTCTCAGTCTCTTTTGTGGTTCCGTCCTACCCCCCTAACCTCTCACTACAGAGGTCCCCGGGCTCATCGTTTGCCCTCTTGTCTTTGCTATCTGCTGTGATCTTCTCTGTCCTATGGCTTTGAATATCATATTCAGGTTAATAAACCTCAAATTTCTATCTGCAGCCCAGACCTCATGCCTGAGTACCCATTTCATACCCACCTGCCTTCTTTACATCTCCTCCTGGATGCCCAGCTGTGATTTACATCCAGCAGTCTCAGGCTGAACTCCTGCTGTCCACTTCGCCTGCCTCTCCTGAATGTCTTCTCCATCCCAGTTATGGACAACTTCAGGCCTCCATTTGCTTGGGCTGAAAATCTGGTGCCATCCTTTTTGCCTCTCATTCTGTTGTATCTGAAATAATGTCAGCCCCACCTTCAAAAGATCCGGAATCCCAGGACTTCTCACCCCTCTACCCCTGGGTCTTTTCTGGATAACTGATCTAACAATTGATCTGTCCCTTCCTACTTATTCTATTCTCAATAAGGCAGCCCTGGTGACACTTACAAGACATATGTCAGGGCATGTCATGCCACCACTCAAAACCCTACAATGATTCCCATCTCATCTGGCCTCAGGCATAAGCTCCTATCAAGAGCTGTGCAGGGTCTCAGCTTTCCCCCTCCTTGTAAGCTAGCAAGTTAGCCTGTCACAATTTCATGGATGCTGGCAGAAGTCAGGAGACTCCTGGGTCAGAAACAAAGGACTTTATTATTCATAGCAGTAACAGAAGCCCAAGTAACAGCATTTTCATGCACCAGTTCACCGAGCCCCAATTCCTACAGGACAACGTTAGGCCCAGGTAAAATCTGTACTTGGAGTAGGTTGCCCTACAGGAGAGGAACTCTGAGCTTAGAGAGCTGAAATCTTTCATGAGAGTGTCTGCCCTTACCTGTGGCAGGAGACACTATCTCTGTCTTCCGAGGCTGTTTGCTCTACACACATGCTTGGGAAGATAGCCCAGAACGAAGGCAGCCAGTGCCTCTGCTCACAGGTGTGCAGAAGCGGGAGGGACCAGTGTAGGTTTACCTTTCACAACTCCCGGTACTGTGTTAATCAGCTCTGGCTGCTATAACTGGATTCCACAGACTGTGTGTGGCTTGAACAACAGAAATAACCTTCTCACAATGCTGGAGGCTGGAAGTCCAAGAGCAAGGTTTCGACAGAGATGGTGTCTTTTCCTTGGCTTGTAGATGGCCGTCTTCTCATTGTGTCCTCATGTGGTCTTTCCCCTGTGTGTATCTGTGTCCTGATTACCTCTTATAGACAGCAGTCCCCAACCTTTTTGGCACCAGGGACTGGTTTCATGAAAGACAATTTTTCCACAGACAGGGTGGATGGGAGGGGATGGTTTGGGGATTATTCAATCGTATTACATTTATTGTGCATTTTATTTCTATTATTATTACATTGTAATACATGATGAAACAATTATGCAACTCACCATAATGCAGAATCAGTGGGAACCCTGAGCTTGTTGTCTCCCATCTGGGGGTGATGGGAGACAGTGACACCCAAAATGTGTTGCTTACCCCCATAATATGCTGAAATAAAAAAAAAAATGTGTTGCTTATGTCCAGTCTACTCCGTAGTCTCGTTTTGGTTGTTGTCACTGCAGAAAACCCTGCTTCACAAAGATAGGACGTTAGAAATGGAAGCAGGCTTTTCAGTGCTTTTGTGGCAATCTAGGGATGTTCTGCTGCCTTGACTTTAATCCAGAACATATAGAGATTTGAAGTTGTCCCAAACACACTTTTAAGGCCACTGTCATTTGCAGTCTCAAGCAGTTGATCCTCTTCTAGCAAGGACAAAGTTGATTCACCTGGCTTATTCACAAATGGGTCACACATCATTCCTTTCCAGTTCAGGGTCTTTTGTGGTAGGGAAGTAATGCTCAAACTCTTTGGAAAGCTGAGATGATGATCATGCACCAGCTGGGAGAAAGAAGGCCCTGGCTCAGTCTCTCTCAAAATCTCTGCTAATGTTTGAAACCTGTCAAAAATCCCAATGTTCACTCTTTGCCCCCGTAATTCCAGTTTGGCTTTGAATGCAGCCACTTTATCTGCTGACTTGAACACAGTTGTCATTCTCCCCTGAAGTAAGTGACAGATTGAGTTCGCTGAGCAGGTTGAATGTGTCACACAAGTAAGCAAGTTTTGCGACCTATTCTGTGTCCCTGAAATGTGCTGCCAGTGATGACTTTTTTCTAAAAGAATCTCTGGGGCGGCTCTCATAACTCAATACCGCTGGCCAGTGATCTGCCTTTAGAAAGCCGTCTCGCTTTTGTGTATAAGAGAAGACCTGCGCTCTGCGTCCGTCTCCTCACAGAGCTGCACAACAGACGTGAGTGAAGGGCATGTACTTTAATGTGGTTGATAATTTTAATCACATCCTGCAAAACGTTTTTTAGTTCAGGTGAGATTTTTCGCCTAGCCAGCATTTGTCTATGGATGACACAGTGTGTAGACTCACATTCAGAAGCAACCTCCTTGACCTGAGCGCTGAAACCAGAAAGCCGCTCCGTCCGTGCATATACCGACACAAAAATGAGCAATTCGGGGTTCCTGATATGTCATCATTCAAAGACTTGAATGGTTCTGCGGCCGTGGTGTTGGTTGGTGACAAAAGTGCAAATAATATATCCTCACGCACATCCTCCTGAAAAATATATCGCACAAAAACAAGCATTGTTGCCTTGTTGTCAACATCAGTAGACTCGTCAACCTGGATTGTGAACCACGGTGACTCATTAATCCTCTCTACCAATTGTGCCTCAGTACCCTCTGCTATTTCATCAATTCATCTAGTTATGGTGCCAGCCGAAAGAGGAACATGTGCTCCCTTTTGAACTGCAGCCTCTTCTAAAAGTTCATGGCAAATGTCCTTAGCAGCAGGCAGGATCAATGCTTCACCAATAGTAAAGAGCTTCTTAGCTTTAGCCACTAAGAATGATGCTCTCAGTGCAGACACATTTAATGAAGTGGTGATCTTCAATAATTGCTTCTGTTCTTCATGTTCATGCTTTTTCTTTTGAAAAACTTCAAAGGCTTGTCTTTTAAAGCAGGGTGCTTGGTCTCTATGTGGCAAAGCAGTTTTGAAAGTTTCATGGCTTTGTTGGATAACCAGTCGTCACATATTATACAAAGTGGGCTTGGAGAATGTGAATCACCTGCTGCAATAAACTCGTAATTTAAGTAGGACTCTTGGTATTTTCTTTTAAATGCAGCTTTCATTTTGTTGGCAGTCTTAGAGTCTTCTGCTGTCTCATCACTGGGTCATTTTCCGTTTTCAAAGAAGCTCTCTGGCGATGTTTGTTTTCTACACATTTTTACTAGGGTTAGCTTGTGGGCTTATCAAAACTGAGACTAAGTGCACAGTGCGGGGAAAGAGGTACAGATGGAAGTGATAAATAAAATAACGGGCAGGCCATGTGTGGACTAAAATAGGTGTCAGATTCTGACCTAAAGCCTGTCACCAGACACAGCTATACAATTGATGTAAGATGCTCACTTGCCACTATAAAGCCTGCCACCAGATGCAGCTTAATTGTCACTTCCCACTCAGTGATAGGGCTTTGATATGAGTCTGCAAGCAATTGATTTATTATGGTCTCTGTGCAGTCAAACCTCTCTGCTTATCATTTGCAGCTGCTCCCCAGCGCTAGCATCACTGCCTCAGCTCCACCTCGGATCATCAGACGTTGGATTCTCATAAGGAGCAACCTAGATCCCTCCACGCGCAGTGTACAGTAGGGTTCGCGCTCCTGTGAGAACCTAATGCCACCGCTGATCTGACAGGAGGCAGAGATCAGGTGGTGTTGGAAGCGATGGGGAGCAGCTGTGAATGCAGATGAAGCTTCACTTGCTCACCGGCCCACCGCTTACCTCCTGCTGTGCGGCCCTGTTCCTAACAGGCCACGGATTGGTAGCGGTCTGTGGCCTGGAGGTTGGGGACCTAAACCACAGCAGTGTGAGTTGTGTCCATAGGAATACTCTACAGCCATTACTTTAAATATCAAAATGCTCCCCGTTCCCCAAAGCTGCAGACCTGCCCTTATACACAGCTACATAGCTATTCCACCTAAATGGTCTCTAAGAAGTGTTTTAGAAAACATAGGAAACATTATGAGTGTGTGGACTTCTGTGTGCTTTATCTGTTTGACCAAGCTTGCACTAATTTCCTTAGACTCCTTTCCCCACTTGATTGAAGAGCTCCATGAGACTTTTATTTGACATGTGTGTAGACTGTCACATGACAGAGCTTGATGCATTGTGTTGGGGAAGCCTGGAGCTGGGAGCTTTGGTTAACTAGTGTCTCATCAAGGCTCTGGGCTTCTGGTAAAGGGGAGGGGTTCACATGCCAGCAGGAGAGAGAGCAGGAGCAAGGAGGAAGAATCCAGAGAGTGCCACAGAGAAAATTTCCTTCTCTTGCATTTTGCCCCTCTTTGGTGAAATGACTTTGCAGGGAAGACAGACACACTCAGAGTGCGTTTGCAGTTTGTGGTTTGGGCATTTGACTATGTATTGGTATCACAAGCCATCTGTATCAGTTAGCGTTCCCCCCAAAATGCCACCTAACACACAAAATCTCAGCAGCACACAGCTTTAAGCATTTATTTTGCTCACACTTCTAGGGCCAGCTAGGAGTCAGCTGATCTGGGCTGGGCTCTGCTGGGCTTCTCGGCTGTACCTCATGGAGCCCTCATTCTGCTCCTGGCCCCCCCAGGCTACACCAGGCGTGTACGTCTCTTAGCAAGGTGGAAGTGGAAGAGAACATGCCTCAGTGCGTCTGCACCCTTCGTGTCTGCCCATGTCCCCCCTGGCCAAAGCAAGTCACAAGATAGAGTCAGGGGAAGGGGAGCACAACCCATGATGGCGGAGGGACCTGCAAAATGACGCAGCAAAGGTGTGGGTGTATGATCTTGTTTCTGGGAGGTAGTGCAGACCCGGCTGCTAGTCCAGACTGTCACGCTGTCCTTGGCCGTGTACGTAAGCCATTAAGCTGCAACTGTGCTCCTCATTCAGTACTTTGGCCCACTGAAAAGCCCAGTGATGTCTCACAGGGTGGCGTTAGACGCCAAACGAGATATGTGTGCTGATGCTTTGTCTACTGGAGATGCTAGCCTACCACCGGAGCCATGAAGCTCTTTAAGCCTCAGTTTTCTGATGTGTAAAAGAGTACAACACCTAAAACATCCAATTATTACTGCTTAAAGAGCTGCTGTCTTTCCCAACTCACATAGCTAATAAGTGCCTGAGCTAGGATTTGATTCCCTGTTTTATTCCACTTCTTTGTGGTTTATGGGAAGCAGTAGAATGGTGGTGTCCATATTTTCTATACATGTAACTTCTCCAACCATAGAATGCAGCAAAAACAATGATGTGGCATTTCCGAGTCTGGGGCATATGAAGCAACACAGCTTCTATCCCCCCACCCCTCTCTCTCTCTCTCTCCCTCCTGTCTCCCTCCCTTTCTCTGTACTTGCCCTTGGCCACCATGTTGTGAGGAAGCCCAAGCCACGTGAGAGGCCGTATGTAAAATTCCTTCAGGTGATTCTAGCTCCCAAGCCTCAAGTCTTCCAGCTGATACCCCAGACGTGGTGGAATGAGACAAACTGAGGGCGCTGGGCCTTGTCTGAATTCCCAACCCGCAGAAACTCTGAGATATAAGTGATTGTCATCGTTTTAAGCCACTAGTTGTTGGAATAATTGTTGTTCTACAGTAATAGATACTAATAGTGTTTCTGGAACCCTGTGAAAACTTGTGAAAAATTGTGGGGTATGTATGAGAGTATTTACAAGTGTAAGACATCTTTACTTCTTGATTTATCAAACATCGTATGTTGCGATGGGTCACAGGTTTACCCCAAATAAGGGACCCCTTAAGAGAGAATCCATTTTCTACACTGGCTCTTCTTGTCATCTCCAGGCAGCCCTTATCCAATGGTCATGACTCTTCTTCTTCTTTTTTTTTTTTTTTTTGAGACAGGGTCTCACTCTGTCTCCTGGGCTAGAGTGCAGTGGCGTCATCATAACTCACTGTAGCCCACTGCAACTTCGAACTCCTGGGCTCAAGCGATCCTCCTGCCTCAGCCTCCCAAGTAGCTGGGACTATGAGCGTGAGCCATCAGGCCCATCCTCATTTTCTGAAACGGTATTATTAGTTTTCTATTGCTGCCACAGACGAAGCGGCTTAAACTCTGTAGGTCTGTATCCTGCAGTTCTGTAGGTCAGAAGTCTGTCGCGGGGCTCACCAGGCTAAAACCGAGGTGTGACAGGGCTGCATTTCTTTCTGTGGGCTCTGGGGGATCTGTTTCCCAGCCGTTCCAGCTTCTAGAGGCCGCCTGCACTCCTTGGCTTGGCCCCTCCCCCCGTCCATTTCCAAGCCAGCAAAGGTGAGTTGAGTCTTTCTCAATCACATCACTCTGACCCCTCCTTTGCTGCCCTTTCCCATTTTTCAGGACCTTTTGTGATTAAACAGAACCTACCTAATAATCTAGGGTAGTCACCCCATGGCAAGGTCATCTGATTGGGAACCTTAATTCCCCTTGTCATGGAGGGTCACATGCCCACGTGTTCTAGGGATGAGGATGTGGACGTCTTTTCGAGGGAAGTGTTATTCTGCCTATGACACATTAATACACTCTTGCCACCATCCAACATGCATTTCCTGTTGACTATCTGGTGTTGTCCAGTGTGGCAGTAGTTGCATTTCTATCCACATGTACACATAACTAGAAGAATATTCAAAAGAAACATTGGGTTGCCAGAATCAGTCTTGGACCCCCACACCCCTCGGTGCCAGGCAGCCCTTTGGAACTCATATTCTCTGTGCGACCTGATAAGTCACCTTCCACCGACGCGTTCAGAATCCCACAGCAGGACCTCAAGGACCCACCCAAAGTGATGGCAACCGAAACACAGGTGAGGACAATGAGCTTTAAAAGCCTTTGTGCTTTGATTTCTTTTGCACTTAGCTGTTTAGGTCAGTCAGTACTCATTTGTAGGGTTAAAAGAATATCTTCCTGATGTGCAAAGTAAACAAAGTGATCAGTAGTACCATATAGCTCAAGGTCACTTTTTAAAAGATTTTCATATTTATTGGATATTTTTAAAGTTAATTTAATGGACTATATGTAGCTTTTATCAAGATTTTCAAAATCTCGCTGAAAATGCCAATGATGCCTGGATGAAATCCAAGTTTTATTCCTTCAGGTGTCACTAAAATGAGGGTGTGGATCTTAAGGACCCTTAGAGAGCCTTAGGGGTAGCAGAAGTTAGGGCGAGGGAAAATTAGAGGTCATGATGGAAAGGGCAAATGAAAATCAAATACTAGACACTGCTTTTCTGGAAAGTTCCTTAGTCATGGCCATCTGGTCGCGGCTATCTCATGCCTCAAGGACCTTTGCCCCAAGGACCCAGCTCCTACCCTCCGACCTGTCCCCTCCCTTTTCCTGAGGGCAGTTACTTCTTTCCCCAGTTTCCTCCTCTTGACTTACCAGAAAGGAATTTGCCCCAAACTGTGATATTTTATGATACTCACATATTTTCCTAAATCAAGGAGAATTACTCAGAGATGTCTATTGTGGGTCATAATTTTTTAATAGGGTGAGAACCCATCCTATCAATACATAGGCTAGGCTGGGCTCGCAGTGTGTTGCGGTTAATAGGGGCCAGTACAGTCCAGAGAAACAATCGTTCTGTGAAACTTCATTACTGAGTGAGACAGAGAAGACATACTGTTTCTCAGAGGACAAGCATATGAGCTAAACCTCCACCCTGCCTTCTACCTGGGCGTTTTGGCTAAGGATAACTATTCTGGAGTCCCCATGGTATATCAGTTTCCTGTGGCTGCTGTCGCAAATTACCGAAAACTTAGTCACTTAAAACAATACATAGTGGCCGGGCGAGGTGGCTCACGCCTGTAATCCTAGCACTCTGGGAGGCCGAGGCGGGTGGATCGTTCTGAGCTCAGGAGTTTGAGACCAGCCTGAGCAAGAGCGAGACCCCGTCTCTATCAAAAAATGGAAAGAAATTAATTGGACAGCTAAAAATATATGTAGAAAAAATTAGCCGGGCATGGTGGTGCATGCCTGTGGTCCCAGCTACTCGGGAGGCTGAGGCAGGAGGATAGCTTGAGCCCAGGAGTTTGAGGTTGCTGTGAGCTAGGATGACCTCACGGCACTCGCCCCAGGCAAGAGAGTGAGACTCTGTCTCAAAAAAAAAAAAAAAACAATACATAGTTAATCATCTTAAAGATCTGGAAGACAGTGTCCAAAGTGAGTCTCATTGAGCTAAAACTAAGGTGCTGGGCAGGGCTGTGTTCCTTTCTGGAGGCTCTAGCGGGGAATCTGTTTTTCTTTCCAGCGTTTAAAGGCTGCCCACAGTCCTTAGTTCATGTCCCCTTCTTCCACCTGTAAGCATCGTGGCAACTTCAGATCTCCCTCTGACCCACCTGCTCCCTCTTCCACTCATCAGGACCTGTGATTACAATGAGCCACTCGGAAAATGCAAGATACTCTGCCGTCTCAAGTGTCCTAATTTAATCACATCTGCAAAGTCCCTTTTGCCATATAAGGTGAATTCTCACAGGTTCTGGGCATGAAGACATGGAACTCTTTGGGGAGCCTTCATTCTGCCTGCCACTCATGCCGAGAACACAGGGAACAGACGTGGGCTTTGCATGTTTCACCAAAAGACATCATGGGATGTTCCTTGGACGTAGCCACACCAGCACATACTTGGTGACAGACTAATCAAAAACCAGCCTGTCTGTGGAAAATTCAAGCACGGAGGAATTTCTTTGTTTTCATTTAAAGCAAGCGATTTAATTTAATTTAATGTTTTAAAATGTATTTAATACAATGCATAGGATTATTAAGGAAAACAGTTACATTGAAATGCAGTTATCAAGATATTTAGCCGTTTGTGATACAGGAATATATGTGCTTCTTTAATAACAAATTAATTAAGAAGATGTAGCAGCTGTTCTATCTACTGTAACTTTGAATTATTAACGAGCTTAAACAATATTTTAAGATATTTGCAATATTTGAATATGATAGGAAAATATCTGATTCCTCTTGGTGACAAAGTTACAGGTACTGCTAATACTGTGATTTGTTTTTTACATTCATGATGGAAGGAAATGCTACATTTCAGTAAGAGTTGAGTGAAATTAGAGATGTAAATGTTTTCACATTCAGATTCACAAGACCACTTGCTTTAAGGCCACAGCAGAGAGGAGGGTGCCCAGCCCAAGCAGAGGGTTGGGGTCTTCTAAGGCAAGTCCTTTGTTTTTTTAAAATCGTGGCAAAATAAACATAACATAAAATTTTCCATCTTAATCATTTATAAGTGCGTAGTTCAGTAATGTTAAGTGTACTCACACTGTTGTGCAACCATCTCCAGAACTCTTTTCACCTGGCAAAACCGAAACTCTACACGCATGAAACAACTCCCATTTCCAGCCCTGAGCAGCCACCATTCTACTTTCTATTTCTATAAATCTGACTATTCTAGATACTTCATATGTATGGAATCATACGGTATTTGTCCTTTTGTGATTGGATTATTTCATTTATTATAATGTCTTCAAGATTCATTGATGTTGTAGCATGTGTCAGAATTTCCTTCCTTTTGAAGGCTGAATAATATTCCAGTATGTGTGTGTGTGTGTGTGTGTGTGTGTGTGTGTGTGTGTGTGTGTGGCTATGCCACATTTTGTTTGTTTCTTCATCTGTCAATGAACACATGAGTTGCTGTTGTGTATAATGCTGCTGTGAACACGTGTGTACAGACATCTTTTTGAGATCCTGCTTCCAATTCTTTTGAGTATATACCCAGAAGTGGCATTGCTGGATAAGACAAGTCCTTTTAGTGGCACGTCAGAGCTCAGCTTCACCAAATTGTCTCCATTCGGGGCAGGGTAAAAGCTCCTAAGATCTGTGACCAAAAGTAGAAGGATGCGTTCAGTTAAGGAGTGCCACAGAATCGACACCATGAAAGGGACCTCCGAGTTCCTTTGCTAAACCAATGAGGGAACTGGGTCCCCACTGGTGAGGTGACTTACCCAACATCATGCCACTGGTTAGAAACAGTCCCAGGAGCAGAACTGAGCCTGTGAAGCCACCGAGGGTGGAAATTAGCTGGCTGCAGACCGCAAAGGCTTGTGGTGTCCAATCACCAAGGACAGGGAGTGGCCCTAGCCTCAGTGATGAAGAAGAGGAAAAAGTGATGAAGAAATTCCACCTCGGTGGGGGCGGGGGGAAATGCCCCTGCCCCTTGTCAGGTAGGAATACAGCCACGCAAGGACCGTTTCCCTACAATGTTCCCAGTGAGGCAGATGCTGCTTCTTTTTCTCTTTTCAAATCAAGGACATGGGCAAAGAGGCCTTATTCTTCAACCTCCTCAAGCCACCTTCTGCGTGTGCTGTGAAAACACTGGTCCATGTTGACACCATCTACTGGGGGACTTAAAATACATAAATAATTTGCACGCGCGCCATGGCTTTGCAGCGGTGTTTAAAGTGGGTATTTGCAGAGACACGCGCTGACACAATCACGTAGATCATTTCCTCTGTGTGTCAAGTGCAAAACGCATGATAATTCTGAGTGTATGAATTCTTCTCCCATAAAATGGAAGATTAATTTGCTTATACACATTCTGTGAGCTGATTAAAAAGCTGGTTTTATACACAGAGCTTTGGCTGATGAACAAATTAGACATTGAGAAATCAGATGCAAATGAGTAGTTTACAGACACTTTTGAAATTATATAATCGTCTCCCAGATCATGTGAAAACCAAAAAACTGATTTAGAAAGGATTTACTGAGGCAGCTAAAAGGGGGTTTCTGTAATGTTCACCACCTTTATTTTTCTCATCGCGTTTGCCATGTATTTTTGTGAGAATCCTTGCACGTTAGCTTCCGTGTGCTTGTGTGTCGTTTGCTATAATATCTTTGGGGTTACTGTGAAACTTTAGGATTTAATGCATTTGATAAGCTGGGTGTTTTTGATGGACTCTCTGAGTAGAATATACAGAAAACATCCGACACCACAAAGGATTGCTCTTCTGTTCTTCAGTTTTCACCTGGTTTCCAAAAATAGATTCAGCTTAAATATTTATTGAACTGTCGAGAAGTACTATGCCGGCTTTTGACATTATCTCATTTGACCTTCTAAGACCTTGCAGGGGGCGAATGCTGTCCACACACGAGCCCTTGGAGGTCAGGGAGGCAGTGACTTGCCCAAGGCTACAGC
>NW_012148563.1:1338210-1408242 GCF_000956105.1 Propithecus coquereli | reverse complement strand
ACAGATCGCTCTCGCCTCTCACAGGCGGCGGTTTTGACTGAGCAGCACGGCGCCCGCCCCGCGGGATCCACGGCCGACTTGCCACACTGGCCGCCCTTCCCCACACTGCCCCAGGACTGAATGCCTTTGGGAAAGAACAGCAGCCTTTGTTTGGACTTACCGCCTCCTTTCCTCAGAACGATGGTCATCGCACTGTGTTTCCTGGAGCTCCTCGCCCCTGGGAGGCTGCACAAAGGAGGGGGGGTGAGGATTTTATCAACCTTTCCCCATCGACGGCTGCGTAAGCTGTAAGACCCCATTGCTGCATCATCCTGCCTTGGTGCAGATTTCCGGCGCGCTGGTCGCTGCAGCCGGGCCACTCGACAGCTCCCAGCCCCCAGCGCTGACGCCCTTTACGTAAAAGCTCTACTTTTATGTTTTAATATACGAGGTTCCCCATTAGATTCACTTGGGGAGAAAGTGAATCTTTGCGGGACTGGGTGTTAAACTACTTCCCAGATATTTAAATACTTCTAGCCCTGTGACACTTCTTCATTAGCTACCTGGGGCATTTTTGCCGTCCTGGTCACGTAAGGTGACAGAGTAAAGGAATGACAGGGCAGAGTGGGAGTTGGTGAGGAAGACTCCCCTTTTCTTTTCTCCTTTGACACCTCCCTCCGATGCCATTTTCCTTCCCTCCTTCCCTCCAGGCCAGGCCAAGCCTCTTCCTTCTGGCCTCCGTCCAGCCTTTCCCCAAGCCCAAGTGACAAAGGTGTTTTGTGTCCCTTGCAGACCACTGCTCTGGGAGGCTGCCAGCTGGCCCAGCCCCTCTGTCTCTGGGGCTGCAGGCAGGAGAAGAGTCTTGGAACTGCCAAGGGGTGCTGGGGGGATGGGAGGGGCAGGGGTCCTTGTCTTGGCCAGGGCATGGTCGGGGGCGGGGACTACCCTGGCACAGCCACCGACTTCCTGTCACCTGGGGTAAATAACTTCCTCTCTGGGCCTCAGTTTCCTCACTTGGAAAGTGTGAGCTGGACCAGAGAAGCTATAGGCCACACTCCTCAGACTTCAGTGAGCACACAAGCCACCTGAAGGCTTATTTAAAATGCAGGTTCTGACTCAGTGGGTCTTGGGTGAGGCCTGAGGTTCCGCACCTCAGGCTCCCGCAAGGCTGTTGGTGGCAGTGTGTGGCTCTCGGGCAGCCAGGCTGTAGGTGCCAGTCCACTGGAAATCTCTGGTCAGGGAGGCTGATACGGGCCCTTATGACTTACATAGTTGCCAGTGGAAAAGTTTTTCTGTCTGAATCCTTGCTATTCAATTTCTCTCTAAAATGTTTTAGACCACAGCCCTGTTTGAGGAAGCTTACTGTCTTCCTGAAAACCAAAGCAGTTCCCAGAAGTTTCAGAGAAATGAACACAACCCTGTTTCTTTCCCCCGAAAGGCATTTCTCTGGGATCCAACGCCCTGATTGTGCTGTCGCCCCACACTGGCTGCCTTGTCGTTAGAAGCAGAAAGTCATGCCCAGGTTAATGGAGTGAAATGTCCTCGCTGGGGTGAGGTGAGCGCCTAGCCAGTTCTCTCTCCCCAGACCTGGAGTAGAGCCTCGTGGTCCTTGACTTCTGGCGTCACCTGCTTTCGGCGTTGCCTCAGCCTGGGCCGCAGCCTGGGCTTGCTCTTCCGGAATTGAAGCCGTCCTAGCCCGTCTGATGCTGTGACGTCCCACGCAGCCAGACCTGTGCAGCACTTCCAGATGAGGCTCAGAGCTGGCCTCAGGTCACCCCAAGGTCAGTAGCAGAGATGGGAGTAGGACAAGATGACTGCTCTGCCACCCTTTCTGGGGAACCCCTAAATCTAAACACAAACAGAACGCTGCACGTGCTAGTTCACTTGGTTCGAAACCCGGCTCTGCCGTGGTCAGCTGTCGTCTCGGGGTGAATGCATTCTCTCCTCAGGCCCTGATTTCCTCATCTGTAACCTCGAGCCGCTAACACACCCACCCCACGCGGAATTATGGTTGTGTCTCTCGGAATCAATGCCACCCACAATCCTATTAGCAACATTAGTAACTTTACACACGTGAAATTACAATGTTTAATGTCCTTTCATACTTATTCGCAAACTCAAAGTATATCTAATCGAATTTAGGTTAAAGATGCCCTCTGGAATCTTATTTTGGTTTTCCAGGTACGCAGATTATTAGGCTGGGTTGGAGTGAGATAACAATGGGGCCAGTCCACTAACTGACCCATGTTTCCTGAGCCCTGCTCTGTACGAGGCACAGAGACTTGGGGACCATGGTGAAAGAGACAGAAAGAGTCACTTTCTGCTCAGAGCTGCCAGGGTGGATGGAGAGGAAGCTAGTACTTTCCCATCACTAATTAACTAACTTCTGGGGTGTGCCCCAGAGGACTTGAGGTAAGTCACCCTTTACGTCTGCTTCAATGTCTGCAGCCCACGGGTCTGGGGCCAGATTTCTGTTTTCCTTTCTCTCTGGTCCATGCATTTATTATCCTGTGGCACCTGAACTTCCCTCTGACCTTGACCTTCGTGGACATGATGAGTTGAAGCTCCAGGGACAGGCTTGAGGAGCAGAAGCCGGTCGAGTTTTGGCAAATGACGGGTTTTGTTTGTTTTGGAGACAGGCAATAAATGCTTGCAGAGGAAAGGCGTCAAAAAGACTCAGATGCTGAGAGGTGGGGTTTGATGGCTCTGTGGAAGAGATGGGGAGAAGACACCTAGCAATGGGTAGTCAGCTGTAGAACCGAGAGAGAGAAACAGTATGACCAATGGGGGAATTTCATTAAATTTTACTGTATGGCATGTGATCCTTTTTAATAAAAAATATGGCATTCTTGTCTTTCTATAGAAAGTCAGTAAAAATCTACATTACTTGCAGATGCGTTGGACCTGGATGTGGATTTTTTATTTTGGATGCAAGGAGTGCTGGGACTGAGTGGCAGAGCAGGCAGCACCGCTCACAGGTCCGGCCTCCCCCGTGCAGGTGTGTAGGTTGGGTCGGAGCAGGGGTTCCCAGCCTGGCCATGCTTGCTCCAGCAGCCTCACCCACCAATTCTGGTCTCAAGTGCAGTATGTTTGCTCTCCAGAAGAATCCCTCTGGCCAAAGTGCTGACCCACTTGGAGCTGCCCAGTGCTGCAGAGGCCAAGAACGTGGGTGAGGGGCACATTGGCAGACAGACTTCCCCATCCTGCCTCAAAACAAGAGCCTCTTGCCGGTACTGGGTTGTTTGGTCATGGTGCTGGCGGGGGTGAGGACTGAGCTGGGGGCAATTTGCAACAGGTGATGCAACATGAACAAGACTTTGTGAAGCCTGCTCCTCTGAGCTCAGCCTCGGGGATTGCATCACCTGTGTCCAAGGTGCTGGAGACGTCAAGAGGCCAGTAACACTCTTAGAGATTCTCTAAAGCAAACAAATCTGTCTTCATTATGCTATCCTGCCCTGCCCCAGGATCCCAGGGAAGCTGGCAAGGTCCTGGTGACGGTATCAGGTCGAACTAAGATCCAAAAGGTATGGAGGCAGCAGGAGCCTGGGAGGTGATTGCTGAGTGGCAGATTTCAGTCTAGAATGGAATCACATCACCCCCAATGTGCTTCAGCTGAGCTCATATCCTGTGGTCATTGATTACAAACAAACTAGGTTGAAACCAGTCTCCCGGTCTCAACATGGAAATCCGACCTTGCCCACTCCTCGGTTTTGTTGATTTCCTCCCAAACTCTGTTAAAGGTACAGAGCTCATGTTCCCTCTTCACACACTACTCTGGCTTTTCTGCAGAGAAGGGGCGTGTGTTCTTGGATGGAGCTGGGCTCAAATGGTCCAGGAGCTTCCCTGTGGGCAGGACTACCACTGTGGATTGAATCATGTCCCCGCAAATTCATATCTTGAAGCCCAAACCCCCAATTTGGAGAAAGGGCTTTTAGGAGGTAATTAAAGTTAAATGAGGTCATAAGAATGTGGTCCTAATCTGACAGCACTGGTGGCCTCATATGAGACCTTGCTGTCTCTCTGAGTGCCCACAGCAAGAAAGGCCATGTGAAGACGCAGCAAGAAGGCTGCCATCCGCAAGCCAAGAACAGAGCCCTCACCAGAACCCACCCACGCAGGCACCCTGATCTCAGACTTCCAGCCTCCAGAACTGTGAGAAATACATTTCTGTATTTTGAGCCACTCAGTCTATAGTATTTTGTTACAGCAGCCCAAGCTCACTAAAATAGCTGCCTGTCTTCCTGGCTTTGAGGCTCGATCCTTGTCTGAGCAATTTCTCCCAGCAACTCATAGGCACCAAACACTATTATAACCCAGCTGGAAAGCAACGTGGGAAGACGCTGCAAAAATGTTTATGCCTTTGGCCTTGTAACTTCAGTCCTGAGTATTTTTAGGAAGCGATTTAACAGGAGAGAAAAAAATGTATACATTGAAGAGATGCTCACTGGAGTAATATCTTTTCAGGTTACCCAATCAGAAGTGTCCCACGGTTCAGAACTAGCCAACAACAGGGAACTGTATGTCAACCTGGTAAAATTCTGCTGCAGTAAAATCGTAAGTAGGAGGTTCTACAGACATGTGGAAAATATATTTTATGTTATTTGGTTTAAAAAGGCAAAACGCTACATTTTGTGGGTATTTTAATTAGAAGTATGTACCCATGTAAAGGAAGACAGGAAGAGAATGTGTCAAAATAAAATTAATTAACTTAGGGTGGTGGGATGTTAGGGAATTTAAACATTTCTTCCTTAGCATTGAAGTTTCCTTGCTTCTGCAGAGAACAAAACGCGGCTTATCCTCGTGGGCTCGCGTCCTCACGGAGCCTCTCGCCTCCGGGCTGAGCGTCCCCAGGCCCACAAGAGGCCTTTGATGCCTCGCTCCCAGGGCTCTGTTTGATAATGGGAGAGAACATCCACTTGTCACCGGAGCTGCTTCCTACACAGAGTGTGAACTGTCACTGCAGTCCCTGGCAGCCTTCTCCGCACCTTTCCATTAACCTCGCACCTGAGCTCCCCTCTGGTTCATAGAAAAACCTCTGTGAAGCCCGCAGCCGAGACCGACGTCAATTTCCCACGGCTTTACACGGGACAGCGTTTCTCCCACTGAGCTGTCACACGATTTGCTCTTCATGGCAAAATTTCCTGGAACCAGATCCTTCTCGGAATCAGAGCTGAATCCTCGCACTGCGTATGCAGTGACTGCAGTGAGGGATACCTGGCCTGGCCGCTTTGACATTGAGACATTGGGAACAGGGAGGGTCGCTTCTGCTTCCCCAGGGACGCCACTTTCGACGTATGCGGGGCAGAGGCCCCTCTCACCGTCCTTAAACTTCTACAGTGCCTCTATTTAGCTACATTTCACAGGGGCACACCATCCTTTTGGAATTAAATTTGAAAAGGAAGTGATGAATATTTCTATTTATACAACATCTTTATTTTTTGAATCTGTTTTCTTTTTAATGTAAACAAATGAATGCATATGGCAAAAAGCACAAAAAGATCTAAAGAGAAAAACAAAACTATGCCTCTACCGCTAGCTCTACTCGTTGGGAGTGATTGTTAGCAAATTCTTGTGTACCCTTGTGTTTATAGTGTCTGCATATATGCAGACTCTATATGAATATTCTGTATACCATAAAAACAAAGCAAAACCAACTTAGGATCACACTCTGCACTATGCTAGCTTTACGTTTTTCACTTAATTATATACCTTGGGGATCTTACTTATCAGCACATATATTTTTAATTGGTGCATAAGTATCTTACTTATGATTGTAGCATAATTTATTTAAATAGACTCTTTAATAGACATTTCATGTTTTTCCCTTTGTTTTGATGTAACCAATAAAGCTCCAAGTGACCGTTTTATGCACATAACTTTGGGCACATTTGCAAATGTATTTGTAGGGTAAATTCTTAATGATGGAAATACTGGGTCAAAGGTAACATGCATTTAAAATTTTGATTTCTGCTGACAAACTGCCTCCAAAGAGGTTGCTCTAGTCCATTCTACTAACAATGTATGAGCCACCGGATTTCCACATTCTAGCTAATGATGCATGCAAACTGTTTAATTTTGCCAATGATAGTTGAAAAGTGTTCTCCTCCATTATTTAATGGTGGTACTATCATTATTTAATTTGCATTTTCTTAATTATGAGTGAGGTTAAACATCTTTTAATATATTTTTTGGCCATTTATATCTTTGGTTCTATAAAATGTCTAGTCCTTGATACATTTTTCTGTTGGATTTTTGTCCTTTTTATGTTATGAAGGAAATTAGTACTTAATCTGCTTGTAGGTTATACACGTTCTGGTTTTTCATGATTGGAAGCTGTTTATTAGATTATTTTTCACATAAAGAACATTTAAAATTTTTATTTAGCAATTTGAATGCCTTTTTGCTAGTTTCTAGGTTATGGAATTATTTTTAGCTACTTTTCCATTCCAAGACTTTAAAATTCATGTTTATTTTTCTTCTAGTGCTTTAATAAGGTACATTTTTACATTTAAACATTTGAATCATCTCGAGCAGCTTCATTCAGTAGAACTCCTTGTGATGATGGAAATGTCCTGTGTTCTCCAATATGCCAGTCATCAGCCACATGTGGCCCTTGAGCACTTGAACTGTGGCTAATGCAACCGAATAAATGAGTTTTTACTTTTACTTGTCTTTAGTTACTTTAAGTTTAAAGAACCACACACGACTAGCAGCTCTGTTATTGCAAACCACACATCTTGAGTTTATTTTGGTGGTGAGACTGCAGTAAGGATCACTCCCCCTCTGCCCCCAATACCTGGTGTCCCAACGTTATCTGCTGAACGCATCTTTCGCCCTAGATTTGAAATGTCACCATTATCATGTGTTCAGTTCCCATGTATCTTTGAGTCTATTTCTGGATGCTCTGCTGAGCTCCATAGATTGTGGGGAAACTTTATATCTTTATGAGAGCTTTTAGAGAATTCTCTAGTTACAGCATCTCAGAGCTTCAGGATTCCTTAGCAGAAGCATCTATGCGTTAACCTTAGCACAGAAGATGGCAATTGGTTCCTTGTTACTTCCCATTCTATTTTTGACTTTAATATTTAACTTAAAGTTAACAATGATGGCAGAGAACATAGAAAGACAGTTGAAGGATTGACATGTATGATTTTTAGAACTAAACACATATTCATACATACACACACACACACACACACACGCACACACACACATCGCACATGCACAGGTTTTTCCAAAGCTTTCATGGGGAGCCAGGTCCAGGCAAACGGGGCCGGGGTTGAGGTCAGCTTTGGCACCGCAGCTGTGCACCGGCCCACCCCATCCCAAATAGCAGTTCCTCTCACCCACCTTGAACCTCCCACACCTGCCTTCCCCCTCATTGCAGGAAAGGAGCGAGTCAGCTCCTCGTCACAGCAAAGCCCCAGGGGTCCCTCCCACAGTGACCTGCATTTTCAAAGGGGAGAAAATCTCTGGCTTTATAATAATAATAATGAGAAAGACAAAGTGCTGCAGAATTTCTGATACCACCACTGGGAAGCGACCAAAAGTTAGGGGTGTTAAGCCTAACTTCGTCTGCTGAGAAGGTCGATTTCTTAGGTACATAACTAGCATGTGGAAGGGGCAAACTCCAAGGGGAGCACTGGGAACTGTCTTTATTCTTTATTGTCCCTGCCCTGCTCCACCGCATCTCCCTGCCCTCGATGACTCTTCTGGGCAGAGCCACAGCTTTCTGGCCATCCCGGCTGTCACAGCCTCATTTAAGTAACACTGATTCCCTTTCTAGGGTTGGATGGTCCAGGCCAGCCGAGTATCAGAACTTCCATCTGGCTCCGCCCACCGAACCCTGCCCCATCTGCCCCCCCACTCCTTTCTCAAGACGGGCTCTCCTGTCGGAGCCTTCTGGGTCAGGGCTGGAGAGAAGGGTCTGGCAGAAAGGAGCTAAGTCCTCCGACTCTGCAGGTGTTCTCTGGTAGTTCTCTCTTGGCTTGCAAAGCCCTTGGCCATGGCAGGCGTCCAAATGCCGGCTCGTCCATCACGTCCAGGTGTAGCTCTTAGGAGGGCTGGGTCTCTAACTTACTGCTGCTCTTCTCAACTCCTGCCCCAGGGCACCACCCCACAGCCTCTCACGGTTTAAGTCCCCATGCCCTTGAAGGGCTGCCCTCTTGGGTGGGTTCCCATGACATCATCTCCAGTCAGGCTATCTTTTCAGCATCCACTCGCCTCTCCACCCCCAAAACTCATGCATTCATACTAGACCAAATGTCGGGGGTCTGTGCATGCGTGCAGCCACCCTCTCCCCTCACCCATTATGGGAGCCCCCGCCAGCCCCACCATCGGAGCCCTCCAGCGGGGAGAAGGCTCCAGCTCTCCCAAGCTGCCCAGCTAAGCCCCATCCCAGTGCACAGGCTGGCCCGAGCTTCTGCAGCTCAGCCACTGATCGGTGGGAGCGAGGCACAGGCACCCGCCATCGCTAAGGAGGGTTCTCTTGGAGACTTCTGGGCTTTGAGGTGGGAGTCATGGGAAAGCACTTTAGCAGCACCGCCCCCCCAACCCCCCCTAGAGTTTGATTGCTCTCTAGTCCTACCGACCATCTCCGAATAATACACTCCAGCGTCTGCCTAGATAGCCGGCTTGCGGGGGCGGTTTGAGGGCTGCAGAACATGTCCGGTCAACTCAGGTTAAGTCCCATGGCGATGTGTCTTGAAGCTCTGCTTTAGAACCTGAAGCTATTGATTTCCTATTGTCCCTGAAATTCTTAGACAACAGAGACAAAAATCATGCACGTATGGCAGGGAGCTCCTCCATCGGCTCAGAGAATGGACTTGCTTCTGAATTGTCCCCAGTTTCTTTTCCGTTGTTCCTCTCGTCCTTTTAACGCATCCTAGTTCTTTCTCCAGAGTTTCTGAGATTGTTTTAGAACAGAACACTGGAACAACAGTTAGTAAAACAAAAAGAGAAATAAAAAAAAGAGGTCGGCAGGTGTTCAGTCTCACATAAGTTCTTTCAGTTTGCGGCGCTACTGGGACGGTTTCCCCTCTTTGGCAGAAGCAGACTTGGCGCCATCCATTCCAGCTCCCTGTCCCAGCGAGCGCGGCGGGAATCCTGCCCGGCCCCCGTGGAATGCAGGCACAGGCAGCAGAGACCCCTGAGACGCTTGGCGCAGCTGTTACGTCTTCCCACGGGGACAGGTGGAAACTACGCTGTGTTCAGATGAGAGGCATCCAATTAAGAAGAAATTTAAAGAAGGCCCAGTTTGCGCCCCACAGTGACTCTCACAGACCCGTGGCTATTCAGGGACCACACTGTCATAACGGGCCCGACTGTCCTTTACGGAACAGCAGCAGAGCACAGTGGTAGAGTCAGAAATGGGGCTTTGAGAAGTAGGTACCAGCCAGTTCCACATTCATTTTGAATTGCTTGTGAACAGAGAAATCTTCCGCGTAAATAAAGCACAACGGATAATTTCCCTCTGCCAATATTGGATTTTGAAAATCGGGCTACAGGCCGTTTGGTCTTGTATTTAAGTACCAAAAATATAAATCTGTAACTAGAGCTGGCCTGGCCGCCTTGTCGACGCTGGAATGCCCAAGTGTGGCTCCGTTTACGTCCAGTTCTCTTAATCCACGTGCTTCAGCGTTTTCTCTCGAGTGGAGCAATTGTTTTGTGTGACCCACCCCAGCTGAGAAGCATTGATAAGGGGCTCCTAGGTGAGCAGGGGCAGGTGGAGGGAGGAGGGCCTGGGGAGGTGGGTTCCAAGCCTGGGTCCCACTCTGAACCCTTTCGTGTTAGTGTCCTACATCTGCAAAGTACCACAAACCAGGTGGCCTAAAACAACAGAACTGCATTGTCTCACAGTTATGGAGGTTGCAAGTCCAACATCAAAGATGTCAGCAGGGTTGGTTCCTTCTTGGGGCCTCAGACGTTGAATCTGTTCCACGTCTCTCTCAGCTTTGCTAGCGATCCTTGGTGGTCTTTGGTTTGTAGACGCATCACTACAGTCTCTGCCACTGTTGACACAGGGTGTCCTCCCTGTGTCTGTCTCTGTGTCTCTTCTTCTCATAAGGACATCGGTCATATTGGATTAAAGGTCCACCCTACTCCAGTATGACTTCATCTTAACTTACGTCGCAATTACATCCGCAAAGACCCTACTTCCAATTTAAGTCATATTCACAGGTACCAGGGATTAGGACTTCAGCATATCTTTTTTTGTTTTTTTTTTTTAGAGACAGAGTCTCGCTCTGTCACCCAGGATGGAGTGCAGTGGCATAATCACAGCTCACTGCAACCTCCAACTCCCAGGCTCAAATGATCCTCCTGGTTCGGCCTTCCAGGTAGCTATGACTACAGGCACATGCCACCACGGTGGCTAATATTTAAAATTTTTTTGTAAAGACAGGCTGGTCTTGAACTCCTGGGGCTCAAACGATCCTCCTACCCTGGCTTCCCAAAGTGCTGGGCTTACAGATGTGAGCCACTTCGTCTGGCCCAACCTATCTTTTTGGTGGACATAATTCAACACCTTCCAACCCTGGCTTCCTCTGACTGAATATTTACTGTGAGAGTCACGAGGAAGCTCTCTAGAATCCTGGTGATATCCAGCTAGCCCATACCACCTCTCCCCCGGAGCCCTTGAAAAGCATCCCTGGCTGCTAACAGAAGACCAATGATTATAATTAATGTTCTTCATTTGGTCGCACAAAACCCAAACTGATGCATAAAATCAAATGGAAAGTGTCGCAACTAGTAATTGAACTGGCAAATTTTTTTTTTTTTTTTTGAGACAGAGTCCTGCTCTGTCACCCAGGCTGGAGTGCAGTGGCACAATCATAGCTCACTGCAGCCTCCAACTCCTGGGCTCTTCTGATCCTTCTTCCTCAGTCTCCTGAGTAGCTGAGACTACAGGTGCGCACCACCACTCCTGGCTAATTTTTTTATTTTTCATAGAGGCAGGGTCTTGCCATGTTGCCCAGGCTGGTCTAAAATTCCTGGGCTCAAGCCATCTTCCAGCCTCGGCCTCCCAAAGTGCTGGGATTACAGGCGTGAGCCACCAAGCCTGGCCCAAATGAGTAAGATCTTTTTTAGTCTCTTTTGCACAGTCTCAAATTCTTACTAACCACTGGCCTTTGGTCCAATTGAGTTATGATACTTGTTCCCCTGCTCTATTTATTTCCTTCTGAAATAAATCTGAAACGTATTTCCCCATGAAAGCACTTGCTTGTTTCTTCTGAGTTCCGGTGCCTTTAATCCCGGTCCTTTGGTACTGGCACCCATCCCATTCCCTGCGCTACCAGGCCAGCGGCTTCTCTCTCACCGTCGCTCCCCAGCGGCGTGACCCCGAGCTGTGTCTTCAGATAGGGTGTAATTTCCACCAGTGTTTATGGAACCTTCCGTCTGCCCCAGCTCCTCTGTCTGACTCTCATCATGATCAGTTTGAGAACTTCGAACTGGCCAGTGCTGGTGAACAGGGAGCCAGGTGTGACCCAGGAGCCCCCACAGGCAGGTAGCCGTCCCTTCGGGCTCACCTCTTCTTCCCTTTTGCGTAACTCAATCCCGACCGTCGGACTCGGTGCGTCTCTTCCGCTCAGCTCTCCCGACGGCGGGGTTTGGTTGGAAGTCCTGACGTTGGCATCCTTGGGCCGTCTTCAGAGGAGAAGCCGCCAGCATCCCACCGGGAGCTGAGGCCTGCAGCCGTGCGCAGGCGCCCTTGGAGGAAAGGGGGCGGGGTCTCGGCGTCCCCGCCCCGCAGCGGAGCCTGGTGCGCCCGTGCAGGGTTCCACCAACAGGCTTTGCAGGGTGGGAGGAGGCATTTCTCAGCTGAGTGGTGGTTACACCAACTCACGCCCACTTCCCCTTGGTTCAGCCCCATGTCTCCCACCCCTAGTGCCCTCAGTCCCTAGACCTTCAGGGGACTCTGCACCTCGGATCCGAGCGTTCTCATCGCAACCGTTTTTCCCAGCTCGGCTGGGTCTTCATCACTCACCGGGCTGTTTTCCAACTTCCACGTCTTATTGCTGTTGTCTGGTCTTCCACTTCATTTCCTTATATGCCTTGAAACAACCCTTTTACTGTTGTGTGCCTCTATTGTAATATAGTTAGTTGATCAACTATTGTTTTAGATATTTAAATTATTTCCTTCTTTGTAGTAACAAAGCTGAATTGAACAGCCTTGTACGTTTTTGTTTACATGGCTCTTTGTTTCTTAGAATAAAGTATTGAAGGAGAAATTGCTGGATACACACACACGTTTACTATATATATGTATGAAAAGACTTATGAGTATACATGTACTCATAACCCACATATGATGTATATATTCTAGATATATATGATACATATTGCCAAAAAATAGTTTTGGTGCTATCCAGATGCTATCCAAAGTTCTTTCATTAACTTTGGTGTTTGGGGGTCGGACTTCTTGGGTTCAACTCTCAGCTCTTCCACTCGCCGTTGATGTGATTTCACTCAGTCTCTCTGGGCCTCAGTCTACTCATCTGTGAAATGGCCCTGATAGGTTGCCCATCTCTCAGGCAGTGGGAAGATTCAGTACAACAATGCCTGTAATGTCCTTGGCATAGCCCAGTGTAGAGCCGGCCCTTGGTAAGGGTCTGTAGTGCTGGCTTTCAGGGTCAATAAATGGTACTCCTCCTTTCCCCCGCTTCTGAACAACAGTAAAGTAAGTCAGCAGACCGGAACTCCAGGCCTGCTCCAAGGAACAGCCCGCTAGCTCCCTGCCCATAGTCCAGACTCAGCACAGGCCTCAGGGGGGAGAGTTTGAGTCTGTACCCAGCTGACACCTGTACCCCGTCCCTCCCTCGCACGGGTCTGAGTGGAGGAAAAGGGGCAAGATGGATTCTCGGGCCTTAGACTGAGACAGGTTAGCTCCATGTGGCAGAGCAGCAGGGCTGGGGCTTTGCATGCGGAGAGTTTGTCCTGCTGCTGCGGGTGGACAGCAGGCCTGGGTGTTGTGGGAAAGCCCTCCTCAAGAAAGCCGGAGGGGTGGCTTCCCTACTCCCGGTTTCCTGTCCTCTTTACCCACTGGGCTTCCCTGTCAGGCCAGTGGTCGGCCAAGGGCCACCCCACCTCTCGGGGCAAACAAACCTGCAGTGTGTCGGGGCAGATCTGCCCCCACCTTCATGTGATGCCACCCAGCACTGGCACTGGGCTTTTATGGATTTGCCCCACGAGCTCTGAAGTCAGGCGGAACATCACATGAGTTAAATCAAGTCAAGGTCACCCTTCCCCCAAGGCTGAATGCTCACTCTGTCTTCTATGTCTCATCTGGAATCATAGCTAGCCATGTTGTTTGACATCACTTCTCAGAGGCTCTGCAACGTAATCAAATGACATCCTGAAGATGCTCCAAAATTTAAGAGGCAGTAACAAGTCACCTCCTAGTTGACTATAAGCCCTTTCTTCATTAAGAAGTTCCTGGGGACAAATTAAAACCAGAAGATTAAGTTTCCTTGCAAATTAAAGTTCAAAGAAGTGAAGGTCCAAGGGAATTGAAGTTGGAATTCAATTTTTTTTGCCCTTGTGAGTTAAAAGTCAAAGAAATTAAAGACCAACATCAAGCTCCCCAGTTTCTGTCTCCAGCTCAGCCAGAAATACTCATGACAGATGCATGGGTAGACCCAGGGTTCTTCGTGCAGGCGGGCTGTCTTCTGCAGGGAAGGGCAGGGTTCCAACCCCGGCCACGGAGGGCAGTCACCTGGTATGTTCATTTCCTAGGGCTGTCGTGACAAAGGGCCATGAATTGAGTGGATTGAAACAACTGAAGTTTATTCCCTCATAGCGCTGGAGACCAGAAGTTATAAATCAAATGTCATTAGGGTTGGTTCGTCTTGGAGACTCTGAGGGAGAAACCGTCCCAGGCCTCTCTCCAGGCTCTGGTGGTCGCTGGCCACCCTTGGTGCTGCTCAGTGTGCAGACACGTCACTCCAACCTCTGCCTCTGTCTCCCCACGCCTTGCTGTGTGTCTTTTCTGTTTCTTACACAAGGACACTGCTATCGGATTCAGCGCCCACCTACATTCAGTATGCTCTCATCGCAATCCTTGACTAATTACATCTGCGAAGACCCTATTTCTAAATAAAGTCACGTTCTGAGCTTCTGGGTGGACCCGAATTTTTGTCCCACTACACTTGGGGAGTGTCCATGACTCTCCCCACCGACAGTGCCGAGGCCATATCCCACCCCCGTCGATTCAGAATCCCTGGGGTGACGCCCTGGCAGGGCACTGTTTCAAGGCTCCTTGGGTAGTTCCAACATGCAGTCACGGCTGAGAAACAGATGTAGGTCTCAGGAAGTTGAGTGGGTTTCTCATGTGCACCTCTTTAAAGAGTCAAGAGTTAAAAGGACAAGAATAACAGAGCACCCTGGTCACACCCACTGCCTTAAGGACGCAGACTAGTGGCAGCCTTGCAGCCACACAGGGGCGTGTGAATGAGGGGTGGCCATGGGGAGAACCTTGCTTTCACCTCTGGGGACGCCCGTCGGTCTACGGCACTTGGGACAAGTCCTTCCTTGACCTCTGAAGAAACCTGCATCAAAGCAGTTGTATGATGCTGTGTTCGCCTCATTTGCACATCCAAGATTTTGCTGCCTTCCTGCAAAGCTTACACACTTACAGCGGGTGTACACCCCATTTCCAGTCTTATTTGAGTCAGCTCTTTTCCCTGTTCTGCATAAGGAACGCTCTGATTTTGCCTTCTCCTTGAGCCCAAGCTCCACTGCGCACGCTCCCTTTACAAGGGCCTGGCCTCCGTGTGTTTGGCTGGTGTGGCTTTGTTGCTGCTGTCCTAGTCCTGCAGGAGGGCACCCTTGATTTTCTAGAATTGCAAGTTACTTCCTAAATTAAGCATGTAATTTTTATTAATTTTTTCTTATTTCTTAGTTGTTCTTTTATTCTTAATTTCTAAATTAAGCATGTAAGGATAGTCTCTTTTGCCTAGTCTAAGTGTCTTCCCTCCTTCTATTTCCTTGTGGCATTGGTTTTTCTAATGTATTCCTCCATATTCTGCCCTGTGAGGCTGCCACAGTGAAAAATAAAATAAAAATGTTTTAGGTCTCTTACCACCATCCGTTGTTTGAAAAGTTCTAGTCTCCCTACAACTCCCTTCCTGAGTGGGCTAGTTCCACCCAGGCGATGGTCTCCCATAAGGCGAATATTGAAGCCAGGCCTGGACTTGATCTCCTAAGGTCCTCGTTGGTTCAGGACGTCTTGGCTGTTCCTCCTCTGAGAGTCCTCCTTCCTGGGGCTTCTTCTCACAGGGCACAGGAAGTAGTTGTACCGCGCTGACTGTCATCTTGAAATTCACTAAGGGTGCCGCTGCATGTGTTCCATGCTCATCTTAGAGGTGGCCTTCCCTCCGATCTGTTCAGACTTTCTGTACCCACTTGGAACAGCTGTCCAAACATTATTGGCAGTCCCAGTTGCTCCTACCATAGACTCCGATGCTCCAAGTGGCCCCCTGGGAAAGGAGGTCTTTCCAGCACAGCTCCCGAGAGTGCAGAGCTGTCAGATTCCATCGGCCGCCCTCACTGTTTCTGATCTGTTAGTGACGAGGGTCATGTTGTTAACGACAGCATCTCCTGTTTCCCCCGTAACAGCAGTCACACCTGCTCTTTCCTGTTTGTATCTGTCTTTCCTAGACCCTAGCCCTCAATTCTTCCTTCAATACCGTTTTTTGGATGTCTGGCTAAAATCTCACCCTTTCTCCTGTCTCATAAAGAAATTTCTTCCTCTAGCTGAATCCTCTCAGTTGGCCTTGTTTTATTTTCATTTCTCCAAAGCTGCTGTTCTGACTTGAAGCTTAAAGCTTTTTTGTTTTCTTTTTTTTTTCAGTGTTTTTTTTTTATTTATTATTCCAGGGTTTTGTGAGGGTACAAACATTATAGTTACACTTTATGTCTTTGCCTCACCCAAGTGCGGGTTAAAGGCATGCCCTTCCCTCCCTTTAGTGCTCCCTGTGTCCTTTAGTTGTAGATTTGCACCCCCCATCCCCTTAATCCCTAGAGAGTATTTCTGCCATGTGATCAACCTAGTGTTGATCAGTTAGTACCAATTTGATGGTGAGTACAAATGGATCCCGTTCTTCTGCTCACACTGATTTCTTCTTGATTTTTGAGCAAATATGATTCCTAGAGAAATCACATTACAGGCACAGGCCTTTCTAGCTTTTGGTTTGGCAACAGTTTCACGAGATGTTTCTCTACCTTAACCCAAAATGGTAGCGTGTATATATAATATATATATATATATATATATGATATATAAAACGCAGACCCTTGGTTTTTGAAAATTTGTTTCTTACTAAAATGAGGGTGAGTCTAAAGCCAAGATCACAACTTTTGCAATGAACACAGCCAGCTTGAGACCCTGTGAGGAGCCCATGATTCGGCTTAATCCCTGCGGTTTTCTCCTTGGCCATGCGTGCAGAATAGAATCAGGCAGCATGTCTATTACTGCCCATCTCCCCAGGCTTGGTACCTGGTACCTTGGTACACTTGGAATGTACCTTGGTACATTCCAAAGCTGGAACTATCTCTGTGCAGTGAAGGCAGAACTCAGCTGCCTCAGTTTAAAAGCAGAAAATGTTCTATCCACCAGGGTCAAGGAGGACTTCCTCCAGCCTTAGCCTCACCTGCGATACCGTGCGCATGTGTCAATGTGTCTGCACAGTATAGCTCAAAGTCAAGCCATAGCAGCTGGCACGCCAAGGCCGCCCACGCAGCTCATGTTTGGCTAATGCACCTGCTTGGTCCCTGTGGCACACTCCTTCACTAAGTCCCAGGGTCTGTGCAGCTTCCCTGCGGCTCATACCACCCGCCCAAGTTTGCTTAGGCCGTGACAGACTGGGAGCATTTGCTAATGTGTGAGTAGCCTGTACTTGGTCAAGGTCAGGGCTTGCTGCCCTTCCAGTTTAAAAACAAAGCTACCCAAAGCTGCAGTGACTGTCCAAAATCAAATCTCACTTGAACTCTCTTAAATCTGCTTGTCGAGGATGCAGAAGTTAGTAGAAACCATTAATATCCCAAATCTGCAAGGCCTGTCCTCACTAAAGCCTCAGTTGACCTGTGCCTTTTGCAATCCAAAAAAGGACTCCTGTACTAAATCATGGCTTAGGTGTGTTGCGGCACCAGGCTGGAGATTAGACCTATCTGCTTAACCACAGGCAAAGACAAAGAACGGCAACCTGGAAAGCTCGGGGCTGGAGGTGCAGACCAAGGGTCAGCTCTTGCTGGCAGGAGGGGTGGGGCTGAGCTGTGAATGCCACTCTCTTTCCCTGACTTCCCCGTCAAGTCACGGACGCCAACTCCCTTGGGGAAAGTAAGGGGTAGGAAAAGGAACCAGAGTGTGTAGGGAGAGTTCCTCTCACAGAAACCAGTGTAGCAATGAAGAAGATTCCAAATACTGTTACTATTATCAAGGAGGAATTTTAGCACTATTTTGGGGTCGTCGTTGACAAGTCTTATAACAGCTTGCAAACAGTAAGCATCACATGACCATCTAAACCCTGGGGTTTCCAATCACCCTTATTGAAGTGTTAACTTCAATTATATACAACTCTTTCCCTGAAACATAATTAATTGCTGTGGATTGGTAGAGCTCTAATATCCACTGAAAGTATAATTTTAGAGATAAAATTCAGCTCAGCATGACACGAATATCTTAATTTCTTTGACACTGTCAGTCATAAGATTTGGAGAATTGGCAATTGTAATGGGATCACTGTCATTCTACTTTGTGTGCTTGGCTCTATGATGAAAATAAAATGACAATAAAAGGCAAAGGTTGTATATTTGTTTCCAGTTGAGGCTGAGCCCCTACATCTGTCTTAAGCTATGGCACTAGAGGAGCAGGTCAAGGGAGGTGTACCTGGGGGTGTGGTGTCCATGAGCCCCTGGGGCTAGAGGGTGGCCTGCAGGTTTCTGGAGGATTGGTTTTGCTGTCACTTCCTTGGCACTGGTAGCTCCCCTGTGTACTTACCTAGAGAAGGCTCAATAAACCCTGTGGTGTTGGATTAGAATCAGACGTATCAGCATAAAGTCATGATTTTGTAGAGCTAGCTAGCTAGATGATAGATGGATAGAGAAATATAAGTGTGTGTATATGCACAGGTTAGTATACGTGTACATGTTTCCTAGCTCTGTCCCCTAGAGAGCCTAGAATCAGTGACATCCCTAACAGTGAGCACACCTGTGCCTGTATCTTGGTCTCTACACACCATTCTCCAACAAAAGGCAGCAGGGGACATGGTGCTGGGGCAGGGAAAATACAAAATGAGCTCAGAACGTCTTGTGATGCCAGAAAGTAAGAAAGTGCTCAAGAAAAGGTGGAGCTTGTCAAAAGAATGCGGGAGTCAACCCAGAGGAACTGCTAGTGGCTCAAGCAGAAACATTTGAGCAACGAAACAAATGACGATAGGACTACATTTTACTTTTTTTTTTTTTTTTGAGACAGAGTCTCACTCTCTTGCCTGGGCTAGAGTGCCGTGGCAGCAGCCTAGCTCACAGCAACCTCAAACTCCTGGGCTCAAGCAATCCTCCTGCCTCAGCCTCCTAGGTAGCTGGGACTACAGGCACGCGCCACCATGCCCGGCTAATTTTTTCTATTTCTATTTTTAGTTGTCTGGCCAATTTCTTTCTATTTTTAGTAGAGATGGGGTCTCGCTCTTGCTCAGGCTGGTCTTGAACTCCTAAGCTCAAACGATCCGCCCGCCTCGGCCTCCCAGAGAGCTAGGATTACAGGCGTGAGCCACTCCGCCCGGCCGGACTACATTTTAATATATAGAATAAAATAAAAAGCCATCACGAGTTCATGCTGGTATAAATAAATGGTTGAATAAATAAGTAAATAAATGGGGAAGAAATAGATTTTGATTACTAAGAGAAAAAGAAGGAAATAAGGGAAAATCATTAAGCAAACATCTCAGTAATATTAATAATTGTTGCAGATAAAATCCACTGATGATAAAATTAGTCGTTTTAGAAGCTACTAAACTTAGAAACTGCTAAACTAAGTAGTTTTAAACTAAAATTAGAAAGCTTGAGGAGAAATAGGGTTTGCATAGTTTCAACGTATCTCCCTCAAAGTATCTCCCCTACCAAGAAGAGAAAAACAGTAACTTCACAATAGAGAAAGCCTCAGCCTTACCCGAATGATCAAGGTGAACATCACACACCTTGGTGTCGTGAACCCCTGGATAAGAAGTACTGGAAGGGTGCAATGTCACATTCCTGCTAAACCTTGCTCCCATCATGAGAAAATATTGGGCAAACCTGAACTGAGGAACATTCTATAGAATAACTGACCAATATTCCCCCAGAGTGTCCAGTCTGTGAAAGACAGGAAAAGACTGTTGCTCCCTGCAGGGGACTAGTGAGAACTAACTGCAACGTGGGCTCCTGGATGAGATCTTGGGGCAGAAGAAGGACATTCACGGCAAGATTTGTGAGATTCTAATAAGGACTGCAGTTTACTTAATATCATGGCAATATTGATTTCCTGTTCTTGATCAAACTACGGTTTTGTTAGCATTAGTTGGAAGCACAGCATACTACTTTTACAACTTTGTTTTATGTCTAGAATTAATTCAAAATAAAAAATTTAAAGGAAAACATTTTCTCTCCCCATGACTTCACTCAGGGGCAGATCCCAATTTGTGGAGCCTGAAGCTTAGACAGTTTTGGAGGGCCTTCTTAAGAAGAAAACAAAATTATGAATATAAAATTAGATTAAAAATGAATGCTTTAAAAGAGTTAAAAAATTTAAAGGAAAACATTTTCTCTCCCCATGACTTCACTCAGGGGCAGATCCCAATTTGTGGAGTCTGAAGCTTAGACAGTTTTGGAGGGCCTTCTTAAGAAGAAAACAAAATTATGAATATAAAATTAGGTTAAAAATGAATGCTTTAAAAGAGTAAAGAAATTGCAATTGATTTTTGATTATGCATGGTTTTATAATTGAATTGCTCTCATACCACCAATATTGACTTATGTTTTTGATGCGAACCTTGAGTACTGAGGCCGTTTCGCTGAGTGGGTAGCGATTCTGCATGCAGCTTCATCCGGAGCCGCAGACTTTGTAAGGACAGGATGTGTCAGAGGTGTGAAAACATGACCCAGAGTTCCCCGCTGCATCTTTACACACACAGGCACGCCTCCTGCTTGCATTACTGCTGCAGGTTTCCCTACACGGACTCTGACAAGTTCTGTTTACACAATTCCCAAATAAAGAGGAAAATATGGTCCGTTGACAGCTGTGTGTGCAGCGTGTCGGGTATGTTCCTCCTGGGTGAGGACTGCCGCTGTAGACATCCCGAGAATGGAATCCCCAGCTTATAATTTCATACATGTGACAGCTGGATTTGCCACAGATGGCTACCGGCTTCTTATTCTAAACCTGTGTTTACTCTTCTGCCCACGTACTCGTGGTGCGGAAACCAGAGAAACCTCCGTACCTCAAGGTGATCGCCCAGTCGATCCACCAGGTGAGTCGCGAGGGGTGACGGGATGATTCCTGGCAGCCACGCCGACGCTGAGATGCCTGGGAGTGTTATAACTACACACAAAAGTAACCACAACCCAGATTGAGACATCCATCAAACCCCAGCTAAGTGTATCACCAAGGCAACTTCCCTCAGTCAGATCCCAAACTGCCCACGGCACTCCAGTGCCACCGTCACGGGCAGAATCTGACAGAGGGAAGAGAAGTGGGGAGAGAGAGTGGTCGTGACCAGCTGCTGTTAAAACTTTTTGCAACATTTTCAAAAACATGTATCGTCCTGTCAATGTATTACCCGGCCCCTCCCAGGGTCTTGGAAGGGCCCCTGAAGCCAACAGGCTGGACCTTCACTCTGTCAACCTCTGCCTTCCCTCTTCAAGGGGAAACTGACATTTCTTGGAACCAGGGTGCTCTGTCACTTCTGATCCCTAATCCCCACGCTGCCCCTTCCCAGCGCCTGGCCGGCCTTTTCTGTCCCCGCTTCCCACGCCTTCTGTCCCAGTTCCGCTTTGCGGCGTCGCCTTTGACTCTCCGGCTTCCTTGGCTTTTCTCTTCAAGGCGCTGCAAACAAGAATTATTCGCCCCGGAAACTAGGAAGGGAGGAAGACTGAGCACGACCTCCCACCAGGATTGTTCCTCTCTGTTCTACGCCAAGAGTTCAGGTCTGTCATCAGCATGTTCATAACTGACGGTTAACTTGTACCAGGTGCCAGGTGATCACCGCACGTTATCCCACCAAATATCCCCAATAACTCCATGGCACAGGCAAGAATCATGTTCAAATTGTTCAGCCTTGGTAAGGCATAAGCAATAATCGGTGAGAAATGGACTCGGCCACGGTGGTAGAGCAGGGCCTTTCATGTTACTGCATGTGGACCTTTCATGTTACAGCATGTGGACTTTTCATGTTACAGCATGTGCACCTACATGTGGCTGGAATGGAAAATCCACACTTTACAGGAGCTGAAATCATGTGAGCCCCTCTCACTGGGAACCACCTGGCTCCAGGAATGAGCCAGGGCACCCGGGAGGGGCTTTCTCACCCGTGACCCCCTCAGCTGCTGGAACACTGAAAGACTAGACTTTGCACAATTGTTTTTTTATTTTTTTAAACCATGTAGATATGCCGAGAACAGCCTGACCAAATTAGCAAGGGAGTATCTTAGAAATGACGCTTCTTAGTATGAGAATGCCTTCCCCCAAATCCTCGCCAACACTGGTTATCTTCCAACTGCTTACTAGAGATTAAAGGCAGGTAGGTAGCGAATGATATTGCATTGTTGTTTTCATTTGCATTTACTTATGAGTGAGATTAAACATCTTTAGAGTAAACGTTTAGGAAGGCAATTTGACTACATTTATTAAAACTACATGTACTCCTTTACATATGAATTTTACTTACAGAAATGTTTTGTTTATTCTTGCAAAAGAACACAAGAGTTTATAATAATAATATTCGACAATTACTGAGTATTTACAACACGCCAGGTGCTGTCCTGAGTGCTTTACATGATCTCATTTCATCCTCACAACAACCTTTGGGAGGTACTGTGTTTATTCCCATTATACAGATGAGAACACTGAGATAGAAAGGGATTGATATCTTGTCCATAAATCACAGAGCTAATTTATTACATTACTAGATATAATTGTGACATCTGGCAATAACTTATATAGCTGTCAATTAGGGAAATGGCTACATAAATTTTAGAACAGTCATTCAATGGAATCCCACATAGCTACTTTGAAGAATAACACAGATGCTTATTAGTATGAGGAGAAAAATATTCGATATATTATTAAGGGAGAAAATCAGTGGTAAAATGGTATCAGCCCATTAAATATACTAAATACGAATATATTCATGTGTGGGTATGCTTCTGTGTGTATAGACATCTGGTAGAATATATAAGAGACCCATGTAGGATAAATAACCTACTTGTGGTTACCTATGGAACATAAGAATTGGAACGGAGGATGAATAGGTATTGCTTAAGAAATTAAAAAACAAAAAGTGATGGTTTAAATGGATATAATGGTCTCTGTCACATAGGGCTGTTTTAAGAATCAAATGCATGGGCAATGAAAGAGTGTAGCCGATGCCCGACTTCAAGCTGGGCCTCAGCGAACACTAACTGTGAATGTAACACAGTGCCTGGCACAGGCTACACAATGTGTCATTACTGATCCAAGAGTGAGGTTCCAGAGCCAGCCTCGAACTCAGTTCTGCTCTTTGAGCAGGTACCTTCGCTGCTCTAGGTTTCTTTTTGATTACAATAACATAAGAATAGCATGTGGCTTGTATAGCGTATGGGACTGTTACAAGGACGAGCATGCTATGGAGACAGCGATCACAGCGCTTGGCCTCAGAGAGCTGGGTCCACAGCGCAGCTCCGCCGCTTACCTGTGTGTGACGGTGGAGAAAGCAGACTCCCAGGTTGCTGGGAAGATCAACTAGGTGATGTATTCAAGGGAAGGCCTCTTGTAAATGGTAAAACCCTACACAGGAGTTCGGAATTTTTGTTCGAGGTACATCGAACAAGGCATCATACAAAACAAGCTGCATGACTCCCAAATCCTGTCACATTCATGAAAAACAAAACCAAGCAAACTCAGAGAGCGTTCAAAGAAATGTGTTACATTGACCCCTTTTAATAAACTTCTTTTTCTCTCTCAAAATGGTGGAGGGACTTCCACGTTCTGCTTAGGATGACGAAAGGTAGGAAGAGCAGTGCTCTCTCCCTAACAACAGGTAAATCTACAAAATGTAGCTTTTCTCGAACCCATCGGCGTGCTGAGGTCAACGTGCAAACAGCCATCCCGAAATCTAAGGAAAGACCCGGGTGTTAGCACCAGCTTACCCGAATCAGAGTGTGGGAGGAGGACAGGGCCAACACACCAGCAGGCGAGAAGACTCCAGCCAAAGCTTCTAACTGATCATCAGAGGATGAGTGTGGGTCCTTCTGTGGGTGTAGAACACGTGGGCGAGTGTGTCCCCACGCAGAGTTCTCTGCAGACCTTACCAGCTGCTCGCAGGACGGACTGAGGGGAGGGGATCGGGTGGGGCCTGTGGGAGGGGCAGCTGCTGCTGAGAGCGAGGCCCAAAGACTCCCCCCTCCTCTCTAGGACCTTCTCACGCAGGAAACAGAGCCTTAAACTGTGGGGACGAGCAGCACACCCTGCTGCCCGAGGGCACAGGTGAAGACCCCTTTTGTCTGGAGGAAATGGGCAGGAACAAATAGCCCTCTACCCCTGGCAGAGGGACAGGAAACCATCTCGGACCTAGAACATACGGGATCTTTCCTGGCAGGAGGTGGGGCAAAGGCAGGAACACAGAGAACCCCCCAGCCCACCCCCAGTCTTGGGGGCACCACAGGGTCTGCCTAAGGCTGAGGATGAACGAAAGCAGCAAAAACGCCCTTCCCCTCCCAGGCTATGACAATCAGGACTAACACAGAATAGCCATCTCCACGGGGGAGGAACGAGAAGGAGGAGAGGGGGACATTCTCCAAGGCAGAGACATCCTCCGAGGCACATTCGCAGGAGAAGCCTGACGCTGAGGAAGGAGCAGGAACACTGAGTAAAACTCTCTGGCCTGCACCCGGGCATCAGATAACCCTGGAGGAGCTTGAAGCTGATGGTGCACAGAGATTAGCCACAGCAACGAGAAAGCTCAAACCCAGTTCAACTGACTAGACAGACTCAGCATCCCGCACTGAAGGCCTGCAAGAAGGGGCATGTCTATTTCAAGGCCTAAATAAGGTTTACCTTGGTCTTTATTGGCTACTGATGAGGCTCACTTTTCAACCAAAAGTTACAAGACATAAAAATTCAAGAAGAGCTCATTGTTAAGAGACTAAGCAATTGATAGAGTGAGGCTTAGAGATGACCCCATAAGTTGGGGCTAATACAGAGGGAATTTAAAATAACTATGGTTAATACATGAAAGTTCTAACTGAAATAGTACACAACATACATGCACAGATGTGGCATTTCAGCACAAAGGTAGAAACTATCAGAGAGAATCCGATGGAAATGTCAGGGAAAAACCAGCCATGGTAACAGAGATGAAGAATGCCTTTGACAGGTTCATCAGACAGCTTGATATAGCTGAGAAAAAACCCCAGTAAACCTGAAGATAAATTAAGAAAATTTTTTTTTGTTTTTTTAAAAAAATTTTTATTTCAAAATATTACAGGGGTACAAATGTTTTTGGTTACATGTATCTATTTTGTTATGTTTGAGTCAGGGTTATAAGTGTGCCCATCACCCAGATAGTGTTCATTGTATCTGTTAGGTAGGTTTTCAAGTTAAGAAAAATTACCCTAAACTGAAACACAGGAAGAAAAAATCACACAGAAGAGAACATCCAAGGCTGTAGGACAGTATCACACGGCCTAACATAAGCGTTATTGGAATCCCAGCAAGAGAAGAGAGGAGAGAATGAGCCGAAGAAATATTTAAAGAGATAACAGCTGAGGACTTTCCAAAAATAATCAAAGACCTAAATACCAAAGCTCAGAGTTAATACCAAGCAGGATTAAAAAAAAACCTAGATTCGTTATATTCAAACTACTGAAAACTACAGAATAAAGAGAAAATACTGAAGGCAGTCATAGGGCGAGAGGCACACACAGAGCACAGAATCGTGGCAGACTTCTCTCCAGAAATGAGAACGCCAGAAGATAATGAAGTGACATCTTTCTGGTGTTGAAAAAAAAAACAAAAAAACTCAAACCTGTCAATCTTGAATTCTGTACCAAGGAAAATATCTTTCAAAAACGGAGAAGATAGAAACACTATTTTCAGAAAAGCAAAAACGGAGGAATTCGTTAAAAGGAGACCCGTACCGAAAGAAACGGTGAAGGAAATTCTTCAGACAAAGGCAGGATCACGAAGGAGTAGAAACCCGGATCTGCGAGGAGATGAAGAGTGCTGAAGGAACGCGCATGAAAGTAAAAAGGACATTTTGTTCTTATTCATCACTAAAAGACTGACCGTCCGAAGCCGCGCAGCCGTGTGTCGGCGGCGGCGCGGAAGAGCGAAGCGAGCGGCGGCCGCAGAGGGGCGCTGGGATCGCGACTCTCCGCGGCCAGGTTCACACCGCGCGTTGAGAAGTGTGATTCGGCCGGAAGCTGCCGTTTGGTTTGGTTTTAGTCACCGTGTTCCTGGGCGATCGACCCTCTTGTATCCTTCCGCAGCGTGGGGGGAAGGGCCCACGGCATCCCGGTCCCGCAGGTACCGGGCGAGCTGCGACCTCACCGCCGGCTCCAGCTCAGCCGGGCACCGTCCTAGGCCACCTGCGACGGGATGTGTCCCAGGTCCCTCTGTCCCTTCCAGTGTGTGAGTCGGGGGGTGGGGCGGGGAGGAGCGGGCCCAGGCTCTGTACTCACCGGTGCTGCCGCGGTCCGGGGATACTCCGTATGTCTCCGGAGGCCACCGCTCTCCTGGGACACGCATGGGACGTTTGGGGTTGTTTGGCTGCGGCCTGTCACTGCCCAGATGTCAGGACTCCTGCTTGCTCTCTTCCCACCGAGAGGCTGCCCGGGCCACACCTCGCAGCCTCTCCGGCAGGCAGCTCTCTCCCAACAGGACCCAGGTGACGCCGGCCACGTGGTTCTCAGGAAGCTCAGGCATCCCTGCCAGGAGACGTGGCGGGAGAGTTGGTGCTCCCCCTGCCCTCCCGCCCCGCTCTGATCCTCCTGTCCTCCTGGGGGACAGGGCGAGACCAGCGGGGTTGCTTCACCAGCAGGCGTCCAAAGAGAGAATGAGGTCAGTGTTCCCTTCCTCCGTTACCCACAATCTCTGGGGGGACCCCTGGGGCTCCCCCTCACGACCTCTGCCCCTGCAGGTGGAAGACTCATGACCCTGACGTCACTCTGATTTCCCAGTCTTCTGTTTTTCAGGGGAAGTTCCCTTCTTTGGACACAGGCTCGTGCCTTATGTCTCTTCCATGCCATTGGAAACACTGCGGACGTGACCACGCACTTTAATTAATCTCCACAGAGGAGCCCAGATGCCAAGGATGCATGTGAGAAACCTGTTAAATACAAGTAATTATTGCATTTCTTTCTGCTTCTGTAGCTAGGTCAATCTTCCTGAGCCTACTATGCAACTAATGAATGTAAGTAACGTAATGGTATATATATTATTCTAAAAATATTATTTTGTTATTGTACAGAGGATATGTTTGAGCCTCCCCATTAAAAACAAAACAAAACAAAAAATCCTTATTTTCTTTTCTCCCTAAATACAAAAACAGTCTATGCACATTGTCAAAAATGTGGAAAGTGTGGAGAGGAGATAGAAGGAAAAATCACAGAATCAAACTTTTTAGCCTAATAGCTAAAATCTTGTGGTTTGGATTCAGTCTGCCTTTCCCACTTCCTAACGACCACCCCCCAGCCCTTCCCCCCAGCCCTTCGCCCAGAAGCTAGCCAGAGGGGGCTGCTTCCTGTGCACTTTCCTCTGTACCTTTGCTCTTGACAAGCTTTTGCCGCCAGAGAGCTTTAGACTTATCAGCAAAATACAACAAGCCTTTTGGTTTACATTTTCCCAAACTCTCTGCGTATATATGCTTATGTAACTCGAATGTGCTATTTTGATTAAAGCTTTTGATAGCAGAACTCAGCCAAGCCTCCCTTTCCCAATAGAGGTGGCAGACTTTGATATTTCAAACCCCTCTGGAAAGCAGCAGGGTGGCAGTGCCAATACTGAGCCACGTGCTGGAAGTGAAACAGCTTTGCAGAAATGTGTTCTCTGTAGAAATCAGAAAAGATGTCCAGTGACACTGAATCTTGGTTGTTTTTGTTTGTTTGTTTTTAATGACCAGTTGGAAGGGAAAAGACCTTTTTCTAGGCTTTCTTTCATTTCTCACCCTTCTGCCATCATGTTCTAACTCAGAACGTGGCAGCCTACTCCATGGGGGCGGGGGGCACATGGTATTGGCAATGACTTTGGTGGGCTCTGAGGGGGGCACAGACAGGTTTGAAGCAAAGCCTTGTGTCTACTGGGCTTGAAGCTTGTCCTCCACCTTGGCTGTTGCTTGAACCTGAGAAAAAATAAGAGAATTAGAGAGATTCCCCAGCATGTGAGACCCACTCTACCCTCAAAGGCGAGAAATTTCATTCTTTCTTTTGCTTATTTGCACCTGGAGGTCAGACTTTCTTCACTTTCTTCACTTTCTGATTTAGAGGTTGTGCCTGTATCTTCTCTAGATCTTGTTGTCTTCTTTTTTTTTTTTAACTTTGACACTGCAGTTCTTTTGCAACCAGAAAAGTTAACATAGAGTTTTTCAGTTAACAAGGTTATGAGGAAAAGAGGTGTTGTTGCTAATTTCTAGTCCATAAATTGGAAGGACATTTCCCAAACACTTTTCTGTGGAACACTGGTACTGGAAGGTGTTGATGGATGTTCTATGGGCAGAGCACCCTGTGGTTAAAAAAAACTAAAAAAAAATTGTGATATTGGTGATTCATTCACAGTGAATATTAGGGTTGTCAAAATTGCCAGGAGCTTGTGGTCCAGGGCCAGTTGCTCAACACACCAAGATCCAATTGTTGAGACAACGAGGATTGCCAAAGAAGAAAGGAATTTTTAGTACAACAGGCGTCTTGTGGGAGGAACAGGAGAAGCTGCCTCAAATCTGTCTCTGACTAAGGGACATCCCGGGCTTTCTAAGGAGGGGCCATGCCCTGGGGCCTTCGGAGTCTCAGCTCCTTTCTCTTCTTCCGGGAAATAGCTCAAAAAGTCAAGTAGTTAGTTAAGGGAGAGGACTATAAAAAACATGTAGAGGTCACTGAAATTTGTTCATGGAGCCAGTTACATTAGCATTTTAAAGACTTCTATAAGTTTTGCTATAAAGAATTCCGTTTTACAATGTTAAACCGGGAGTTTTCCAAACTTACTTAACTCTAGGAAAAGTTTTCTTTAAGAATTGCCATTGAGTTTGAAAAAACTCTGAATTTTTGTGAATAAAAATAAAGAAATAACTGGGCCCACTCCTTTATAAGCAATTGAAATGTAAGTTTGAGTTACTGCAGTTACTGCTTTAAGAAGAATTTTTTTTTTTTTTTTTTTAGAGAGGGTCTTGCCCTGTCGCCCGGGCTAGAGCACAGTGACATCATAGCTCACAGCAACCTCAAACTCCTGGGCTCGAGTGATCCTCCTGCCTCAGCCTCCTGAGTAGCTGAGACTACAGGGTCATGCCAGCACACCTGGCTAATTTTTTCTATTTTTTGTAGAGATGGGGTCTCGCTCTTGCTCAGGCTGGTCTTAAACTCTTGGCCTCAAGCAATCCTCCTGCCTTGGCCTCTCAAAGTGCTAGGATTACGGGCGTGAGCCACTGCACCCAGCCTTAAGAAGAAATTCTGAGCCTCTATTCGAAATCTTCCAAATGGGTCCACACTTCTTCTAATAAGCTGTTTGCCTTTTAGGCCCTAGATGGTTTATTTCTTCGCTCATTCATTCATTCAGTCATTCACCAGTTTGCTAAGTTCTTAGGGAATCTGAAAGGTTTCTCATAGCCTCTCCCCTCAAAAAGCCGTAGTCTAGAGATGAGGATGACAAATGTCTCCATTGGAATGATAAGGGAACCCCCCATCTATTACTTGGCACATCAGCCACCTGAGACCCCCACCCCTCACGGGAAGACCCACATCAGCATAATACTAACCTATTACCTGACACATCAACTAACCTATTACCTTAGCCATCTGAGACCCCCACCCCTCGGACCACCCCAACTTAATAAAAGTGGGAAAAATTGGGTAGACGGGGCTCAGAATTTGGCGGCGAGACCCCTCTGAGCCCGCCGACGAATAAACTTCGATTCTCTGACTCTCCGTGTGCCGCTTGGCTTGTCCTCGGGACCACCCGCTGTAACACTTGCTCTAACAGGAGGTCAGGATAATATTAATAATATTGATCAATCAATTAATTAACCTAGTAATTCAGTAAATATTTATTGAATGCCTACCACGTGCTGTCAATGAACAAATGGAGGTGCCGGGGAAATGTCAGGGAACAAAGCAAAGTCCCTGCCCCCGTGGGATTAGCACTCTGCTCAGGAGAGACAGATAAGACACAAATATACACGTAAAACATTGGTATGTCATCTGGGGCTATGTCTTAAAGTAGGGAAGGGACAGGGAGTGCCAGATTGGGAGGGTGTGAGGCTGGGCGGTCAGAAAAGGCTTCATTAAGAGGTGACATTTGGTCAGAGTCTGAAGGAGGTGAGGGAGGAGCGCTCCAGGCAAGGGGAGCACGTGCAATGGCTGGGGGTGGGGATGTGCCTGGTGGGATTTCCTGTGATTGGAATTCTGTCTTTAAGAGCAGCCCTTCGAGTATTTAAAGAGAGCTATTCTGTCCTTTCCTGGTTTCTTACAACTTCCAACCATCATTTTCCATTTGAAGGAGGCTTCACATATCTGGGTCAGATTTCCCCTGCACACGCTCCTGGTCTCTTTCAAAGTCTCCTTTCAAACATGTTCCCCAGAACAGGCCCCATGCACAGGTGTGGTCTGACCACACCAAACACTGTTACCTACCTTGAGATGAATGCTGGACTCCAGTCATTACAGCCCAAGATGGTCCGTGGCAGCCCTGTCTTGGAACGTGGCAGCTCCAACGTAAACTGCTGCTAAGTCATCCACCTTGTACTCGTGGAGTGATTTGAAGACTCCCAGTTGGACATTGCTAAAGACACAGATCTGAGAAAGATAGGTTGGTTGAATGACCAGGGGTTTAAAATTATTCCAATAAACTAGAACAATGGGTGAAACTAACAAAATCCAAGCAAGAGAAATGTAAAACCCCATGTTTTGGGTCAAAGCAGATCTGCTGGCCCCTGAGTAAGGCACTGTGCTCTGACTGATTTATTCTAACCGAGCTTTGTGAAACTGCATTCCCAAGTCCATAAGCAGTCTGGAGAAAATGCCATAGCACTGGATCTATGGTTAAGTGTTGTCCCTGTCAACAGAAAAGAACCCAAACTCAGTAAAATAATTTAAAGAGGTTTGTTCCAAGCCAAATACGTGTGACCATGGCTCAGAGAGCCACCCCCAAGATGTCTTGAGCAAGTGGACTCTCCGTGGTTGGGTCAAGGTTTGGTTCTATACCTTGCAGGGAGATGGGAATCACTTGTAAAGTCGTAAATCAATACATGGCAGGTGCACATTGGTTTGGCCCCAAAAGGCAGGATACCTCGAAGCAGGCTTTACAGGTTATAGGTGGGTTTAAAGATTCTTTGATTTGGAATTGGCTAAAGAAATGAAGCTTTGCCTAAAGGCGTGAATGTTTTAAGTTAAGATAAGGAAGTCTGTTAATCAGAGATAAGTCAGATACATAGACTCAAGTGATCTGTTAAGTAAATTAATGGGCTATAGGTGTGGTTTAAGCTCTGTCTTGCATAGCCTTAGGCCTGGGAAGCGATACCCACAAAACGCTGATTACTTGCCCAATGTCTACATAAAGGAGGGTTTCCCCCGCAGTGCTTCACCTTGTCCTGGTCAGCATTTAAAAATCTGAAGGCCCCTTACTCATTAGTAGGAGTCTGTCCCTCCTCAGGGACTTTTGTCCTCCTCATGGTTCCTCAGCTTAGGTCAGCTGTGGAACCGGCTTTGTGCAGCTCCCTCTGGGCTGTGATGGACACAGGACGGCCTGTCTCCCCAGTCCTGTCGTTGCCACGTCACTCACCAGCCCTTCCGCGCTGCCCAGCCTGTGGCCAGCAGTGCCGGTTCCTCCCGTGGCCTTGGCTACTTTCTCAGCAGTGAGCTTGCTGTTGAAACTAGCTCAGAAGTTCTCAGAGACTCTTCCTGGGGGACACTGAGCTCCCCCCTGAATTTCATACCACACTTTCTCCTGGGACAGATTTGTGATGTGGAAAGTAAGACGTAGGATGTCTTAGGACGTACGATGGGGGTGACTCAGGCGTACGATGGAATCATATGCCTACCTGGAAAGGCCAGGCTTCCTGAGGCACTGTCCCTTCCTCTTCCCCTCCTGGAACCAGCCTTCTCCTCCCCGCTGCTCCCCTCTCCGAATTAGGTCCCGCTGTTCTCCGCGGGCACCCCTGCCAGCGCCTAGTTCTGCCGGACTCTGCCAACAGTTTCCGTGCAAGCTTAGAACAGCTCCCATTGAGGTGGAAAATGAGAAAAATTCTTATTTAAACTATGGGAAACTATTTAGAACTGAATTATACTACTGAACTTAGACCTTTTTCTTTGAAATCACAAAATCACTTCCCCTGTAACCGCTTAACCTGCAAAAAGGTCGTAAATGTACCAGGATGCATTTCGAGGTCACTTTGGAGACGACATCCTGGGCTGTGATTGGATTTTCAGTTGGGAGGAGGACACGCGTGTGAATAACGTCCCTTCTAACTTTGGGGAGTTATTTTTGGGAGTCCCAGGAATGTCTCGGCGGGGCCTGGGCAAGCCGTGCTTTTCTCAGCTGTGTTCTCCGGGGGCAGAAAGCTGTCTCCTTGGGTCAAGCCTCGTCCTGTGAGGTCGGAAAGGCGCGAATGTTGTTCTTGGCACGAACTCGCTTTCGTGCGCCTAACCATTGTGGTCTTTCCCTTGGGCGCCTTCCAACAGGATGGTGTGGCACGCAGGTGCCAAGCGACCCAGAAACCCAGGCAGCGGGCTGGGCGCGGGCTGGAAAAGTACCTCGTAGCCGACATCCTCCCAACAACTCCACCGCACGCGCGGTTTACTTAAACAGCACAGGAAGAAAACCGGCTCGTTTCACATCACCGACGGGGTGAGCTCATTCTCACAGTCGAATTTTCTATATTTAGGCTTTTCCTTCATCAAGGGAAACACCTGCAGGTCACTTATGCCTCAAGGTGCAGATCTTTTTTCTCTAGAAATCAACACGTGTAGGGGCTGATATGCTATAATGATGCAAAAATAGCCTGACGCTTGCAACCGCTGAAATATGTTAGAGCAGGGCCGAGGAGTCAGCCTGAGAGGTGGCACTCAGCCAGAGTGTCTTCAGGGGAGGAGGGTGGGAGGGCACAGTGGGGATGTGAATCACAAGGTTGGTGCTCGGAGCATTTGGAGTAAGTCAGGAGCACCGAGCAGATTGGCTCGGGAGGGCCAGAGGTGGACTGTGTGAATGGGAGAAGGGCATCAGAGGCCGAGTCGATGTGGCACTGGGCACAGTGGGTGAGGGGCAGACCGGCCGGTTGGAGAGGGCCCCGTGGACCGTGTAAGGCTCAGAGCTGCTGCTGGGCTTCTGCTGCTCAGCTCGTGGGTCTCTAACTTCCCCCGCTCAGAGCGAGCCCCTTCTTTCTCCAAGTGCCCTACCCGGGCCTGCTGGGAGCTGCCCATCTCCTCCTGCTGGTCGTCAAAACCAGAGGGTGGTCCTCACCTAGGTGCAGGTGACCTAACCTGAGGTCTAAATCCTCTAAGGTGCTCTTCATGGAATTTTGGGCTTCTGATGCAAGTGGGGCTTTAGGACACCCACAGTCCCTGAATCCGACCCCAAAGGAGAGTTCCAGGTTATACCCATAGTTTCCCCAAATGATCAGAATGGAAAACACACACTCAAAACAGGCAGGATTCCTTGCTGTGACCGCTAGTGTTGTGTCCAATCCCACGTGCTTGGAACTGTAACGTCTTTGTCACGGCGAAAGTGGGTGGAAGACAAGGGTACTCCAGTAACAGAAACTGCGCCTGAGCCTTTGGCCGGGGACCCTGCGCCTGGGCTCAGCACCCTGCCGAGGAGGCTGGGCGTGTCCCACAGGTGCAGGGCCCCGTTCTGCCCTTCTCAGACGGATACAACGTTGTCTCCACCACTCGGCTTGCTTGAGAATACTTCCTGACTTACATTAATAATGAGCAGGGTATGAACACATTTTACTCGGATACATGCTTTTTTTATTTTTAGCAGTACCTTGAGTTGTTGTTTTATGTGCTTTCTTCCTACACAAAACTATATGACCTTTTGAAACCAGAGATAATATTGATATATCTTCATCTTTTATTTCCCCCAAACAGCCAGAGACTTGTACACAGTAGGTGCTAATGAAATATTTGTTAGATTGAACTGGAAAGCCAACGTGAAATGCGCTTATTTCTCACAATGGACTGTTCCTTTCGCTTTTAAAATCTCATTCAAGAGCCGCTCCCCATCACCTACACGAATCCTGAGTCTATGCTAGCTCTGGCTCTTCTTATGCAGCAAAAGCATTTTTTTTGATAGCTGCCCCTCCCATTCTGAAGCTCGCCTTCCTGCTGGGAAGACAGCTCCAATGTGTACATTTATTCCTTGCAGAAGAGGTAGGCGTGGGCGTTGGGTGGAGCAGGGGGAGGGAGGAGGTGTTAAAACACCATGGGAACAGGATGCATTGAAATAATTGAAGGGCAAGGGTGGCAGCTGTGTTTTCCCACTTAATTAAGTGAGTAATGCAGTTATTAGCTAAATGGAACTTCATGGAGAGGATGCCCCCACCTGGGCTGGCTGCATGGAAAGTAACAGGAGCTCGAGGGTTGGGCTGCTGAGGGTGCCGTGGCTGCGCCTGACCGCCATCACTGTCCCCGTGCCACGCCATGACGGGGAAGAGGAAAGTCACCACCAGGACACTTAGGTTTGGGGGAGGGCGGTAGACTGGAAGTCAGGAGACACAGGAGGGAGCCCGGATCAGTCTCTGACTTGCTGAATGACCTTGGCAGGTCACTTCACGTTTCTGCAATTCAGCGTCCTAATCTGTAAAAGTGTTGGACAGATGACCCCTATGGCCCTTTCGTCACAGACACTTTGGGGTTTCCTTTGGGTTCTAACGCTCAGTGGGGGGATAGCGAGGGAACAAGTTGCAGATTTGGACGCTGAGGCAAGGCGTGGGGGTGGGGCGCCCAGACGTGGCCCAGGCAGGCTGGCATTGGCAAAACGGTTTTGGCACGGCAGAGAGGCTCACATGAAGGGACAACCGGTCCCTTGGCACGGCCACAATTCTCAAGCCGTCACGGTGGCTGGTGATATAATTTTTCTAATTTTTAATAACACAGCTATCGAAGACACTTATGAAAATCTCCTTCTATACAAGCAACAGGCCAAAGACTTTGACATTGCAGTTTAGTGTCGCGCACCTTCACACACTTGGAAAAGAAAGATGTGAACGGTGCGTGGCCCGGTAACAGCGACTTGCTATCAAAATGGAGCCGGATGATGAGACGTGTCGGGTATAGACGGCTGATACCGTTCACACTCGAATGACACGCAGTGCCCGTCGGGAAATGATACTTCGCATTAACAGCTCCAGGGAGGTACGTTTCATTCCGCCACGCTCTGTTCCCTCCCGATAAATTTTCTCCACCAGGGGTGAGCTAAGCCGGTCTCCAGCTCGACATTTCCCGACATGCTGGGTAGCAAACAGACTCACCTGAGAACCGTTTTTTCCCCAGGAGACTTAAAATTTATGCTATTTGGAAAAACACATGTCCCAAAATGCTATAAAATTAATATAGCATTTTGGGAGTTAGCATGCAGTTGAAAAACAGAAAAATGAAGAATAGTAACAGGTGAAGTATTCTGGAGGGAGGCTGGGAGGGGGCGAGGGCTAAAAACTTGCCTGTTGGGTACAATGAACACGGTCCTGGTCGTGGGCGCCCCGAAAGCCCCGACCTCAGCATTATAGAGTGTATCCGTGTGTTGTACTCCTTTAGTATTTTGAAATTTAAGAACAAGCGGAAGTATTCTTACAGATAGAGAAGTACAGGCAGAGTGCTTCACACACAGCGAGAGCTCAGAACCACGCTGCCGTCAGGTGCTTGAGCTCTTCACTCACGTGGAAGAGCAGAAGGTTTGAGAGCGAAGCGCGTGATGTTGATGTGTGACATCAGCTCGCTCAATGCTCCGGTCCCAGAAGAGGTCATTTGTCATATGCTGTATGTGCTTCGTGAAAAGCAACTTAAAAAATAAACCGTTACTTTAAAAGCTGATAAATTAATTATAAAAGCAACAGAAATGCATTTCTCAGAGTTCCGAAGGCTGAGAAGTCCGAAACGAAGGTGCTGAGAGGCGGGTTTTACTCTGAGGCCTCTTCTCTTGCTTGTAGGCAGCTGCCGTCCTGCTGAGCGCTCCCGCGACCTCCTCGTGAGGCTGGAGAGAGAGGTGGCTCTTCAGTGTCTCTGCTATAAGGACACTTACCCCATCGTGGGGCCCCACGCTCACCTAATCCTACTCCCCTCCCACGGGCCCCATACATTTTGTATATATATTTACTCAAAAGCTGTGTTTTTTTGACTGGTTGCCTTAAATCCAGCGTGCGGGAAAGTCAGGAACACCCAGCCAGAGCGAGGGGGGCTGCAGAGAGGGACGGGGGGAGCAGAAGTGACAAAGACCTTTTGTCCTGGCTTGGCACTGGGTGTTGGCAGGGCCGACTGCAGGGCCAGCTTTGGGGGGCCCTGTCTTATCCCCCAGACCTGCCTAGCACATCTGGGTTTGCGTGTGGGGGCGAGGGCATTGGTAAGTCCGTGCTTTTTCTGTCTGTCCCGAGTTGACCGTCCACGGGACAGTCACTGGGAACAGCAGCAGGGCCACCCAGGAGACCTCCAACAACCACATTTCATCAAAGGAAGCCACAGAAGGTGGAAGAGGCTGCTTCCCACCACCGGATCTCCCACTCTGTTCCACGTGTATTCTGCCCACAACCCCCAACTGCTTTCCAAGCCCACGCGCCGGTCACACAGCAGTTTCTCTTTGGGGGAAGCGATGCCGCCCCTCGTCAACCATCCGGTTCTCCATCCTCTTCCCAGCTTCTCCACGACCTTCCCAGGAAACTCGGGCTTCCGGGGATCTCGTGCACGCAGCACGAGTTCCCTGTACCATCCGAGCCGTCTCACCGACTCCTTGTGTTGTCAACACTAAGATTTTGGGGTCCTTTGGGTCAGGGGAAAATGCAGTTAGATCCTTCCTTGACCTTGGCCAGCTGTGGAGAGCCAGGCTAGGAGGAGGCCCTGGAATGTTTGCTGATTGGATCAGGCCCTGAGCATCAGCCCTTGACAAACAATTAAGCAAATATGATAGGAAATTCCTCTCCTAGACCAAGCCAGTCTTTCCTTGTTACGAAACATGTAACAAATGTGAAATTCACGACAGTGTGCTACAGCAAAACTGTCCCCAGTCAAGAATTAAAAAAAAGAAAAAGGGACCACATTTATTAGGTGATTACCAAGTGACAGGTCCTTTTAATATATTATTTAATTTAATTTTTACAATAAATTTGTGAATCAGGTATTTCTTTCCCTGTATTACAGCTGAGCTTTATGGAGATTACATAGCTTGCCCAAAGTCATATAATTAACAAATGGAAGAATAAGACTGAAACTTAGGTTTGTTTGAGTTCTAAGTTTATGCTTTTTTTTTTTTTTTGGAGAGATGGGGGTCTCACTATGTTGCCCAGCCTGGTCTTGAACTCCTGGTCTCAAGCGGTCCTCCCGCCTTGGCCTCCCAAAGTGCTGTGATTACAGATGTGAGCCATCACATCCAGCCCTTTTTTTCATATTTTAAAGAGTCTTCCAACACATTATACGTATACAAGTATAATATTTTTAATCTTGGTAAATTTCAGATTGAAAACATCCCTCCTTAATCCCAGGAATTAGATAATTAATGGGTTCTCAGAGCTTCTCTCCTTCACGTTGCGCAGCAGGTCTTCACGCAGCTTGACATCGGTGGTCAACGCCCACGTAATTTCTTAGTGAGCACTCAACTTCCCTATCTTTAAAGCGATGCCCCTCAGCTCCTTAAGTCAAAGTCTTACTGAATTTAAGGAGGGACTTTAAAAACAAAGAAAGAACACAGGAAAAGAAGCTCGATATTAGTAGTCATCAGGGAAATGCAAATCAGGACCACAACGAGAAAGCCCTTCACATCCACTAGGATGGCTATAATAGTAAAATAATGATACAATATTAAGTATTAGGAAACGTGGAGGAAATGGAACCCTTGTTCATTGCTGTGGGAATGTAAAATGGTGCACCCACTTCAGAAAATAGTCTGGCAGTTCCTGAAAATGTTAAATAGAGTTATCATATGACATAGCAATTTCACTCCTAGGTGTCTAACTAAGAGAAAGAAAAACATATGTCCACACAACAACTTGTACATAGCAGCACGTACATAATACATAAGTACATAAGTACATAAGTACATAAGAAGTGAAACCAACCCAAATGTCCACCAGCGGATGAGTGGAAAAACAAAACGTGATATATACAAACAATGGACTATTATTTGATAAAAAGAAATAAAGTGCAGACACATGCTACAACATGGATGAACCTTGAACACATAATGTTAAGTGAAAAAAGCCAGTCACCACAAAAGGCTGCATAATCCCATTTATATGAAATGTCCAAAATAGGTAAACCTATAGCGATGGGGAGTAGATGGGTGGTTTCCGGGGGCTGGAGTGGAGAGGAGTGACTCCCACTCTCTGATGGGTGCGGATTTTCTTTGTGGGATGATGGAGTATTTTTAAATTAGATAATGCTGATGGCTGCACAACACTGTGAATGTACAAAAAAACATGGAATTGTGCACTGCAATGGGTGAATTTTATGTTGTGTGAACTGTATCTCAATAAAGCTGTTATTAAACAAAAAAAGAAATGAAGAAAGAATGGAAGGGAAGAAAGGCAGGCAGACAGGCATTTCTAGATCCTGTCCTGACAGGACACAGGGGTCTAGGTCATTCAGGAGACTGGTCCTCCAGCCATTTCTCAAGGTCCCAGGCAGCTTCTCAGCACCGTACTTCTGTTCACCAGGTGCCTCCTGGAAGCCTCTTCCTACTTCTGTCTGCTTGGCAGACCCGCTCTTCCGCCAGCAGGCCCAGCTGCCCCCACGCCCACTCTCTCTGTGGTTTCCACGGATCGGCCTGGCAGGTTGCCGCATTCTCCTATCTGTGTGCCCGGAGACTAAGCTCTTCTGGGCCCGTCGCATGGCATCATGGTTCCTGGCCACCTGTCCCTCTTCCTGACGACCCTGTGTGATTCATGGAGGGCCAGGGCATGGCTGCATTCATCTTCCAGTTCCCTACAGCTGGCACAGAGCCTGGCGGGCGGCAGGGAGAGAGGTAAGCACATGCGGAGGGGGACTGCACGTGGCCACCAAGCACCTTCCGTAAACACACATCCCTGGGGAAAAGCCAGGGCAGGATTCACTGAATTTCTTTTTAGCCAATTTCCTCCTTCCTGTTAGATTTTGGGCAAGTGATCAGGTGTGCATGTTCCCATTGTGGTAAAAATAATCCCCAAGTTTGAAATTCAGGAAACTGGAGATTCTACTAACCGAAGCTGACTGGCAGGTTCTGCAAAAAAAAAAAAGGCAGAATGCCAAAAAAGTCAAAGGCAATTGCCTTTAAACAGAGATGTGTCAGCTGAGCAAAGACGCTCTCCCTGTAATACTGTTGGCGGATCAGCTGTAACGCTATCTTACCTGACAGGATACGGTGGTCAGAAGGTCTATCCCAATACTTGTTTTTTTAAAAGAAGATAAAATATTTTAATTGTCAGTGGTCAGAGGAATTCTTCTGCCTTCTCCCTCATGGTTATTTCTAACTTATAGAATAGTTGCTTCTGTCACCTGGTGACAATGCCATCACAGCTTTCCAGTGAGGTCACCCTGCAGGTGGATGGGCTACGCCTCGAAGTCACAGAAGCATACAGGAGGCTGAGGACAATGGTGAAAACTCTAGTCGCCGACCCAAATGTTACTCGGAGATATCAAGGCAATTACCTTAAAAACAGCAACTTAGTTTGTGCTACCGATATATTTGCCTTGTGTACAGTAAATGAAATCCATTTAATGGAATAATTGGTAGCCAATTCCGGGAAAGCTTGGTCAGAGTAGTAAATAGTTTCATGGAATATAAATATTTGCTGCCTAAATGAAGAATTATTTTGTTCACAGTTTAGGAACATTCTATAAAGCTGCGGTCCTCAACCCCCCAGGTGGTGGCCCATTACTGGTTCATGGCTTGTTAGGAAACAGGCCACTCATCATTGCCTGAGCTCCGTACCACCCTCCCAACAACAACACCACCCCCATCCCCAGTTCGTGGAAAAATTGTCTTCTGTGAAACCAGCCCCTGGTGCCAAAAAGGTTGGGGGCTACTGCTATAAATGTTCTTGAGAGTATTGGTGGAAAATTCTGATGGCAAATTGGTCAGTGCCGGCCTCAGTTACAGTTTGTATTACTTAGGTATTTGGGTCGCAAAGCAAAGAAAGCCATGTGAACTGCTTAAGCAAGAAAGGAAATTCACTAAAGATGTAGGGGTTTCTAGGAGCCCAAGGCCTGGGAGGCTACCGAGCTTCAGAGAGGAATGGAGCCAGGCCCTGGAGCTCGATGGGACACTCTGGACTACCACGGCCAGGGCCTCTGGTTTCTCTTCCTAGGTCCCTGCCTCAGCCTTTCCTCTGCTTCAGGAAGGCCGCCCCAGCAACCCGGTGAATGCGACCACACATGGCGCCCCCAACAGCCCCCAGTGCGGCTCCATTCAGGACGAGAGTCAGGATGACATGGAAACAGTCTCACCTCCAAATTACATGCACATGTAGACTTGATCCTGGTAAATTTCAGAGTAAACATGCCCCTCCTTAATGCCAGAGATTAAGTACACAAATGGCGCCTCCCTTCGCACACAAAGAGCTCTCGGTCTGGCTTGGGTCAGGTGTGCAGCAGCATGACACACGAAGCCAGGCCTCCCGGCGGGCCCTGCAGATGGACAACGCAGGCTTCGTCCCAGCAGAAGGCAGGGGCTGCTGGGCAGACAGGACAGTAGGGTCGTCTCTGCAGGGACAGAGCACCCGGCTCCTCCTCAGCACTTTGGACGCCGCTTCCCCACGACCATGCTGGAATTTCCCCAAACTCTTTTCCACCCAGCTCAATAACAGTAAATAATCATTTACTATTCTGACCAAATTTCCCTAAACTCTTTTTGTGTTCTACATCCTTAAGAAAGGTGCTTTGTTCCCTAGCAATTTATAAATTCCTGTGCTGCAATATGGATTATTTTGTAGGCAACACGTGGAAAAGTTGAGGTTCCACGGAGACCCTCTGGAGGGGCAGGGCTGGCTAGTGATGGGACGCTGTGGGTGGGGTGTTAAGATCTCAGGTCTCAGACCATATCCAAAGCTGGCTGCATCCCTCATGGTGGACTGACGTGGAACCAGGAATAAGCCTGGATGTCTAATCAACAGGACAGGAGGAGAAGACGGGGCATTTCACTGCTTCCATAGCAACTAGGGCTGGCTCACTGGAGCCCAGGCTTAGGCGTTAACGGGATACAAATCACACCCAGGAAAGGTCACAACCCCTGCTTGCCTGTGGGCTGAGGTTGAGGGAGGTGGGGCTTTGGTACCCAGAGCTCGAGAGTGGGAGACTGCTGGGCCAGGGACTCCAGGGGTCTGGCCATGGCCTGTCCAGAGATGGCAGTTATGGGAGGAGTGTGCAGAGGGGTCATGGGCAGGCAGATTTTCATAGGCTTCTAGGCCCTCAGCCTGGGTGGGATTCCGAGATGGGCTCAGGACCCAGCAGGAAATCAAGATTAGCTACTGCTTAGTCACAAGGCTGAAGGGGACAGGGAAGAGGTGTCTTCCCCACACACTGGTAGGGTTGAGGCTCCTAATAATTTCTTCTCTGCCAGGACTGGATGGGCTGTGATGGCAGCAGCATGGTGACTGGGGAAGGTGGGGGCTGGCCACTCAGAGTGGCAGGTCATGCCTAGGTCCTGGGGTCTGGAGACCAGGGTGCTCATGAGAGCTCTCTCCTTGCCAGACACTGCTCTTGAGGAACGTCCCGCCTCTCTGAGCATGCTTCCTCCCCTGTAAAGTGGGAAGAAGAAAAGTGTCTCCCGTGAGACTTAAGCAAGATCCCAGACTCCAAGTCCCTGGCACAGACCCTCTGGCACGTGGCAAGCTTAGTAAGTGTCACTGCCCTGCCCCTGGGCTTCTCTGTGTGCTGAATACACCGTCCAGCTCCTTCCTTATAAAAGGGGATGACGACACCTTCCCCTTTTACTTTGCAGGGATCTTAGCGGGTGCAAATGGCCTGACACCCACTAGGGTGCCCCAGCTGTGACTGTCAGCGATTGCCCAATATCTTTCTTCCCAACCAGTTCATGGGCTGTGGGCAGAAGTTATGTGAGCCACCTCCAAGCCTGACTTTAAGAACATCATCTAGTTCTCTCCCTTCCTCTGCCATAATGATCTTGGGAGCCACAAAAGCAAGGGGGCTGCCTAACCTGCATGTGAGAAATCAGCCTTTATCGACGTTTGTTATTGCGGCGTAGCTGAGTCTATCCTGACTAATTCGGGTACTTTGAAATTCCTCAAGTGTTATCTAAACAAACAAACAAACAAAAACCCCACATTCAGATGACACCGAAGCAGCTTCTTGTTTACAGAGCTCTGTCTGGGGCAGCGTGGAACACACAGAACATGCGCGGTGTACCAACTATCAGTGGATGTATTTTCTACAGTTTAACACTCTAGGCTTGAGGGTTGTTTCACACTAGTCTTCATGTTGTAAAACGAACACACGCTTAGGGTAAAAACATGTTAGGTGTGGAAGGGTATAAGCTGAAAAGTAGAAATGACCCTCCCCTCGTAAACACAGCCCTATTCCTGAGATAGGTTTCCTTGCAGATCTTCTCTTTAATTATACGCACTTTTAAGAAAAAAGCCGCAAAACACAATGGAGATTATCCTAAATGTATTCTTTAATCATTTGCCATTTAACTTTGAAAATAAATTTTGAATATCTTTCCATGAAGATCTATTTTTAAAATGACTACATAGTATCCCGTCACATGAATACCCCTTCTCATCTTAGGGGGCCCTGGAAGAAACTTTAGGTCCTTCAGATTTTATATACCGAAATACTGCTGAGGCAAACAATCCTTTTAATATTATTAAATATTAAATATTAAATAATATGCTAATATTGACCGACTCTCAAAGCATGACTTTGACTAGGTGTTAGGCCAGCAAGGTTTCTGTCCTTGTGAGAGAGTGTTTCCCAGAGAGGGGTTGGGAAGGAAAGAAGGGCCGAGGGGCTCCCAGGTAAGCTTTCGTCTAAGGGAAGCGTTCCCCTGGATTGATAGGAAGGGAGGATGGACAGACGGAAGGGAAGAAGGGGGAGGGGAAGGGAGAGAGGGAAGGACGACAACCAAAGGCAGCGATTGCAAACCACCACTCCTGGTTGGTACTAGTGGGTCCCACCCAGAGAGTGGTGACTCGGAATCATGTCTGCAGTGGTTCTGGAATGCTTTTCCTTCTGGAAGCTAGGATAAAGCATTTGCACAAGGCTTTAAGCCTTCTGACCAAGATGGAGTGCTGACTGCCGCATGTTTAGCACATCAAGCGCTGGTTTCCACACAGTTTCAGCACCAACGCACATGCACATTCGGAGACCAGGGAGGACACTCCGGCCTCAGAGAACCGCGAGTCACAGGCCGCCCAGTGACTCCCACTTGAGTCCTCACGTCCACACGAGACCTGGCCCGGAGCCCTTCCGTCTCATGCTGTCATGACTTGCAGCAAAGGTGGCACAGGAAGGGTGGGTGTGATTTGAGGCCCTCGAAGGGGGCAGCAGAGAATGGCATTTCAGCAGCCGAGAGCCCCCCGATAAGGGAGTCCGAGTGCCGCTTCAAACACGTTTAGACCTGGTGGTCAGCATTTAGTTGCTAAAAGTTGTAATGTTAATTTTGCGATAGGTAAGCGGGGAGAACTGGAAAATATTTCTTCTTTTGGTCAACGTTTATCTGTATTCTGTCCTACTCGAAATTTTTATGATGAGCATATACAGGATATTTCTCTTTTTGATACAAACACCCTGGGAATAAAGCCTTAAACACGATGTAGGTATTACAAGGATTATTTCCAACAGGGGAAGGAATCTACAATTTCAGGACCGTAAGACAGGCTGGAGGCAGTGGGATTGAGTTTCTGAAGCCGTGGAACTGAGTTCCCATTCTGACCTTGCGGCAGGCGGACAGCGGAGTAAATAAAGTTTCCTCCAGTCCTTTCTCGTGACAACACATTCTATTTAAATTGCGCTTTCGAGATTCAGAGCACCTAACATGCTTTGCACCAACCCTATGAGTCTGGGAGGCACAGATTATTTTTCTCATTTTACAGTTGAGGAAACTGAGGCCCAAAGAGATTAAGTGACTTTCCTGCCCTAGACATGAATGCCAGAGCCAGGATGTGAGATAAAAATACTATTTATTCTCTTCCATATGAGGGGTTTGCGAACTCTTCCACCTGCTTCGGTAAGAGCAGGCCTGTCTTTTATATGTTTTGTATATTAGAATCTGTACTCCTAGACTTCATCTGAAACCTTTGAGTCTCACGCCCTTGGTCCTTCTGCTGGTTCCCGTAGGGCCTTTTGCAGCACCGAGCCCTGGGCAGCCCTTCCGAAGGCCGTAGTTCACAATTTCAGGGCTTGCAGCTCCCAAGGTCGTTTGCACTGAGGAGCGTTTCAAACTTTGGTTGGCTTTGAGATCAAAAGAAATGAATCTTGGATGTCATAACATTCCAGGTCTGAGACAGAGTGGGTGTTACCTGCAGGAACAGGGCTCCAGAGCTCAGATTTTCTGGAAACTCAGGAAATCCCACTACAGTCATGTGGTGCTATTATAGGCAGCCACTCATGCAGTGGATACAGGAGGTATGTGTAGCTGTTCTTAATGAGAAAACGTACCTTGATATCCTCGTGGAGGTTTGCACATTCTTTCGGTATGTATTTTCTTCTAGTATATACTCACTGCCTTTGCAGATACAATCTTGGTGCTCATACCAAGATTCCAGTCTGCCTTTTCGTCAGTTAATTGGCTATAAACCTGCTTCGAGAACAGATGATAGGGTGAATATTTTACTCTGCTATGTATGTTCTGGTAATTTAAGGCCTTGATTTTCTCAAGGATGTGTTGCTTCTACATAGGTGTGTTAGGGCGACCGGTTGTCCCAGTCTGTGTGGAACTGAGGGGTTCTTGGAACATGGGACTTTCAGTACTAACGCTGGAAAATCCCAGGCACACTGGTGGTCGGTCACCCTGTGACAGAACCAAGGGTAAAGTCGAGAGGTCTCCTCTCTTCTAAGACCCTATCTTCAGAGCACAGGTTTCTTCTGAGAATTAGTTGACATTAAATTGATTGTGGTTACTATTTACCCCGGAAGCATTTGTGTATATGTGAAATGTTCCAGGTTAAACAACTAACCAACAAAAAAATGGGTTTCACGATTACTTAAATATGAAGTTCAGATGGCAATTTAAAACAAGCACTCCCTTCTAAACAGTTACAGATTTTACTAGGTTGAATGATGTATCCCCAAGTTCACATCCATGGGAACCTGTGACTGTGACCTTATTTGGAAACGGGGTCTTTGCAGATGTAATCAGACTACGATGAGGTCCTACTGTATTAGGGTGGGCCCCAAAGTCTGTGTGACTGCTGCCCATTTAAGAAGAGAGAAACTCAGACACAGAGACAGACATACGGAGAGAAAGCCCCGCGAAGACTGGGGCAGAGACTGGAGTGCTGCCTCTGCAAGCCCAGGACGGCCAGGGACGGCCGGCAACCACCGGAAACCACACGAGGCGAGGAAGGACCCTTCCCGAGAGCCTTTATGGAGAGGATGGTCCTGCTGGCGCCTTGATTTCAGACTTCTGTCCTCCAGAACTGGGAGAGAATGAATTACTGTTGTTTCAAACCACCCAGTTTATGGTATTTGTTACGGCAGCCCTTGGAAACTGACACACAAATCAGCTCCCTCCACCTTTTGTACATGAAAAGTAGCTCAGCAGAGAATTTGAAGAGGAACATGTAGCCGTTCCTAGCGGGAAAACGCGCCGTGATACCTCTGTGGAGGTTTGCACATTCTTCCAGTACACGCTTCCTTTCAGCGTACACTCCCTGCCTTGCAGATACAACACGCAATGGCTGCAGCATGCATTTGGTAGCACCTGGGGTATCGTTTTCTATTTGTCTCTTCTTATAACTTGGAATCTTCAAAGCCTAGCAAAGGGTCTGATCAAGAATTTATTTTTTTTTCAATATATTTATGTCAAAATAGAGAATTGTGATTTTTTTTCAGTATTCTTTTTTTTTAATTTTTTTTTTAATTTCAGCATATTATGGGGGTACAGATGTTTAGGTTATGTGTGTTGCCCTTGGTCCCCCCCCAAGTCCGTGTTTCAAATATGTCCATCCTTCTGGTAGTGCGCATTGCACTCCTGTGTATACAAATACCAAGAATTTATTCTTAAGAATATTTGTGAAATGCATAAATTTCTGTAAGAATACAGGTTTTTCTTTCTTTTGAGAAATCTATGATGATTTAAACATGATTTCAATCTTGTCTATACCCATATAGGATAAATGACCTTTAATATTCCCCAGTGGAGCTATCCATCCCAATGACTTATTTTGGACACAAAAAATTGGAGTTAAGATGCTCAGTTTTTGTAAAGTCAGAGGCCAGACCTTAATAGATTATACAAATTTCCTCCATGTCAGTTGATATGAAATTCCACTAGCTCAGTGTTCCTGCAGTTAGAAAGAGAGGAACTCCGGAGTGTTTTAGGAGGCATGTGAGGTAGAGAGAAACTATTTTCCTTCCAGCTTTAATTGCATACATTTAGACTCTCATTATAGTTTAAAAAGCAGCTTTGTTATTTTCAGGTACAGAAGCTTCCAGCTCATCCTCTTGGCACGAGCACTGCTGAGTGGCATGTCATCTTGGCCTTCACATGAATTCATGCTGGCCTTTCTGCCACGCTCAGATGCGGCTTCCTGCACTGGGCAGACGTATTCACAGTCTTTCAACATGGTCTGTGCTTTTGTGGGTCTCATTCTGATTTGTTCTTACTAAATAAAATTTCTGGTGGATAGGTAATTGAAATTCAGGATAAAGGAAACATTTATAGTCTAGGAAAGAAAGAATACAATGACAATAACAGAACAACCCAGAATTCAGGCATTCTGGTAGTAACTTCCTTAAAAAGAAAGAGACGTTTTTTCTGTTTTTGATACCTAAAAAAAATTTTGTTACCTATTGCCCATGAAAGTAATTAAACTCCACTAAAACAAGCAAACACACAAATAACTCCCCCACCTTGTTTAATAGTGTTTGATTTTCCTGGGGGTGGGCTGGGCTGGGTTGGGGGAGGAGAGTAGTATATCCGTCAAGAATTTTTACTTTCTCTGTGTATTGCTTGAATTTTCTAAAGCAAGTTTGTATTACTTTTGTGATCAAGAAATGCAATAAAGAGAAATTATTTTCTTGAGGGCAAAACAAAAATGTTGGGAAGGTATAAACATCCTTTTAGAAAATAGTTTCTGGAAAGCCTCATGAAATGTCAGGTAAGCTTCTGTTGCTAGGCGGTTGCTAAGGAACATCAAGTTTCTAATAGCATCTACCGAGCTGTGATCCATGGGTGCAAGAAAATGCCACATTCCATTAATGGGTAGGAGAACATTCTTTCTTTCTGATTGGAAGCGATCCAGGCAGAGTTCAGGGTTGCCCCACCAGGGGTCTATCTGAGCTTTTGGAAAGCCAGTGGGTGGGATTAGGGCCAGTGGAGGTGGGAAATAGAGCAGACACCACCGGGAAACACATGAGGCACCGAACTTGGCACGACAAAGACACTCACAGATATTTAAGTTTCGCTGCTGTCCTGAGAGGTAAATAACCACATTCCCATGACAGATAAGGAAGCTCAGAAACAGTAATTTGTTTGCCCAAACCCTACAGCTATTATTGCAGGCCTGGGATTCAAACCCAACTCTGTCCGATGCCAAAGACTGTGGTTTTTTCACTGTGCTAGTCTTCCTCCGAGAGGAATGGAAAAGCGTTAGAGGATGATTTTCGACAAAAACGGCAAGGAGAGCAGCTGCAGAAATGAACTGAAATATTCATACTCAGCAAGCATTAGCTTTTTGTCATTAATCGGTTCTGACATCACAAAGCCAGGTTTAGCCTTGGAGCACTGGATTCAGGAAGGGATTAACTGCTGTAAATTACAGAGATGTATTTTAATCTATGTCTCTGCATAATAGGGTTGGAATAGGTTCATGAGAGTTAAGAAATACTGATAAATGTTCCAAATTAAAATTAGACATTTTAATACTATCAGTCATTGTTGGAGAAGAAGAAAGTTGTGGTCTGTTTTAAATTTGGGCGATTTTTTTCCCATTGCTTCTAATGGCTCCAGGAATTGAGTTAGTGGCAAGTATCTGGGTCAAAGCCTACTCATTACTGCAAGTCCCCATCTCCTGGGAGGGCTGGGCTTGCCTGGAACTGGGGCACCAGTCCAGGGTCTGAGGACAGGGAAGTGTATTGGAGAGGGGGGAGAATCTCACTGGAGGCAACGCTGTAGAAAACCAAGATTCAAATGATGGGGTGGTCAGGTAGTTAAACTCCATGCATAAATGTCAAGAGACAGTGTTAAAATAACAAGAGCACAGGAGTTCAGCATGAGATCAAGGCCCTAACAAGCAAAGAATGTCAGAGTGGGTGCCGTGGTGGTCTCAGCATGCCCACAGTTTTCCTTCTCTAGCTGGTGTGTACGTCCTATCAAGCTGAGCAGGTCTGATGGGAAAATGCAAGGAAGGATGGTCCCAGTGGTTCTTAATCTGGGGTCTTGGGCTGGAAGGACTCCACGGGTACTCCTGAAATTGCTCGCAATGTTTTGTGTGTGTGCATCCACCTCCTTTGTTCTCCTGCTCCGCTCTTGCGCCCACCTGGTGGCTACTGCTGCCTGTGAGACCTCTCAGCTCCCTTAGCTCAGGGTTTCCATCACATGGGAGACTTGTACATGCCCAGGTGCTGCCTCGGATGTTTCCAGAGCTGATGGCTCTTTGTGTGCCAAAAGTGGAACTGGGTTCAGAGCCGAGGTGGGGAGAAGGGACTTTTCCCCCGTTTGGCACCAGGTTTTGTCTAGTAGCTCCTCAATGCTCTGCTCTCCTCACAGGCTCACAGGGTCCTTTCGTGAGAGTGGTTCTATCAGCTCCCAGCCCAAACCCTCTGAGCACAGGGCCTCAAAGAGCAGGGCTGCAGAAGGAAACTGTATCTGCTACGAAGACCCTCTTCCCTGAACCAGAATCTTCCCTCTGTAACCCTACTACTGCATGCACTAATTCCTTTTTTTGTATCCTTTGCATATTTTTAATTGACAAATAAAAATTGTATGTATTTATGGTGTACAACATGATTTTTGAAACAGGTATACATTGTGGAGTGGCTTGTATTAGTTTCCTATTGCTGCTGTAACAAATGATCACGAACTCAGAGGCTTAAGGCAATACAGGCTTGTTACCTTATAGTTCTTACAGGTCAGAATTTATGCAGAGGGATTCCAAAATGGGCCCCACTGGCTAAGATCAGGGTGTTGGGAGGGCTGGGGCTGCTTTCCTTATGAAGCCTCCAAGGGAGAATCAATTTTCTGGCCTTTTCCCCAGCTCCTAGAGGACATTGGCATTCCTCGCCTTGTGGTCTTCTTCTGTCTTCAAAGTCAGCGATGTCCAATCTGTCTCACATCACGTCACTTTGACCCTGACTCCTCTGCCTCTCAATTTCACACTTTCAATTTCACTGAATTCCAGACCCTGGTGATTACATTAGACCCACTCAGGTGATCCAGGATAATCTCTCTACTTTAAGGTCAGCTGAAGAGCAACCTTAATTCCTCCTTGCCATGTAATGTTACCTACTCCCGGGTCCTGGGAGTGAGGGCATGGGCATCTTCGGGGGACTATTATTCTTCCTTTCATACTACACAAGTGCAATTCTAGATGCCAATAATACCGGTAGAAGGCACTATTGTCCACACTAGGAATCTCGCCCACTTTAGCCAGCCAATATTCCCTACTGTGGTCCTGGCTATTTTCATTATTATTATATAAAATGTGCATCTGTGTAGGGAAGACCTATTGTTTTGCCTGTCCACCTATCTCCTGGTGATAGCACTTCCTTCCTGTGTGTGAGTGGGCTTGAGCCCCTACAGTTAAAGGAGTCATGGTCAAGAGCTCAGGCCAAGGTTGATTGACCTCGTCTGAGAACCTGACCCATGCCAGGCCGCTCAGCACACCTCCCTAGGACTTTTCATGCTGCACCTGTAAGGTGAGTCTCTGATGGTGGGAGACCCAAGAAGTTGACCTTGGTAGGCGCTGGCCTCTGTATTTCCAGCCACATGGGGGAAGCCAGACTGGACCAAGGGAATGAAACTGGGAAGCAGAGATGAGGCTGAGACGAGAGGTGAATGAGAAAGACACAGACCATCTGGGTTTGGGTTTGGGTGGTTTCAGGTGCACCCTGACTTTCCCACGCTCGGGCTCTCCTTCCACCGCATGAACTATCACGGTGTTGTGTTCTTCCCATAAATTCTCCCTTTGTTTTCAGCTAGTAGGCTTTTGCAGCTAAGAAGTAAAATAATCTTCAATAATATGTAGAGATAAAGACTAATTGCATAAAAGGAAACTATAGTTAATAAAAAAGGTGTTTGTAAAAAAGAGGGGGAAAACTGCAGCAGAAAACCAAGACATTTTGAGTGTAAAACAGAGAAGAATAAATAAGACATGAAGAATCAAAGAGCAGGAAGTGCTGAGATGGGAAAATGAGTTCCTGCGCTCACAGGTCTTCGAGGAGGGGCCGAGGAAAGGAAAATCGTACGTCAGCAGCAGCTGGACATGAAGCTTCAGGTCATTTATGTGCCTGAAATTCTGTGACAAACATACTCCAATGATCCAGGTTTCTATCTCCCTTTCTCTCTTTCTCTATGACTTTCACTCTCTAGCTTTCAATTCCTGTTAGGGGGATTCTAAACCTCAATAAAAATCATAGACCAGAGGGAAGAACACTCCATGAGACGGTGATGACCCACAGGATTGTCCTCAATGTCATTTCAGAAAGTCTTGATTCTGGGACCTGCCATCCACATTTGGGAAGGTTCTGTGGGATGGAGGGTGTTGCGTGTGGGCCCCTGCATGGGTATTCCAGGTGCTGTGGTTCCTTGATGGCCACCTTCAGAATTGTACAGCTGAATGAGGCTGTTAAGGTCCCAAAATGAGAGATATCAAATAATTCATGGAATAGAGTTGGTAGGATGGGCATTGGTGTAGGGAGCTTGGTGGAGACTTAACGGGGTTTTCATTCCCGGGCTGGAAGAGAGGTGCAGGGGTGTAGCCACAGAAAGGAACGCCGTCAGGCGTCTTACTGGGTTGACGCAGGGCGTGTTGACGGGTGCTTTGTGATGGGGAAGATGCAGGAGTGGAAAGTTGGGTGAGTGGGGAGGCAGCATTCTGGGTCGAAGTGTGACTTGGTAAAGTTGTGTGCAGATTAGGCTGAGGGGCAAGATAACAAATGATATAGCGGGAAACAACTTGCTTCAAAGCCATTTTCTAGAAAGCAAATTGGTCAATTGGTGGAGACGACAGTTTTGTTAACAATGAAAGCCTGCCATATTTTGAGTGTTGGTAATTTTCATGCACCACAACGATGGTTTTGCACCAGTTTTTTTTTTTTTTTGGTCGATTTTTTTTTTTAAGAATTTTTTCCTCATTCAATTTACTTAAAATTTCTAATTCATATCCACTGAATTTTCTTGGCTAGATTAGCTGGAGATGGAGGAAGACAGGTGACCTAGAACTTTTGTTCAAAGAAGTTGTAGCATCTGAAAAGCGGGAGAGAAGGTGATCAAATGGCAGCGTTAGGTCAGGAGCTAGAGTCTGTGAGCTTGGAAAAGAGGATGGAGTCAGGATGTTGGAATAAGAATGAAACATACAGAGGGCCATTTGGGTCTGAAATGAAAGGTTCGGAAGCACCTCAGTGCACAGGTCATCATGGGCTGGGAGCCAAAGGTCAAATGGGCAAGGTGCAGTATTTCCAAAGTCATGGCTGTTGGAAGTCTTAAATTCCGCCCAATGGGTGGCATCCCTGAGTCATAGGTAGCAGAGAGAATGCCAGACAGTATCTAAATCCAAGGCCAGGCTTTCAGAGGTCGCCTCTGCTAGCTTTCTCCTCTTTGGAAGAATGCCAGAGGCTGATGGAAGCCTTTGACACCAGAAGGGATCTCCCAGCAGAAATCTTGTGTATATAGGAAGAGCTGGTAGAGGCCACTGTGCCCCCAATAATGTCCTCTCCTGCAAGAGAAAATCCACTCTCCTGTGCCGCCCACCGATGGCGGGACCGTCTATTCTGTTTGATGTCAATAGTTGCCACCTCAAGCTGAGCTTATCAGATGCCCCAAGCTATGCCTTTCAGCACATGGAGAGAGGCCTTTCTTTTGATGTGTTATGGCCTTTTGATTTTATTTATTTTGATTTTATAAATTCTGAGTAAACTCATTCATCAAACGTTCACCAGGGCTGTGTGCTGTGTGCAAATGCATGGCAGATTCTCTGAAAATTATTCTGTAGCAAATACCTTCTCATTGCAAACCCGAGGACTGGAGCCTGTGGAATGGTCGAGTGTCTCAGAAGAGTGTTTGTAATGGAAAAAGTCACACATGCACATGTCAAAAATTCAGACAGGACTAAGAGATATAAAATGAAGACAAAATTCTTCCTCCTACCTCAAGACCTCAATTTTCCTTCCCCTGGGAACTTTTGTCATTTCCTAGGGAATATGCTGTTGCCTGTGTATCCTTCCAGAAATCTCCATGCACATATTCATTTTTTGAGCTAATAACCAGCCCCTTCCAATCGGTTGTTATATTTTCCTCTGGTAACTATCTTGAAACCTGGCCATGGTCCCACCATGACTGTCACGTTCTCTACAGTGAGAAGAGCCTTTGCTGGACCATCCTTGCCAGGGACCCTCTTGAAAATTCCCTTCTTCCCCTTGTAGGTTGATTATCTCTCTGAATCTGTCACCTTCTCCAACTGCAATGGTCAGTGCTGATGTTGTTGCCGGTCATTAAACCACAATACTGCTTTCCAAATATGTAAAACTCATTTTCTCCAGCCATGTGCCTGTCTGGGGGACTTAGCCTCGCTACCCGGTGTGTAGTCCTGTTCTGCTGAGGACTTAGACTCTCACAGACGGGGAGCTTCATTTTCTTAGAGACACACTCAAGTGCTTTCACCTAGTGTAAGAGCAAAGTCCCAGCTCCGAGGGTTCAACCCCTCCGTTCCCAGCACAGCAGACTGCACGTGTTGGGCTGGGAGGGATGAACACACCGCGCTGCAACAGTGAGGAAGACAACGTCTAAATGGCACGAGTCCAAAAGGCGTCTCCAGCAAGGGAGCAGCCCCGAGCTCCGTGACGACCGAGGATGGCATCCGACAGCTTCCATTACGCCCTCAAACGCATCGCGGTATTTTCATTTGGTGCCCATGGCTGTCTCTCTCTGTTCAAAGGCATTATTAGACGATCACACAGATGGAAATTGCACTGTGCTAGCGACTGTCAGACTCTGCGATCCTGTTTGGGCCGCGCTGAGAGGCTTCACTTCACTCCCTTTCCCCGGGGAGGCAGGCGCCACCACTTGTCTCTGCAAAAACTCTTCCTCGCGTGGACGTTGGCGATCGTCTGTGTTCCCCTGCAGTAAATTCCTGGCCTGTCAGCAGAGCACACTGTCGTGTTGGAGTGCAGTTTGCTTCACGAGCTTCACTATTTTTTTATGACAGCTGTTCACGTAAATGTCCCCCCCCCGACCAAAGAGATCTGGCCCGACCGAACCCTGGAATCCACTGTGGTTGGTCGAGTTTCCTCTGACGCTGTGGAAGTCGGCTTTAAATTATGTGCACTGAGGGAAACTCAGTCGTTATATTTACACACAAAGATGCCTAGGAAGACGCGACTTTACAGTACTACACATATTTACAGAAAACAAACATATGGCCCTGCCGTGTGTTGAATGTATTTTATATATCTATAGCCTAGCCTTGTATTTCTATTTTTATGTCTCTCTCTAAAACCACAGATTATTAAAGTTGAAGTAGATGGTAGAGATCATCCTTTAGAAGATTTCCATTCTGCAGTTCATCTTTAGTTGAGGAAAACAAAAACCTAGAGGGAGCAAACGGCTTGCCCAGGGAAGCACGGCTCTCTGGCGACAGAGCCAGGCCATGGAGCAGGAGGCTGGTTGTTCTTGGCTCGTGCTCTCACCCAGCAGCATCCTTCCCCGCTTCCCGCCTGCTCTGTGTCCCCCGAGACCAACCCCTGCAGCCGCGTCTCCTGCTTCCCTTTCCCGTCAGCTTCTAGTCGGGTGGGAGAGAGCCGGCACAGGTGGGAGGGCAGGTAGAGACAGTCGGGGGACTGCTTCCCATCTGCCCCTTGCTTGACATCCGGTCTCTGATAGCAGCTCTGGCCCTTCGTGACGCAGCTCTCTCTTCTGCGTTCCAGCTCTCGCCTGTCTTCCCTTGTCCCTCTGGCCCTAGCGATGGTGGCACTGCCCACTGTGGAAAGTCTCTGGGTTCCACTCTGTCTTCTGTGGTCTCCTATCTCGGCCCACACCTCTGTAAAGGATTCTTTCCCTAGAGTCTCTTTGAACTCTTTCCTGCCAGGTCCCGGATGGATGCTCCAGGTATCCCTAATCCCCATCCAATTCGTCCTCACGTCCCCGTGTGGACGTGGGTGCCCCAGCACAGCGCTTGGTGCGGTAACGTGTGCTTGGCGGACGCTATGGAAGGCATCGATGAACGCGCCCACACTCTCCTCAATGCCTGCAGAAAAGATGGGAAATTCCAAAGCAGGGAATGTTTTCTAACATTGAACAAAACGCATCCATTTTGGAGTTTTTTTAAAGTTGGACGATAACGTTGAGGATAAAAGCATTGGCACAGAGGTGTTCTAAGGAGCCACAAAGACCGTTTGAGGAAGAAGACTCGACCCGACAGAGCAGTAACCTCAGTTGTGCACCCAGCTAGGGAAGCGCGGCCTGCAGATGGCACACACCCGTGAAGGAAATGGGGACTTGCCCTTCTGAGCATGGCAGACGACACGCCACAGTGGGAGAAAGTCTGTGAGGGTCTTAGAGATCTTCCAGGTCTCTTTCCTCATCTTCTGGAAGAGAGACGTGTGGTCCGGGAGGGTAAGCGAAGGTGGGAGGCTGAGCGATGGTCCGCGCCCTCATCCTCGGCACCTGTGAACACGGCCCTGACGCGGCAAAGGAAGTGCAGACGGGGCGGTTGTCCTGGAGCATCTGGAAGGCCCCAGGCAGTCACAGGGGTCCTTCTAAGAAGAGGGTGGGAGGTTAGAATGAGGAACAGGTGTGATGGTGGAACAGGGGTTTGGGGTGGGCCCCAGGCTCAGGGATACAGTGTCCAGGAAGCTGGAAAAGGCAAGGAAGTGGATTCTACCCCGAAGCTTCCAGAAGGGAGGCAGCCCTGCTGAAACCTTGATTTTCAACTTTGTGGTGATCTGTTACAGCAGTGCTGTGGACTGAATTGTGTCCCTCCTCCCATTCCTGTGTGGCAGCCCCACCTCCCAGTGACTGTCCCGGGAGATGAGGTCTTTAGGAGGTGACTGAGGTTAGGTGAGGTCATAAGGGTGGGGCCCTCCTCTGATAGGACTGGTGTCCCTGTGGGAAGAGACACCACAGAGCGTGCCTCTCCCCGTGTGCACACAGACGAAACACAGAGGAGCTGCTGCCAGCCAGGAAGACGGCCCTTGTCAGAAACTACCCCTGTTGCACCCCGATCCGGGATTTCCAGCCCTTAGAACTGCGAGAAATGTGTTTGTGTTGTTTAAGCCAACGTGTCTGTCGTGTTTTGTTATGGGAGACCCAGGGGACTGATACAGTTCCGTGGTGTAGGTCAGAGACCTGAGGTCTTTGTCCAGTTCTGCGCATCACTCACAGGCCACGGGGTGATGGGCACCGCATGTCGCCTCTGCGCTTTAGAATGGAACTAACAGTGGGGTCCTCGAATACTCCATCGAAAGGTACTCAGGGCCTAATGCAATAACGAGTAAATGTTCTTTTAAAATTATACCACACTAGACAATTGTAGAGAGCAATGTCTTTACAGCTTGCGGGCTGAGAGGGGGTGTGTTATATTGAACTTTCATCCAGGGCCCTCCCGGGGTGCAGGTACCTCATCTGCAAAGAGATAGATCACATGCTAGATCACTCCCAAGGGCCTGTCACCATCCAGACATGCCACGTATGGGGCACTGTCCTCTGCCCCTTCCTGCCCACAGCACCTGGGGACACCCAGGAGACCAGGGTCCGGGCTGGTGTCAGGGGCCTGGGAGCAGGGCATGGACATTTGTGACAATGAAACCAGAGTTGTCATCTCGAGGCAGTAGTCATTAAAGTCGTGAAAAGTGAAAAGGGGACAAAATAAATAAGTCAAATGAGAGAAGGGACATGGTTTCTTAATACTTTGTAAGGTTCTGGTCTCTCCACTGTCTAGAAAAAGCAGCCCACGAACTTGTTTGCATCTACTTCTGTAGACTCGAATGTCAGTGAGCTCAAGCCGTCCCACCAGAGCTCTTTGTATGACGCTGGTTCCGTGGCCAGAGCGCTGAGGCTTCCTTTTAGGTTGGTCTGGGCTGGGAACCAGAACTGTGCATTCTTAACAGACTTGCTTTGTGATTCTAACCAGGTGGCCCTTAGTCCATTTGGGAAGCTGATCAAGACAGGTCTTTGTTCCCTCCCTGGTGTGGACACTTCCCTTTGTTCACTGCTGTTGGACTTGGCTGTGGTTTGGTCTCAGTGGTCTCAGTGGTCTCAGTCTTGCCCTGCTGGAATCTGCCATCTGCTCTGTGCTGACCCAACAGCTGGCCACTTGGTGACATGGCATTGGATCCTCTGTCTGCCTCTCTGGCCCCACCATGGCTGGCACCCCAGGTCAGCGCTTTCAGCTCCCGTGGCCTCAGGCCCAGGAGCCAAGCCAGGGCAACATCTCTGGTCTCCCTATAGGTGACAGAATGTCATCTGGGCCTCAGTGAGAGCCACTGTGGACCCAGACGGCCACCAGGAACCCCTCTGCCATGGTGGACACCCTACCATGATGTGGTTTGCATGGGAAAGTGCTAATCAGGGCTTTTCTTTCTAGTGGCTCATGCCATCCTGGCAGAAAGGCACCCGGGTCATCGTGTGGCCACACAGCCTCAGAGCCACTCAGAGGGCAGGAGGGAACTCACAGAGTGGAAATGAAATGTCCCCTCTCAGAGCTGCCAGGCCAGATGACATGCACCAAACAGTTGCGACTTTATTTGTGAAGACCAGAGCTGTACAACGCACGTCCTGGAATAGAGCCCCATCGCCCAGGGAAACAGAGGCCTTTTCTTTCTCAGGCTGGTGACTTCACACACGTCCCCCAACTGCAGGAAGCTCGGGGAAGCCGCTCTTCCGCCCAGCCTCGCACAATGCTGAGAAAGAAGAGGAGGGAGCTCGGAGGGGCCCTGATGCGACCGGGCTGAGAAGGTCCCGATTGCCACTCTGGTCATGCTGCACTTGGGCCGTGCACACAAATGCCCTCTGTGAGCGGGAATCAGCGGGCTGGGGCTGGTTTCCTTTCACACCTCCCCAGGGAAGGGGCAGAAATGGCAAACAGCAGCCTAAGGTGAAGCCAGGTAGCAGGTGGGCTGGGGGCAGGGGGTGGCTGGGTGCAGACCCAGGGCTCCATCGTCCCTTGGCATGGGCCAGAGCTCACGGGGGTGGGTTCTGGATGCTCTCAGAGACTGTCTCCTCAGCCGTAACAGGGGCTCACAACGTCCCTCATAGGATGGCTACAGGATGAAATTTCCTCAAGCACATAATAGCCCTCAGGAAAATGAAAGTTAGGAATCCTTCAACAGACACTTCCCCAGAACTCTACCACGGGCCAGACACTTGGACCTTAATATCAATGGAAATAATCTAATAATAGTTTACAAAATGAATTTTTGCCTTTAATCCTGACAACCACACCGGTGGGTAGGTACCATTAGCCTGTGTCATCGTTGAAGACTTTGGAACTCAGATAGCTCGGGTACCGTGCTCACCAACCTACGGCAATTGGCAGATCTCTTATCGCCGAGTTCAATGATTCTTCCCGTGTCAACAATGCAACTTCTCTGTCTATGTCCCGATGATTTACCCAACTGAACATTCTTTCCCTTCTGGGAACTTGCCCCAGCCTTTGCCCGGGTCTCAGAAGCAATTCCTTCTCAGATCACTGTCTGGCCTGGTCCCTTTCCCCCTGCTTCTTCCCAGGGCAGGCAGGAACCTTTCTTCCCAGATGCGGCTCCTCTCCGAGACGGCCCGTCACTGCTCGGACAGCCTGACCCGAGACTGTCCCTGTCTCCTCTGCTGTCCACCGGCACCGACCAGCCCCTGTCTGGCAGGTGTCCCGCCTCCGCCATGGAATTCAACCAGCAGCGGCGCATTCCTGCAGCTGCAGCGCAGAGGGCAAATGCTGGCGTTTTCCCCAGTGCTGGGGGCTCCTTTGAGTTTCATTCTCAGTGACTTCTCTTAGCATGTGGCAGGAGGAGGGTCTCAGTACAGCGACCCTGGACTGCTGGCCTTCCTTGAGGGCTTTAACATGGCACATCTTGCAGAGATGCACATGGTAGAAGAGGTTCCAGCCCCTCATCATCAAGATGTCAGGTCCCTTTCTTTTCTAGCTAAGTAGCTGAGGGCATTATGGTCACTGGCACTGTGATGGAAGGACAGGACACCACAGACATAGTCCGTAGAGGAGGACAGGAAGCAGGTGTCCCTGAGGCAGGAGATAGCCCAGCATGGGCTTTCTGGAAGCCCAGAGCTGCACACCCTGGGCTGTGCAAGTGGCTGATCCACCCATGAGCAGTGAGGGCTCGGCCAGGTGTGGGGAGCTGCCAGCATCTGGAGCACATCACGACACCTGCAGATGTGGGGGCACCTTTCGCCATAAAGGAAATTGACATTCTCTCACTGGGTCTGTCGTCACCTTTAGTCAACCATTTCCAGTGATCACCTTGCATTGATCCTTAGCCACGGCAGACGAGGAGGTGATAGCAGTGTGATGTGGTGAACGAGCACCGAGGGGGAGCCCATGCCCTGCAGGGGGAAACCTGGTCCTGAATCCCGTCCTGACACAGATTGTGAGCTCTGTCACGTTCCTTTGCGTTTCTAGACCGCAGGTCTCTTGTGCAGAATGAGTGTGTTTGTATCCTCTTGCTGCCTGTGTTAGCCAGGTTCTTTGGAGAAACAGAATGAAAGGGTGTGTGTGTGTGTGTGTGTGTGTGTGTGTGTGTGTGTGTGTGTGATGAACTGGCCCACGTGACTGTGGAGTCTGACAAGGTCCTGGGTCTGTCGCTGGCGAGCTGGAGCCCGGGAGAGCCGGAGAGCCGAGGGTGCGGTTCCAGTCCAACAGTGGCAGGCTCCAGACCCAAGAAGAGCTGATATTCTAGTTTGAGTCTAAATGTCCCTGCTGAAAGGCAGACAGGCAGGAGGCACCCCCTACTTGAGGGGGGGTCTGGCTGTTCTCTCTGTTGAGGCCGTTGGCTGATTGGAGGGCCATCTGCTTTACTCGGTCTGCTGAGTGAGATGTTATCTCACCCAGAAACACCCTCACACACATCCAGGATAACATTTGACCAAAGTCTGGGCACCCCGTGGCCCAGTTGAGTTGACGTGTAAAACTCACCACCACAGCAGCCTGGCCTAAGACGTGTTCTTTGTACTGCGATCATGCTCACCCTCTCCCGCCAGCTCTGAGCAACGTCAGCCACAGACCGAAACACTGGGCTGCTCTTTGCTCCCAGAATAACTCAGCACAGGTTTCCAGAAGCATTTGAGGAAAAGGTCTGACTGCAGGGTGCTCTTCCCTGATGTGTTGAGCATCCGAGACCTTATTCTGATGTGAAAGACAGGGTGGAAGCGGAAAGCGTCCAGTGAAAATTCCAAATTTTTAATACAGAGAGCAGAAGCCAAAGGGGGAGGGATGGACAGAAATTCTAGCCACCCAAACAACACACCAGCTGACCAGCCGCCTCACACAAACAGCTGTGGGCTTCACACAGCACTGCGGATTGGGAGCAAGTGGGGGACATCATCTTCTTTTCCCACTAAATATTTCAGTGTGTAGCTCCAGAGAGCAGAGACATCCTCCTACATGTGCAGAGCGCAGATCGTTTTCAGGGAATTTAACATCCACATAAGACCATTATCTAATGATATAGTTCATACTGATATTTCGCCAGTTGTCCCAATAATGTTTGGAATTGTAATTAATTTTTTTATTTTGGGTTGCATTCCGGGTTGTTTCTTTGCATTTGTTTTTCTTTTTTTTTCGTTCTTTCGTTTTGGGGTTTTCCTTCTTCTTTTTTTTTTGTTGTGGTTGTTTTTTTTTAGGGGTTCCGGCCCGCTTTTTTTTTGGATTTTCCTTGGCGTTGGTTTCTTCGAGTTTTTTCTTGTTTTTTGGGGGCGGTTACTTGGTTTGGGCGGGGTTTTGCTTAGGGGGGGTTGTTTTTTCGGTGGCTTCCCGGCGGGGGGTTCTTGCGGCCTTTTCCCCGGCTCTTTCCCTTCTACAGCTGCATGGCCGTCACGGTCCGTCCTGCGGGTGGAATGTCGCTGCTCCAGCCCTGGGCCAATGAAAGCAGCCCTGCAAGGAAGGTGACAAGGAGTGTCACAAATGTTAGAATAGTTAGAGTGGACCAGGCGCGGTGGCTCACGCCTGTAATCCCAGCACTTTGAGAGGCCGAGGTGGGAGGATCGCTTGAGCTCAGGAGTTCTAGACTAGCCTGGGCAAGAAGGCGAGACCCTGACTCTACAAAATAAAACAATTAGCCAGGCGTTTTGGTGCATGCCTGTAGTCCCAGCTCCTTGGGAGGCTGAGGTGGGAGGATCACTTGAGCCCAGGAGTTCAAGGTTACAATGAGCTATGATTGCACCACTGCACTTCAGCCTGGAAAACAAGCTTTTTTCTTTTTCTTTTTTTTTAGAATAGTTAGAATGAATGTGATCAAGAAAGCAATGGAGGGAAGGATTTTAATTTAAGCAGACTTAAGCATGAGGCTCGATGGAAGGATGGTTGGCTGACCTGGAAGCAGGACGTGGTGGGGACATGATCGCTTTGGCTGCCGTAGGAAGGACAGGCTGGAGGGCAAAGACGGGAGGCAGGGACCCCGGCTGGCTGTTCAGGGGAACAGTGAGGGCGGAGGGAAGAGAGAAGAGCAAGGGAAGAGAGGATGAAGGCCTGGTGTAAACAGAGCAGGGGGACAGGGTTGAAAATAAAGGGAACAATTAAGAAAATTTAGGAGAAGTACTGACACATGCTACTGCTTGGGCGAACCTCCAAAACATGACGCCAAGGGAAGGAAGCCAGTTACGAAAGACCACAGGTTGCGTGATCCCTTTTATGTGATAGATCCGCAGTAGACAAATCTGTGTGGCCGGAAGGCACAGTCACGGTCACCAGGGGATGGAGAAAGCGGGGGAAACGGGAGCGATTACTTAGCGGGCTCAGGGTATTTTTCTGGTGCGATGAAAAGTTTAGCAACTAGAGACAGATGGTGGACGCACAACATTGTGAAAACACTGAATGACGCCGAGTTGCACACGTCGAAATAGTTAATTGTATGTTATCTGAATTTCACCTCGATAAAAAAACACAGAAGATACAAAACATCAGGACGCAGGAGTTGGCAGACTTTGTGAAAGGAGAACTGGGCGTCCTTCAGCTTTCTGGTTTAGGCACCTGGGCGGAAGGCGATGCCGTCAACTGCACTGAAACTTCCAGGAAAAGGAGCGGTCAGGACGGGAGAAGAACATGGTGCGTGCAGATGTTTAGAAAGCATTTATAAGGCAAAATGTCAACATATGCAAAACCCAGAGCAGGCGACAAAGACCCACGAACACATTACCTAACTTCAACAACGACCAGTCACGGCCAACGCTGCTTCTACTACACCCTGCGCACCTCCCACTTCCATCACAGCATTTGAAGACGAATCCCAGACATCACAGCCTGCCATCCGTTAATAGTTTAGAATACGTCTCTAAAAGATGACAAGTTTAAAAAATAGTTGTTATTACAAAATGCTGTTATTATAGCTAAAATTTTTTTTAACAATTCCTTCATATGATCTGATATTCAGCCAGTGATCAAACTTTCAATTGTCTCATGAATTTTCTTGTGGTTTCTTTGAGTCAGGATCCAAATATGATCCATGTATTGTGATTGAACCGTATGTCTCTCAAATCTCTTTTTTATAGTATTTACAGATTTTTCCCTACCTTCCTCTCTCTTTTTCCTTTATACTTATGTGCTGGAAAGTTAGATCATCTGTCTCCTGTGGTCTGGCATTTGCTGACTGCTTCCCCACGGTGCTGCTTACACGTCCTTCTGTCCTTCGTATTTCCCACAAAGTGGAGGCTGGGTCAGGGCTTGATCAGACCCGAGTTCAGCTTTTTAACAAACCCCCTCCTAGGGGGTGCCGTGCTCTCCCGCCAGGAGGCACACGGTGCCGATGGTCTGCTTCGGTGACATTGACAGCCATCCGTGATCCGGACAACCTGCTCCCAAGTTCCGGATCCTCAGAAGCTGTGAGAAAATAGATGTTTATTGTTATTTTAAGCCATTAAGGTTTGAGATAATTTGTTGTGCAGCAATAAATAACTAGTACAGCAATGTTGAATCAATATTAGGAAATCCATTAACAGAAGCCATCATACTAAGAGAAATGAGGAGAAACATTACAAAATCATCTTGAAAGATGCAAAACCAAAACCGAAACCAAAGCATTTGACAAAAGCCAATACCCTCTCAATAAACAGGACTTGAAAGATATTCTCTTAACATGATTATATGTGTGTGAGTATGTGTGTATCCCAAAGCTAGCACCTTACTTAATTAGAAAACACTGAAGCCTTCCCATCAAAGAGAACAAGACAAGTCTGCCTTATTTTAACTACTATTGACAATGCATCAAATGATTAACCCGTGCGTTTGACAAGGGAAAGCAATGAAAGGCATCAGTACTGGAAGAAAAAGCTTCCAGCACATATAAAAAGATACGCTTTTATATCTGGAAAACCCAAAATAATTGATGGTAAAACTATAAAAAAGAGAATGTAGTGAAGTAGCCAGTTTTGAAATTAACATATAAATACCAATCCCCTTGTATAAACAAGCAGAACAGGCAGAAGGTATAATAGGAGAAAAGACCCAATTTGTGACTGCAAGTCGGAGAATAAAACAGCCAGGAATAAACTTAGGAAATACCTACAACCTGCACGAAGAGAGCCCTGAGACCCTCCTGAGAAACACAAAAGTAGAACTTAGATGAATGGAAAGATATACATTTGCTTGGATAGAAAAACTCAAAAACTTAAAGATGAGAATTCTACCTATTAATTTATGTATTTAACATAATCCCAATAAAAATAACCATAGCTTCTCCCCTCCCAGAGTTAGATCAGTTGATTATAAAGTTCACTGGCAAGAACAAACAAACGAGAACAGTCAGGAACATCCTGAAAATGATTCTAGTTTTAGAAATGTGTTTTACATGCCCATGGATTCGAGAGGCCAGGTGAACATGCACTGCCAGGGATCGGGTATGCAAGGCTGCAGCCCAGGAGTCCTGATGGGCCCTCACAGGTGGGGTAGAACCGGGAGGGCCTGGGCTTTCCCTGGAGCAGGTGGGCCTTTCCAGAAGGGTCACGGGGTGGGCGGGACCCTAGGACGGACGAGCGTTTAAAGCTGGTGTCGGCGGGTGGTGATGATTGAGGGGTGGTGATGAGGGAGCTGGGGGCGGAGGAGGACCAAGGAAGAGCAACGCAAAGGCTTGGAGGTGTTTCTAAGAGGAGGCGACAATGCCAAGCAGCTGAGATTCTGGAGATAACGACTGGGCATCTGATCAGGGACTGGCGGTGAGGAGCTCATCCGTGGCCCGGTGGGGTTCGAAGGCCGCGTGCGGGAGGCGGAGTGTGAATGAGATCATGTTTTGGTGACTCTCCTGGACATGGCTCTAAGGCTGCCCACGTGTAGCCTCCCTGTGCGCACACTGCGAAGGAATGCGTCACATTAAGCAGAGTGTCCGGTGATCTACTTTTCCCACTCAGCAATATGTTGTGCAACTCATGAAGTCAGGTCTGAGTCATCTTTCTAAGTCTGACTTCATGCATTAAGCACTTGGTAGAAGTCGTCTGAATCGGACAGATTCCTTCGTTCGTTTACGCAGGTAATGAGGCCTCCGAGTGTCGGCATTGTTCTGGGCTTTGGGGGTACACAGTGAACAAAATGTGCAAAGATCCCACCTTACAGAGCTTCTGTTCTCGACAGGGGACAGTAAACGTGATGAAGAGGTGACCGCGTAGAGGGGTGGCGAGTGCTGTGGGGGGAAGAACGGGCAAGATAGAGGGGTTCGGGGACAGGAGGCAGGTGGGTGGCAGGTTGCGGGCTTGAAAGCAGTGATGGGGCAGGACTCGCGAGAGGGGATGTATGAGCAGAGGGGAAGGAAGTGAGACCGTGGGTGCCACCCACCCAGAAAGGTGATAATGGAGGTAACAGTGGAGGGGTGGGGAGCCGGGGAGTGACATGATGGTGTGATTCCACACGCACCCCCCGCCTTAGACATCAGAAAAGGAGACGTCCTGTGGGGAGTGTTAACTTTTTGGTCTGAAGCTCACAAGACATGTTTTGTCTGGAGAAAACGGGTTGGAAATTTCCATGAGATTATGTAGAGCAACAGTTTCCAGACTTTAGCGTACTTGGGCTCCAACCCCAGAATTTCTGATTCCGTAGGTTTGGGGCGAGGCCTGAGAATTTGCATTTCTCTGAAGCTCCCAATTGCTGCTGCTGGTCCAGGGACCTTACTTTGAGAACAACTGGGGCAGAGGAGAGGACCTGAGCTCTGAATTGTCAGAGGAAGGGAGACGGTGGGGAGGGCTTTCGACTCGGTGGGAGGGGAGGGAGGGAACCAGCAAGGGCGGCTCCCAGACGCCCAGGAAGGAGGGCCTGGGAAATGGGAGAGGACGGACTGGACAACAGGGCTAAACACGCCGCAGACAGATCAGAGACGCCCCTGTTGAGCCTGGTCATTGGAAAGCTATTTTAGTGGTTTGGGGATTTGGGGGTGGGAAGAAACCAGTTCTCAGCCAGGAAGGGAAGGAGAGGCTGCTCTGACACCAAGGGACGTGAGGCTAGCTGCAGAGCAAGGACTCTCTAATTTGTTACGTTTTCTCGACTGCGTGCTACGCTGAATGGTGACTTCACTTCCGTAAGACAGTTACAGAAGGAAAAGAAAGATTTCTGCTAGACTGATGGGCTTAAGCATATGTTCTTTAATGATGATTGTTGTAGCTATTAGAAAGGACATTTGACTTAAACCCATCCGAAAGGTAGGTTTTTCGTATTTGTAGGATGATTGATTCCTTTGAGCAACTAGTGCTCCTTATACAGTGACAAACATTTTGATGCACTAAAATGATCCATTAAGAATGGATTCAATCAATATTTAATTATAATATATACTGATAAGTCATATAACATAGGACAACATAGCTGAAGCTATTAAATGCACAGCAGTTTAAAAATGTAATTTAACAATGAGGTACTGCCAACCAAAGCAGAAATCATAAAGCAGAAATATTGGCAGATTTTATTACACACAAAAAACTTTAGATCCCCAAACACATCATATACAAAAATAAAAATAAACACATTGTATCCAAATTTTAAAATATTTAAAAACATGTATTACGCATATACAATAAAGGGCCAATATCTTCATAAGATAAAAACACTCTTAGAAATTAGTAAGAAAATGACAAACACGGCATAGACAAATGATCAACAGACTAGAAAAATTCTCAGATGAAGAAATAAAAATTGCTAATAAATATTTCTAAAATTATGTATTTATTAATCATGTCGTGGATAGAAATCAAAGTAGTGTTCAAATTTTCACCTTTGAAATTGACACAGATTAGGAAAAAATGTTAAAACCAAGTATAGCCTTCTGACCCGGCGGTTGTATGTTGTGGAATTTTTCAGAGGGAAATATTATTTTTAATTCTGAAAGTTTGCAGTAGGTTTAGAATAGGAAAAAATCAGAAATGACCTAAATATGCAATCATAGGAAATTGATTTTAGAAATTGTGAACCAGCCTGGCAATGGCCTCCCTTACAGCCCTGAAAAGTGACGGTACGGAAGACACTGGGCTGGCGTGAGCGGATGGCCCTTCTCTTTATCTGTGTGGTCAGCCTGTCCTTCAAGATGCAGCTCTGGGTGCCAGCTTTGACCTTTAGGCAGAATTAGCCTCTCCTTTGCTGAGCTCTAATGGAACTTTAATAAGTACCTGGAGACCTGCTCACTGGGTGCAGTCATGATTTATTCATATTTCTGTTATTTGCAGTTGACAGTGAGCTTTTCCATTGCCGGGATCCTGTCTTACTAATTTCTCATAAATTCCCTCGCCTACCTCCCCACCTCTCTGTCCCAGCACACTCCTGGCCCACAGAAAGAACTCGGTCCGTAGTGTTGAAGAAATGAGGATGCAGGTCGCACCGCAATTCCGGGCCATGCTGGAGGGCACAGGGCATGGCAGCCGGGGCTTGTAGGAGAGCAGCGTTCCCATACCTGACCGCCGGTCAGAATCAGACAAGTGCTTGGGAAAGACGTGATCCCCAGGCTCCAACCCATGGCACTTATGGGTCTGGAGATCTGTATGGATGCTCCTCGACTTGCGGTGGGGTTTCATGCTGACAAACCTATTGGAAGTTGAAAATGCATTTAATATCCTGACAAACCCACCGTAAAGTCAAAAAATCACAAGTCCAACCGAGGTTAAGTAAGGGACTGTCGGTATTTTAAACTTCTTTGGAAGGTGAGAATGATGTGGCCAAACCAATTTGGGTTCCAGAGCTGCCCCCCAGGAGGCCCTGAGCTGAGCAGGTGTCGAGTGGAGCTGGGTAGAGGTGGGGGAGCCCACAGGAAGCACTGGCAGGTGCGTGGCAGGTGCCTGGGAGGCTGTTCAGAGTCTGCAGGCGGGTGCGGGGGAGCAGCTGGTAACTTCTGAGCTGGGGCTACTTTCTCCTGCCCTGCTCTCTGCCCTGAGACCCTGTGGGGAGGGCTTCTGGGCAGCATCCGAGGTGGAGCTGAGAAGTTGTTGGGGACCCACCCATCCTAGTGGAGAAGCGTGAGATGGGAGGACACTGGTCGGCTGACAAGTTTGGAAGTGCCAGGACCAGAGTTGGGGTGACGGATGGAGGTGAGTGGGTGAGGAGGACTGGCCTGCTGGGGCTCGATCACCCCTCATGCCTCCCGGGTGACTCTGGTGCCCACGGTGTGATCTAGGGCTGCTTCTTGCCTTTGGGTTTCATTAAGTGACAATAATGAGAGCAATTGCAATACTTACTCCAATTGCAACGTAATCTCCGAATAATTATTTCTGCTTTCCTTGATTATTCCGGTGCGGTATCACAGGTTGGTCGGGTCCAGTCTACCATTTACTGTTGCAGAGTCGATCACTTGCCGCAGTGTCTGTTCCTGTTCCAGGGGCAGCGCCACAGTCCAGTCCTGGGAAATCGGGAGGGGCGTGGGGTGCCCGCACGGCTGGGGATCCACAGTTTTGTGTGGATGTGCAGTTACTGGGGAGAGCGAGGACTTGGGGCTTTCATTAGAGTCTGACACTTAGACCCCAAAGATCAAAGGGTTTGGGGAACTCTTAACGTATGATGCACTTTTGGTCTTTGGAGGAGAAAGGGTGATTTCTGCTTAGTTTAGGTTTGCCAAAGAAACAGCTCCATGAGCTGGGGTCAGTATCCGCCCAGAAGTGTGGCAATGCCGCCCATGCTGGAGGGAGTCTCCGGTCTCCTTCAGAGTGTAGCTCTGGGGTGCTCGGACAGTAGTCTCTAGAAGTAAGGTCTTTTGACTCTCTGAATTGGGTCCAGGTTCTATAGCATTGCACCATTCAAGCCTTCCTGCTCTGGCCCAGGCCTTCCTCTGTTCCTCCTCCTCCTCCCCTCTCTTGCCTGACTTCCTCGATGTTCCCAGCAGCCGGGCCAGACAGCCACTGTCACCTAATGTGCTTTTCCACCCTTTGTCTTTGTAAGTGCCACACCGTCCTCAGGAGCCCTCCTTACCTCTGACACACACAATCCCAGGCCCAGTCCAAATGTCACCTCCCTGGTGCCATGTCATCTTCCTGCATCCCCGTAGCCGAATGGAACCTTCCCTTCCCCCGTTGTATTCTGTCTGTGCCTCTTTCATATCTTCCCCCATCTGCCCGGAAAGAGGGGTCATCCCTGCCTTTATTTCTGGACCGGGCTGAGCTCTCTGTCTGTAGAGACATTGCCTTGCTTTTCCTTGGGGTTGGTGCCACTTCCGTGGTGGCCGGTGCACGCTGCCCGGGACAGGGCTAAGGTCTGATGGGGAAAGGAGCTGCCATTGGTAGGTGGGCAGCGTAGGAGGGTGAGGAGGAGGGTGTTGAGGTGGCTGGGCTTGGAGAAGGCTGGGCCTCCGCAGGCAGGTTTGGAGAAGCTTCCACATTTCTCCACGCTAATTACGAGACGTCCGTGTCTCTCCGCCCTGGGTGCTGTGTGTAGGGTGCAAGTAGATTTTATTTACGGATTTTGCGAGGCAAGTTGTTCATTCTATTCTGAATTATTCTCACTTATTTCAGCATTTCTCCGCTTCCCCTTGGTGACGACTCTTGAAAGGAAATGCGATAATTCACTTTGCTTTGAGCTCGCCTTGGAGCTTGGGATGTGTTTGAGCCACGATCCTGGAGCTCCTCGCGACAGCGCGGTCCTCCTGCTTTGTGAAATGAGCAAGGACCCAAGCGAGTCGATTCCCTTTCTCCTGCTTCAGTGCAAATTCTTACAGATCTAGTCTGCGGCTACATTTTTCTGTGAAAAGTAAAGTCTAAACTGACGATACAGCCTTAAAAACGCGTCTATTGCAGAGCTCCAAACATTGAGACAGTATTTTCTCATTTAGCTGTGGAAACTGACAGGTGCTTTTCCTTGTTGTGTTACGTAGATTTTCCCGAGGTGTTTTCTCTGACACCCACTAAGGCACACATTCCTCAGTGTCTTCCTTCCTTATTCCAAATCACTTCCTCAACTGTACGTGAAAAATGACTCCGGCCCGTCATCGATGCCCCACTCTCGGCCTGGGTGCCTGGCTGGCGGACACAGGGGAGGAGAGTGGTTCCCCGCTCTGGCTGGCTCGTCTCCTTTCTTAGCACTCCCTCTCCGAGACCCCTTGGTGGCTTTTATAACCGCTGAGTGCCATGTGTCACCATGCTTGTCATGGCCTCGTCACCTGCATGTCAAGCTGAGACAGGAAACTTCAGGTCCTTCTGTGATCTTCTTTGCTCCTTCCTCTCCCCAGTGCTTTTGGGGACAGAGCACCGGCATGGACGTTCAGCTGCTGCGTTTTTAGAGCTGACACAGACCAAGCCTTTTATAGATGAGGAAACTAAAATCCGGTGATTTTGAGCAAGGAAGTAACATGATCTGATTTAAGTTGAAAACAGGTGGCAGGGGACAGAGCAGAGAGAACCCCGTGAGGGCGTGCTGCTAGGCCGGGAGAGGTGAGGGTGCTTTGCACTGTGTGGTGGGGGGGGGGGTTGCTCCACTTCTGGGTAAATGTGCAGCGAGAGCTGGCGTGCTTTGCTGATGGATTGGACGCAGAAGTGGGAGAAAAGGCAGTTAAGGAGGAGGCCATTTTTGGCCTGATCGGGTGGTTACTGATGTGGGCTGGGCCGGTGGAGACGCAGGTGAGAGGAGTGAGGATAAGAGTCTGTATTGGGCCCGGGTGGGTCTGAGATGCTAACGCATGGACCGTTGGATAAATGTGTAAGGAAGCCCAGGGGAGAGACTGGGCAGGACACACACGTGTGGGAGTCAGCTGCCCATGGGATTTGGTGATATGGAGGTCTTGGTGGCCTGGGAGGTTGGATTTGGTGGCATGATGTGGAGAAGACCTCTTTGGAGTGGGGTGGAGAGCGGGTGGGGGGGGTGAGGCTGTGGAGGCACCCGGATGGATAACTCTATGTGACAGCTTTGTCACACAGGGCAGGAACACGGGCTGGGGTGGAGTGGGTTGGCAGGTCATCAAGCGTGTGGTCTCTAAGCCCGTGGCCACCACCCCGGCCCTGCCCGTTGCTCGTTTCCCCTGGTGGCCTGTGCTGGTTCCTGCTTGAGGAAACCTGACCTGGGACTGTGTTAATTGGCACAGTCTGGCTTAAATGAGGCACCTCGTTAAAGCGGACACACCCCTCTGTAATGGCATCACGATTCGAACCCCCTGACTAAAATGACGCGGTGGAACCCTTGCTCAGCACTTTGCCAGCTAGTTAGCTCATGCGTGCCCCTCCATGGGCTGCTTTCCATGACTCCTCCCTCCATGCGGCAAGCTCCTAGGTAAGGAAACGCAGGGCTTTCCGCTAACGTGCCTGGGGCGTCCTGGATTTGCCCTGTACTTGCAAAGCCAATGCGAGGCCCCCTGTTCCCAACTCTCTGATGGCTCCATGGGATGGCCCTGTCCCTGTTGTGTTTCTGGGTGGGTGGTCAGAAGCTGTCCTTACACAGGGAGCCAGAAGGTGCTTCAATATCCTGGGAGCAGAGGGTTGCAGGAGCTAGATCCAGGGGTGTGAGTTGAAGCCAC
>NW_012148563.1:1314607-1337795 GCF_000956105.1 Propithecus coquereli | reverse complement strand
CAACTAAAAATATATAGAAAAAATTAGCCGGGCATGGTGGCACGTGCCTGTAGTCCCAGCTACTCAGGAGGCTGGGGCAGTAGGATTGCTTGAGCCCAGGAGTGTGAGGTTGCTGTGAGCTAGGATGACGCTACGGCACTCTAGCCCGGGCAACAGAGTGAGACTCTGTCTTAAAAAAAAAAAAAATTCATGTATTCAATTGCTCTTCCATCTTGTTCTAAAACATGGTGTTCTAAAGAAAGTTTCTGAGTGGATTTCCAGTGTGAGGGCTGTGAATGGCAAGGTGCAGGGGGCCCCCATGCCAGGTACTCCTTGGCACCTGGGTAGCCCAGCCGATTTCCCCCACCGCCAAGTCCCTCCTGGACTTCCCGTCCTTTCCCTGCAGCGAAGGCACCTGGGTTACAGTTCAAGAGGAAGGAGCTACTGCTCCAGGCTAGCCGAGAGCTCAGTGCCCTCACTAGGCAAGTCCATGGCTGATGGACAGCGAGAAAAGAGGACATTTGGAGCACAAATTAGACACTGTCCCACCCTTCTGGGGGAACTCTTCCCTGAATAAAAAGGAGTTTGAAAGCACTGTTAGTATTTACCTAGGTTCTTTCCTTTTCTTTTTTTTTAAGAGATGGGGTCTCGCTCTGTCACCCAGGCTGGAGTGCAGTGACATGATCATAGCTCACTGCAACCTCCAGCTCCTGGGCTCAAGTATCCTCCTGGCTCAGCCTCTCAAGTAGCTAAGATGACAGGTGTGTGCTACCACGCCCAGCTAATTTTTAAATTTTTTGTAGAGATGGGGTCTCACTATGTTGCCCAGGCTGGTCTCAAACTCCAGGCTGGTCTCAAACTCCAGGCCTCAAGCAATCCTCCTGCCTCCGCCTCCCAAAGTGCTCGGATTACAGGCATGAACCACCTGTAATAATTAATGGCAAATAATTGTAGCCCTACTTGCCTTGAAGATAAAGTTGAGAAATCCCTACATTACAAATGAAAAGAGACCTCCACCTTGTGTTGGCCAAGAATCTTGGTGTTTTCTTTGCTGAGCAGCCAGTTCTGCTTCTGAGCTTTTCCAGGGAGGGAAGCTGGGAAGTCTGGGCCCCGGCACACCCTGGCTGTGGCTGCTGTGCTCCCGTGTGGCGGGGGAAGCAGCCCTGCCTCCCACGGCATGTCTGGCTGGTGTGGCCCAGATCCCTGCCCAGTGTGGTGGGGCCCAGCCCCGGGCTTGTGAGCTTCCACCTTTCTGTATGTCTCACTCCCTTGTCCTGCCTGGTGGTGGGGTGGGGGCACCTTCCAGCATTCGTGCTGCCCTCCCAGACAGCTCTTCCTTGCAAGGTGGGACTGCCGGCGCAGACCCCTCCCCACAGTGGACCCCTCCCCGGCTCCTGCTGGGGAGCCTTGGCAGGGCACTAGGGGTGTCCTTAGGAGACCCCTGGAGTAGACAGCCTTACCCTCTGACTGGGACGGATGAGACTAACAGACTGGGCGCGCCGGTCTTGAGTAAGTAACGTCCAGCTCACGTGCTGCTCAGACTATCTGTTGTGGATGCCAATTGCGGAAAGACAAGCACACCCCAGAACTCAGGTGCCTCAAGCGGGGAACTGTGTTTAAATGTCCGGCTTCCTTTCTTCCCTCCCTCCTTCCTTCCCTTCCTTTCTTCTATATGGGTGCCTGCACGGACAGGTTACGAAAAACCTTATCTTTTGCATCCCAAAGAGGGACCCAGGAAGTTAACACTGGACTTTTACTATGGCCCTACGACTTCTGTGCCAGGGCTGGATGGGAAGTTCGGGACCTCCCTGCCTGTTTGCTGCAGGGGACCCCTGCCGTCCCGCAGGCCTCACAGGCGGCTCATCCCTCCTCAGTTGCTGTGCGACAACCTCTGACTCTCAGAGACACTCCTTGGGGCTTAGGCCACCCAAGCGTCTCTGGACAGAGGTCGGGGCAGGTTGGCAGCCTCTGGGGAGAGCATGAAGTCACATCGGATAGGGAATGGAGGACAGAGAAGATCCTTGAACTGGCTTCTGTCCGTGGTGTCCAGAAATGTCTGTTTTGCTGCAACCAAAGCCATCACTGTGACGGTGTGATGGGTGCTCTGAGAGGAGACGGCGCCTTGCCGGGCAGGTGCTGGGACCGGTGACTGTCTCAGTGTGTCAGAGGGAAGAGGCCCAGGTCTCAGGACCCTTCCTCCCAGCCTCGATCAAACCACCAGAAGGGTCCTGCCGCCCCTTCCCCTGAGGCCATGGCTGGTCGATGACACTATTTCCACGGCATGGGAGAGGCCACTGGAGCGATTCTTCCCAGGACAAGGAAGTCAGTCCTGGGTGACCGAGGGGACTGCTGTCCACCAAGTCAGAGAAGCCACAGTGGTGCTGACGGCGGTCCTCTCCCGCCAACCTGGCCCCGGCTAAAAGAGGCAGCAGAGAGTGGAATATTGCTGGCTTTCCTACCGTCAGTTGGCAATTTCAAGGGCTTTACAAACTATGTAAGTCACAGACCGCGTACCCTGCTCGAGAGCAGCCGATGGCCTCCGAGAGCAAACAGTATTTTACTAAATGAGTGGAAATAGTCACAGTGCTAAGCCTGTAACCACACAGGTGGATGTTTCCGGTGTGGCGTGCTGAATGTTTATCACGCTCGCTCCCTCCCAAAGTCATTTTCCTGCCCGTGGAAAGCAGGCCGTGATTAAGGTATTAAGGCAATTTAGGTGGTGACTGGAGCGCTGGAGCGTCCGTCCTGCTGTCAACAATCCTTCCACGGACGTTAACTCCGGTCTTGGGCGTTACTGACCCGGAACAGCAAAATCGCCTTCTCCTCTGTGCCTTTCCCACGGAGCCTCATGGATTCTGCACAAAGGTCTCCACCGCTACGGGGCCCCCCTCCCCGCGGGGGGCTGGCCGAGCATTTCTCAAAGCACCGAGCGTCCCACGGTTCTGGGGGCTGTTCGTGGGCAGAGAGGAAAATGCAACTACCTGGGACCTGCTGGTTCAATAGGTCTCCTTGTCGCAGGGCCCCTCGGGGCCCTCACTGTGTGCGGACGCCTGTGCGTCTCCCAAACTTACCTGCCGGAGGAAGCCTGTTGCTGGAGAACACCCCGTGGACTCGTAGTCTCGGGATCACGTTTTGGGAAGTGCTGCGGCGGAAGGAATGGTCATGTCTTTGCGATGTCCGATAGCAAGGTGCTGTGAGTCACAGACGTGAGCCGCGTCTGCAATTTTAATTTTCCAGTAGCCACATTTAAAAAAGATAAAGCAAAACAGGTGAAATGAATTCTAATGCTATATTTTATTATATACTATTAAATTATGCATATAGCATGCAATTATATGTGTCTTCCACTATATCTAAAATATTATCATTTCAAAATGTAATCAGCATAAAACTATTAATATTTACATTTTTTCTGCCAAGTCATCAAAATCTGGTATACACTGGACTCTTGGACCAGCCACCTTTCAAGTGTGCAGTAGCCCCCTGGGGCGAGCAGCTGCCACGTCCGCCAGTGCAGCTCTGTCTAAAGTGCAGGCTTCATCCTGGTCCTATGACCCTGGCGGTGTGCTACCCTCCGACCTTAACCTTCCATGTCTTCTGGGTCTGCTTCGGATGCCCTCGATGCCAGACGAGTCTCTCTGAGAAGGTTGCCACAGAGCTTGTGGTCACAGTGGTTCCCTCATGGGGTGCCTCCTTCCTCCTCACTTTCGGTGCTTGCTGTCCCCAAGCTGCCTCCTGGGATACAGCTGGCCTCGGTCCCTCGTGTCTCAGCTGCCTGGCAGGATACTAAGCACCCCGCAGGCATTATTTCATCTAGTTCTTTTTACCCCAGGTTGCAGATCAAATCACTGAGGTTTAGCGAGGCTAAGGGAATGGCTCAGGGCTGCACGCTGGGAAGTGGGATATTGGAGTTCACTCCCGGCCTGCCTGCCTGGCTTAGGAAACTCTCCCCCTTTATCTGCTCCTGGTAGCTCATCTCAGCCTCCAGGGGACAAAGACCAGGACTAAGGCCTCCTGTGAGAGCCAAAAGCCTTCAAGAGTTTGAAACCCACAGTTGGGTCTTTCCTACGCCTTCTTTTATGCATAGTATTAAATCGTTGTCATCTCTGTGTTTGGAGAGAGGAAAACGATATGCAGATTGGCCCGCTGGCAGCCTATTTCCTTTGCCCGTGATTCTTTACTGACAACCGCAGCCTCGGTGCCTACAGCTTGGACGTGGGCAGAAACGCCGGTTCACGCGCAGGGAGCACTGGTCCCATCCCTGGCCCAGAGGCAGCTGTGGAGTCATGCCGGACAGAGGTGCCTGTTTTTTGAGCAGGTGCCCAGGAGTGGAACACCGTATGTGGAAATAGAGTCTTGGCAGATGTGACCAAGTTAAGATGAGGTCACTCTGGATTAGGGTGGGCCCTAAATCCAGTGACTAGTACCCCCGCAAGACGCGGAGATTTGGATGCAGAGACATAGGGAAGAAGGCCGTGTGACGATGGGGTCACGACTGGGGTGACACGGCCGCAAGTCAGTCAAGGGTGCTAAGGATTGCCGGCCACCACCGGCGGGGAAGGATCCTTCCCAGGGCCCTCCGGGAGAGCATGGCTCCGCCAACACCTTGACTGTGGACTTGCAGCCCCCACAGCTGTGGAAGTACAGATCCGTGTTGTTCTCAGTCACAGTTAGTGGTACTTAGTTACGGCGGCCGCAGGAAGCTAATACAGCAGTCAAGAACAGGGGAGCAGAGGCCACTGCAGTGGGAAAGCCCTCCGCCAGCTTCCAAGGTCTGAGTCAGCTCACGGCGGGTTACACCCAGCCAGGCCTACTCCTCAGCCTCCTGGGAGGTGCTGGGGATGGGCCCCTTCAAAGCTGGCAGAGTCCTCGCATCCGTTCTCTGACATGCGCAGTACAAGTCATGATGTGGTGAGTGCCACGTGGAAGCACCTGCCGCCCGGCAGGACTCGGATCGTGTGCCACCCCCAGCGCTAGCTCCGGTCCCTCGTGCTGCTGGCAGGCAAAACGCTACAGCGCCCCGCCTGCGTGTCACACTCTTCTTTCTCCGTGCTCCTTTCTCGTGGCTGAGGTGTGACAGCCGTGGCCCTCACTTGCCGCTGGGACATGCTGGGGAGGAGATGCCCCAGGTGAATTTGACCCTGGGAGACCGGGGCAGGTACTTTTCTCTCCTCTCCAACCTGCATGGGCACTTGTTGGAATGTCCCAAACGTTACGGAACGGGCTTTGGAACAGCCTCGGAATGAGGCAGCCCTGGGCTCAGCTTCCTGCTCCACCACCTACCACTTGCTTTGGCTTGTGCGAGGCATAATTCAGCGGCAACACCCCGCCCGCCGGGCTGCCGAGGGGCAGTGGGGAAAGAAGGCACGCCGGTGAGGCTCCTTCTACAGGGTCTGCCCCTGATGGACGCGGTAGCGGTTTTTTTTCTTCTTTCCCCCCTCGGGAATGCTATCGTACCAAATAGGAAATGCTGAGCGCCTCTCGTCACTTCCCTGCCAACACATTCTTAGCCCTTACGGCAATGTCACAGAAAAATATTAAATAAAATCAGTTTGTCCTGTGTGTTTGGAAATTAGGGCTCTGATTGCAGGAAAATTCAGTCTTCTAAGCATCCGTCTGTGTCACCTGTGACCATTAAGTGGGTCATCGTCAATCTTTTCTCACTGGTTTTTGTTGTTGTTTGTTTGTTTGTTTTTTGAGACAGGGTCTTGTTCTGTCACCCAGGCTAGAGTACAGTGGCGTCATCATAGATCACTGCGACCTCAAACTCCTGGGCTTAAGCGATCCTCCTGCGTCAGCCTCTCAATTAGCTGGGGCCACAGGCATGTGCCACCATGCCGTAGAGACGGGGGTCTCTCTCTTGCTCAGGCTGGTCTTGAACTCCTGGCCTCAAGCGATCTGCCTGCCTTCGCCTCCCAAAGTGCTAGGATTGCAGGCATGAGCCACTGCTTCGGGCCTCTTTTCCCTCCCTCCATGCCTTGCTGATTTCCTTGCCTACGTTGCACCTACCTGGTCTGAGGCGAAGTGCAAAGGTGTCGATTACTCAGTGACTCAGAGATCCAAGTCTGAATGGGGAAGCATGAGGCTTCCGGTAGCTGACTGCATCGTCTCCGTGGGATGTCTTGTGGGCAAACACCCCCCACTCTCTATCTGGGATGGCGTTACCCACACCTGACTGATGCTGGAGGAGCTACGGGTGGGACCTCACTACGGCTTCTCTAAGATCCCGCCCTTGGTGACGCCCAGGCCATGGAAAGTGGTTCATTAAATGACGCTCACTGGACACACAGCACTCTCCCGGACAGTGCCAAAGGAAGTGTTTCCTTTTATGTTTCTATTCATGTTATTTCTTATGGAAAGACAAAACCAAGTACACACAGCCCACAAACCTAACAAAAAACTCCTCAAACTACCAGGCATGGATTATAACCCGTAGTGTCTAAGCAGTGAGGCCGGGCTACCGTGACGGCAGCAGGATGAACAGAGGAGAAATAATTTCTCAATCAAAGGCTCTCTTAACATTTTTCTACATTATTGATATCTTGGGAGGCAGGAGCCCTCACAAAGAGCTTTTTGAACACATAAGGCAGTTTTAATGTAAAAATCAACGCTGGCTTTCTATCTACTCTAATTTAGATTCCATTTATTATGGAAGCAATAAAATACTCAAAAAAAAAATCAAGCTTGACATCTGATTAAAGTGTCCAACCAATTTCTCTACTCATTATTCTATGTAAAACGTGTGCCTGTATTTTTTTTTACTAATCCTTTAAAGAATTTAATTGGCCGGCTTTCATTGCTGTTTTCATTTTAAAACAGTAGGGATCTCGGGCAGTGCTTGTGTTTGGGGAGCAGAATCGTTTCTAGAACAGCCTGAACGAGACGAGATGGAAGCTGACGAGGCAGAAGGTCTATATAAAAATCTGGTGCAGTCGTGCGGCTGGGTTAGAAAAAACTCCGCCTAAGGTGTGCCAGGCTCTCCTTCCCCACCCCCACCAACCTCTGTTCCACCAAGGTCATCGCCGAGGCGGAAGGGCATCCAGTACGTGTAGGTGATGCCGCGACTCTAGGAGTAGGCCTGAGTAACGCACATGTAGCATTGTTGAGTTAGTTAATTAGAAAATGTAGTTTTGGTGAATTAGCATTGGCTTGAATTTTCCCCCAGGGATAGTGTGGTTTGTCTTGGTCTCTTATCCAGCTTAATCTCTTTAGACCAAGGTTCTTTGGACCTCAGCACTAGTGATGTTTTGGGCTTTGGGTTTTGTCGTAGGGGCTGTCTCGTGCTTTATGGGATGTTTAGCAGCATCCCTGGCCTCTACCCACTGGTCGCACCCGCCACCTCGCATTGAGATAACGGAAAATGTCTCCAGACATTGCCAAATGCCCTGGGGAAAGGGGGTTGTGATCAGACCCTTGGCTTTGGACCGCAGTGGCCGCCTGCTCTTGGAGGACACCCTCCCTTACCTTCCCCTTGAAAGAGAGGTTTCAAGGTCAATAGGGCCAATTTATTGGTGTCATTTTTGCAAGATTTAGTTGGGAACAGTGGCAAGGGGGAGTGACCAAAGACAGAGGGAGGGTGTGTGTAACTCTTCTCCGTGTCTTCAGGGGTGATGTGGGATCTGTGTGACCCCTCTTGGAGAATCTGTTCTCAGTCTTCTAGAGCTAAAAGGTCGGAGTGGAGCCAGGGAGGGAGGCGGGGGACAAGGGGAGAGACGGGCCATCCCTTATGCTCGTGTCTGTGGCGCTGCACATGGTCTCTGGCACATGGTGGGTGCTGAGACTGGTCCATCTTCCCAGCCCGTGCAGAATTTGTGTAATTCCATTCAGGACCTGGCATTACCCGGAAGCGACAGTCTCTGTCCTGACTGCTCACGATGGTGCATGCTGGGATCACAGGTGGGCGGGGCTTGAGCACTGACAGTCATAGGCACAAACCACCCAGCAAGTGTTATGATGTCCTATTGTGTGACTTGATAGGAACGTTCCATTTTCGTCACCTTCTTCCCCACTTATTGATGTTTTTGTTATTCTTTTTGTTATTGGTCACTAATTGACAGATACATTTCTTCCGAAGTTTTTTATCGCAGTTTCAGTGGTTGGGCTGGCTAAGTGGAGAATTCGTTTGTCACCAGGACATGGCTTAGTACTAACAGATGTGTCTCCTTGTGGTACCAAAGCTCTGAGTAATGACGGGAGATTCAAATTTCTTTATTAGTTTATTTTATTTTTGACACAGGGTCTCACTCTGTTGTCCAGGCTAGAGTGCATTGGCATCATCATAGCTCACTGCAGTCTCAGACTCCTGGGCTCAAGGGATCCTCCTGCCTCGGCCTCACCAGTAGCTGGGACTACAGGCACGAGCCACCACATCTGGCTAGTTTTTTAATTTATGTACAGATGGGGACTCTCTAAGTTGCCCAGGCTGGTCTGGAACTCATGGCCTCAAGTGAACCTCCTGCCTCAGCCTCTCAAAGTGCTGAGATTACAGGCGGGGTAGCCACTACACCTGGCTAGATGCAAATTTAGATGGTAGATTGCAGTTGCCACTCTTGCAGTGAGGTGATGCTATCTATGGGCATTTAAAACATTTTACACAGTTCATAATTGGTTTTTGTAAGTATGGGCACTATCCAATTATAAGAAGACTGCAAATGAAATTCCCAAAGCACAACGTGACTCCAATTGTGCATTTGCGTATACTATGTTTTCATTAAATAGAACACAGTCCTATAATACAGCATAGAGTGCAACATTCTTGATTTAAGCCACGTGGGTGTTGGAGGCCTGTCTAGAGGCTAAGACTCCCAAGTGTATATCTCCAGCCTCAACCTCTTCCCTGAATTCCAAACTTCCAACCTGATATTCCCACTTGGTCATCCTATGGCCATCACAACCTGGTCATGTCCAAGACTGAATCAGATGCAGCCCTCCCAGCCCCACTCTGCCAGTGTCCTCCCTTCTCAGTGAATGGCAACTTCCAGAGGCTTCTGCCACAAAAGTTGGAAACTTCCTTCACTTCTCTTTTTCTGTAACCCATCATGTGCATCGAAACCATCAGGAAATCCTACTGGTGGCCGACCGGCTTCAGAGTAGGCCCAGAACCCGACCACTTCCCATCGCTCCCTAGTCGTGGCCCCATGTTGCCGCCTTTCTCCTCAATTACTGGGCTCGCCTCTCTGCCCATCCCTGCCCCCATCTCCTCCCCTCCCCTCTTTTCTCAACACAGTAGATAGAGTGATCTTTAAAAATTAAATATCATCACGCCACTCTTTGGCTCAAAAATGAACTCATCGTGGGGGTTTCCCAGTTCATTAGAAAAGAGGCCAAAGCTCTCATGATGCCCCTCAAGGTCCAACATGAATCTCAACCCCATCAGCCCCCAGGCGTTGTCTCAGCTACCTGCCCCCTCGTCACCACCCCCTGGTGCCTCACTGCTCCCGGCCCTTCGCACCTGCCGTTCCTGGGCCTGGGATGCTCATGCCCAGATACACCCATGTGCTCCCCATCTTTGCTCAGAAAGCATCTTCTCCATTTGGCCCACCCTGGCCATCCTATTTATGACTTCAACCTGCCTCCCTCATCCCTGGGACCCCCAATCCCTTCCCCTGTCCTCTTCCTGTAACAGTGAACGACTTCTAACATACCGTAGCCCCTCTTCCTGGTTTGTTGCTTCAGCTGGAATGTGAACTGTCAGGGTGGGGGGCTGTTTGTCTCTTGTGCTCACTGATATGTCAAAGTGCCCAGCACGGAGTTGGGGACACATCAGGTGCTCACCTAGGTGTTTGTTACCTGCGTGTGTGTGAATAAGTGAAGTCTCTTATTTCTTCTCTCCCAATTTCCATCTTTTTCTTTTCAGTTCTGGAAGCATTTTTCCATCTGCCCTTTCAGGTTGCTGTTTGTTTTCTGAAATATACGATCGACTGTTTGCGGCCACAATGAAGTGAAAATGTTCGGTTATCACGTTTTTCACGTGGGCTTCTTTTTGGTTTGCGGTGACTCTTTCTTCAGGGTAGCCTGCTTTGATTTTAAGGATGTAAAGTCCTTTCAAATCATATCACGAATATACTAGAGTTTTACAAAAATTTGTTCTTGTACTTGCAGGAACTCTTTTACTGGGCTTAAATTTGATGGACTTGATCTTTTCTTTGGAACTGGTGAAGTCTTTTAATATGTTTAGTAACCATTTTCTCTCCGTTGACGCTTGTTTGGGATTAGGGGCTGAGATGGGCTCTATCAGAAACCGCCGAGGTCGCTGCGCTCTCGTCTTTCAATCGCTTCAGCAGGGAGAGGGAAACGTTTGGACTGATTACACTTCTCCTTGACTATTAATCAGCCGATCAATTTTTTAATAGAAGGGGCAGATCTGTAGGAGAGAGAGGCAGCCGGGTGCTGGGAAGCTGCCCTCCCAGCCTGCAGATGTTGGACCCCCTGCCGCCTGCGCCCGGGGCTCTGCTGTCGTTAGGCCGTTATCAAAGCTCTGGGGCTGGATCAGAGACTTCATGGGGCCATCTTTAACCCTCAACTGGACTTCATCCATCGTCACCCCTCTTCACTGAGGTCCAAATTACCCGGCTGGTTGTCTAGGATAAGTGTGGGGAAGTGGGGATGGCCCCACTGTGCTTCTGGGAGACGAGCCAGCCAGAGTTTCGCACACAGGCAGGCTCAGACCATGCCGATTCCCTTGCTCAGAGATGTCTTGCCAGTGAAATTCCCATTCCTTAGCTTGATAGGGTCTGGTGCGGGTTTGCTCCTTCCACGTTGGAGTGTCCTGCTCCGCCCACGCCGCCCTCGCGCCACACTGGGAGCTCGGCTGCTCCTGTGCACGCCCCCCCATCTCCACTGTTGCCCACCTCCCACCCGCCTGGCCTGCCTGGCGCCCTGACCGTGTGTCTCATCCCACCTCCCCTATTCCCACTCCCCGAGCACCCAGCTGCAGAGATCTCCCCTCCCCCTAGGACTTCTCAGCCCCCACCCCCACAGGGACTACCTCTGTTCCAGGTGTTTATGCGCCAAAGACTGCTTCTTAACTCACTGTGTCATGTGCCTAGCACGTTACAGAGTGTAGGCCTCAGAAATATTTGTCAAATGAACGAATGTCAAATAATTGCTAAGAAGCACCCTTCATATTGCGGGGATTGTGTCTCGAGACCTTTGAGTGCTTCAGGTTGTAGTTAAGGACATAAGTTTTACAGTTAGACAGACTTGAGTTTAGGTACTCGCTGTGTCACCAGCTGTGTGATCTTGCAAAAGTTCCTTAACCTCTCTGAGCCTCAGCTCCTTAAAGATAATAACTCTTTCGAAGAGTTTTTGTGAGAACAGGCATGCAAGGCCCTCAGCACAGTATTTGGCATGTGGAAAGTGCTCAGTAAATGGTAATTATTAATATTAGTATCTTTAACTTCTGTCCAAAACCAAAACCCATGAAAGACAAGTGGCCCTTCTGACCTGAATTCAATGATGAGCAGACAGTGAAGTGGAGCTGGGGGGCTCCGAGCTTCCTCCGCCATACACCTGCCAGGATTTGTTCCCGACGACCTACTCCGAATCGCCAGGAGCTGAGTCCGGCTCTGGACACTTCTTCGTCTTCCTTATTTATCGACAGCACAACCTTCTCTTCCTCGGTGCCGCCCTTCCATGCACGAGGAGAAAAATTGCTTTCCTAAGGCAAAGCATCGTTTTATTAATAACGTTACAATAAATCATGGCAGGCTCCAGTCCCAGTAATAAAATCAGAAACTTCTGTTCTTCTATCTTATTTTTAGATATTCTTAAATGCAGCACCATTCCTAATAAAAGGAAAGGCATTTACTTTAAATCAAATGCGTAATGACTGTCTAGAATTGGTAAAGCGCTGTTTGTCGAAATGGCCAATCTCTTTCTCAAACCCTAACGCGTGTCTCATTTCCTGGTATCAAGCAAGCCTTTGACATTGTCTAGAGTCCATTCATAAAATATTTTCTTCGGATTTAATTCTTAAATAGTATCTCTGCTGGTGCTTTTGGTGCTGAATGACGATCATTTCAGGGCTCCCTGGCTGGGCTGTGAGTCACAGACCCTGGTAATGTTTGGGGCCCTGGTGACTCATCACCCTCAAGGACAGAACTTGATGAGGTTTTCTATAAAATAAAGAGAAAAAGGAGAGTTTGTCAAAGACAGACTGAGGCTTGGCGACGAAGTCCGGGATCAGTGAGACTGCTGGGGGTTGGGGACTTGCTTTAAGAGAGGACGCTGGGCTTTGGACACGGTGCTGTGGGTTGGGGCTGGGGTTCTTGTGAGCAGTTCTGTGTGCAGGGGAGGTGGAGACCTGGACACCGACACTGCCGGCCCGGCTGGTGGCTCGCGTGTCCTGCGGAGCCGGGTTTCACCAAAGCTGGGCGGTTGGAGTGTTCTGTGGGGGATGGTGATGTTGGGGTGTGTGTTCTCAAAGGAACAAGGTTCCAGAAGGAAAACAGAAAGTCCTGGAAGGGAGGGGTGTTGGAGGAGCAGAGACAGAGCAGTAAGGGAGCTGTCGGCGGGAGACACTGGCATGGGGGGTGGCAGCCAGGGTGACAGCTGTGCTGTGACCAGATGCCTTGCGAGTTTGGGGGGTTACAGGTAGAGGCATGCTCCTGGGAGTTAGTTCAGTGAGCATGTGTTTTCCAAAGCTTGGACAAAATGGAACTTTAAGAATGGAGAAAATGAGAGAGGAGGTTATTTGTGCAGCCTGGGTCGATCCGGAGAGCCCTGGCCAGACACGGAGGGTGTGCTCAGGTTGGGTCGTTTGAGGGGAGTTTGCTAAGGGGCGACTTCCGAAGGTGAGGGAGGCAGCCAGCCCTGTGACACCACCCGGGAGAGCAGAGTCCACCCCCCGCCTCCTGCCCTGGCCCCCACTGCTGGCCCCGCTGGATCCAGAGGAAGGGCCCCTGATGCGGTCCACACCTATCCGCCCTCGGGGCAGACGGCATTGGGCAAAGGCACAGACTGGATGTGGGGGCGGGAATGGGAGCTGAGCCAAAGCATCTGCTGGGCTGTTTGGGGGCGACCATCGTCTACCCTCCTCGTCCTCCTCCCTGGAAATTTTGCCTGGAGACGGCTCTGCCTTTCCTTTCTAGGCTGTCACCTGACTCTGGGTCGGGGGTCGTCCGTGGCGTGTGCCCTGCCGCCCTCTTGGTTGCTCTGCCCCCAAATGAGAGCGAGAAGTGAAGGAGGCCACTCTGCTGTCCCAGGGCACGGTCCTTCCCTTCCCTGTGCTGTCGGTGATGTGCCCAGTGCTCCCGCGGGACTGGCACAGTCGTGTCTGGCTCTCTGCTCTCCACTTCCCTTCGCAGGGGTGTTCGCACGTGGGTCTCCAGAGACACACCGGGCTGGCAAACCGGAGTTTGCTGGGGAGAAGACAAACCCCGATTGGCACCATTTGCCCTGAAGGCAGGTGTGTGGGAAGAGCGCGGCCGAGGTCCCCGCAGCCTCCACGTGGCCGGGCCGTGAGACTCCCCTCCAGCAATGGGAAGGAGCTTCTCGCTGGGAAGGGAGCCGTTTTGATGTTTCAGAATCTAACGCGTTCATAGAGATTGATGAGAAATTTTGAACTTTAATCTGCCCTTAAATTGCATTTGCTGATGTCGCTCAGAAGCGTTTTCACTGGATAATTTCTATTTTCAGAAAAAAAGTTCACCTTAGAGTTAGGGCCAAGCTGGGAAAATGACAGAAAGAAAGACAATTTGAAAAAATGGGAAAACATGGATGATAGGGTTTTAGGGTTTAGGGTTCCCTCCTCAGTCACGCACAGCTGCTCCGGACACTGCTGTCCGTGTGTACACACACAGACAAAATCATACACATGCGCAACCACACACACAATCACACACATAGTCATGTGCATGCGCACACACACAAAGCACCGCACCACACACACCACGCTACACGCACACACATCACACCACATGCATATATATTAAACACACACAATTACACACATACCACAGCATGGAATACAACCACACACAGTCACACGTGTGCACACACACACCACACATACCATACCATATGCACACATACCATGCCACATACATATGTATGTAAACACACACAATCACACACACACTATCACACAACACATCACACGCAACCACCACCTCCCTGCTCCTCCCACTCCCCAGCTCCCATAAGCCAGACGCCCCTCGGGAATTAGATGTCCAGCATAGAGTCGAGTGACCGTTCTCTGCTGGAGGAGGGATGACCCAGAGGAAGCCGTGCGAGCCGCCACGGATCATCGACCTCCAGGTCCCTGTGCAGCCCGACAGGGCGTCCGTTCTGACGGCACCAACGTGCGAAAGGATGTCATATTTGCTGGAGCTCAGTGGTAGCTTTGACCTCTGTCTCTTCCTCATGGTCCCGCAGCTGTGTGAGTGCGAGTGTGAGTGTGCGTGAGTATGAGCATGAGTGTGTGAGGGTGTGAGTGTGCGGGTGTGTGAGTGTGCGGGTGTGTGTGAGTGTGTGAGTGTGCGGGCGGATGAAGGGGTGGGGAGAGACAGTAATCACACGTGTGGGAACAGAGCTGAGTACAGTCAGCTTCCTAAATGATTTAGAGAAACTCTTTGGTTTCCAGGAATGTGTCTGAGTAAATGCTGCAAATGCACGTTCTCTATGAAAATCCGAGTTTAAAAGCCCAGAGGCAGCATGATATCAGATTTCCAGATTTAGCATCTTCCCACACCCTCAAGCCCAATTCAGAGTCTTTCCTGTCCAGACTCTGTTTTTAGGTTCTGCGTGTGGGAGCCACAAACAGCAGCTGCAAAAGGCCCCTGTGGAAACTTCCGTCACCCCTGCTGGGGGCTTTCAGTGGGAAGAGCAGAGGGTCACTCCCACCCCAGGGCCCTCCAGGGCTCTCTGCTTTGTGGGGAGGAAGCTTTGTGCTGGGCGAAAAAGCACAGAGAAGCGCTGGGTCCCCAGCCTCCGCGCCTGTTCTCCTCCCTCCCTGGTGCTGACCTGGGGTAGTGGGCATGGGGGAGCCTCCTCCAGGCCCCCAGGCTCACAGGAGAGGGCAGCCCCAGGGCGGGAGAGATGGAGAGGGCATCAGTGATTCCCAAACTGGGTGAGCGCTGGCGTTATCCCGGAGCTTATTTAAAAAGCAGATTACCCGAGCCATTTCCAAGATTTGCAATCTCAGACTTTCCAGAAGCAGTCCCAGCCTGGGTATTTCCACATGGCTCCCCAGGGAAGAGTGAGGCAAGGAAGAATCTGTCTTCAGGTTTCTCTGTGGTTGACCCAGCTCACCAGGGGAGCAAAGCAGGGATTTGGGGCAGGAACTCTGTCTTGAAAGTCATGCTTTTGCGGGCTCGCGCCCCATCACGTGCTTCCCAGAGTGAGATGCTTCTTCCCACTCTGAGCCTTGTTACTCCTACTCATTCTCTGGGTCTCTGTTCATCCTTTGCCACCTTCTCTGGCCTCCTAGCCTAGGAACAGATGTCCATTCTGTTTAGCCTCATAGTATTCTGGCATTTTTCTATAATGAACCCCAATTCATTGAATTATTATTTCTTGTTGAGTTCTCCATGGCTCTCACTGGACAGTAAGAGGGCAAAGATAATGTATCATTTATGTTGTATCCCTAGGGCCTGGCAGAGGTACTCAATGAAGATTTTCAGGGGGTGGGGGCTCCTAAGCTTAGAGGACTGGAAGGAAGTAGATGCATGGAAATGAGGACAGAAAGCATGATTGACACCCAAAAGCTTCCCTTATTTTCAAGCTTTGACTCACTGTGACATGTATGAGTCAGCAATTGCTCAGTAGTGCTGTGTAATAAGCTACCCCAGGACTCAGCAGCTTAAAACAACAGTCATTTACTCTTATACTTATGGGCTGACCGCAACTTGGCTGGACTAGGCTGGACTTTTTCCTACAGTTTTCAGGCTGAGCTCAGATCTGTTCTCATTCCGGCTCCCAGACTGAATGAGTGGTGGCCACCTGGGGCTCGTTCTTCCCCTGGCAGAGATCAGAGGCGGAGACCAAGCCACACTGGGAAAGCACGTTTCAGGCTTCTGCACACGTTGTGTCCACTAACACCCCACTGACCAGAGAAAGGCACGTGGCCACACTCAACCTCAGTGGGCAGCACACTCCATCCGCAGCATGAAGGGAGAAGAGAGAAAGATAATTCAGGCTGTCAAATAACCTGATTCTATTATCTTAATGTTTTGATGATTTCCTGCTGAGGAGGAATCACAGTAACAATATTTAACATTTGTTGAGTCCTTATTAATGTCAAACATAGTTCTGTGGATTCTATATACATTTTCTCATTTAATCCTCCTCAACATCCTATGAAGTTGGCGCAGTGTTTAAGCGACTTGCTGCGACAGAAGCTGGAAGAAGCAGAGGGGACCCAGGCACTTCTGATTTCCAAGCCCAGCCCCTGTAGTCTCCTCTCCTTTCTCTCTCAAGAGAGGTTGTGGTGGGAAAGAGGAGGGAAGAAGTTCTGGGCTGGAGACTGGGGGAGTCAGTGGAGCCTAGATGGGGAGACTGGGGAAGCCCAAGGCAAGCTCTCCTCGTTTCGCTTTTGAGCTAACCCAGAATGAACGTGTGCATATCCAAAACTGCTAATGGCCAATCACCAAAAATGTGGACTGTAGCAGATGGCAGGTGCTGAGATGTTTAAGTAGTCTACCTCCTCATTTTACAGATGAGGAAGTGGAGTCTGAGTGGGGGAAGCAACTTGCCTGGGATATATGGCTCTGAGTGGCAGACCTCGGGGAAAACTAGGTGTGCAATTCCAAATCCAGCACTCTGTTCCTGCTTGCTCTGTGGGAGCCACGAGGGTGGGATGGGGTACCACTGCCCTGGGAGGGTTTCCTGGGTGATCAGGATAGAACACCCAATTGATTCTGCAGAAGCAGCCCAGGCATTTGCACTGTTAGGTCCAACAAAGCGAACAGACCGAAGTTTTCAATTTACAGATACCACCTCGATGACCTTTATTTAACATGCAGCCACCTGGCGTTTGTACAGTCCTACCAATCATTTAGTGGGGGTGATGTAAATACTAACTCTCAGCTGATGTGTTTTATTTTATTTAAGAGTGGAAAAATGCAAAACCAAATGAATGATAGGTTTAGAGAGGCAAAATTATCTAGAAATAGGATTTATTGTTAATATTTTTACATATTTAATATTCTTTTCAACAGCTATCTATATTTTATGAAGAGTGAAATAGTTGGATTGGCTTTAATTGTGTCTTTTAAGGGCAGAGAAGGTATAGGGAAAATAAAGGGAAGAAGTGTGCAAAGTTTTGCACGCTTGCATAGGTGGCAAGTTTAAGGTTGCATAAAAATAGGAGATTAGGAAAGAAACGATAAAAATGGCATTGAATGCGTGTGGTAAAAAATCACCCACTTCTATCACAAATCAGGTTCATTAGAGTCATAACAACTTGTCCTGGGAAGTAGCAGTTCTTCTTAATCACAGCTCTTGATTGTTCTGGAAACAGCACTGTGGTGTCCTGATGTTCCGGTCTAGAGTTTGATCTGCTCTCTTATTCACCACTGTATCATGAGCGATGGGTGATCAATCAACATTTGTTTGTGGGTTGATTGGATTAGGATGCAGAAGGTCACACAACAGGCCGTTGTCTGCAGTGTGGAAACTAGAAAAGTCTAAATAAAGCAAAAAAAAAAAAAAAAGCATGTTTTAAAAGCATGTTTTAGCCTTTAAGAGGCTGAAAAGACATCTAACAGGACAAAATTCCAGACAGAGGCAAGTCATTCCTGTGGGAGCTGAGATCAGCAAGCACTTTCCCTGCTGAGGGCAGCAGGTATGGCTGAGGACCAGCAGACAGAGACCATTGTTGTGGGAAAGAAAGAGCCAGGGGCACTTTAATGACCACAAGGGCTGATCACGTGGCCTGGTCATGTGGGCGGAAGTTGGGAGGAGACCCCAAGGCAGGCTAATCCTCGCCCATTCGCTGTCATGGGACTCCTGGGTGCCTGGTGGTTCAGAAACTGAGGGAAGGGCTGGAAAGCAGAAAGGAGCTGGTGGGGGGCAGGGAGAGGGAGGGAAGGGTAGCTAAAGAAGCGTTTACAGGGAAATTTATAGCTTTAAATATAAGTAAACAAGAAAGTTTAAAAATCAATTTTTAAAGCTTTCCTCTCAAGAAAATATAAAAGAGAAAATTTTAAAAGAAAGAGAATGAAGGAAATAATAAGAGTAAAGACAGAAATCGGTGAAATAGGAGACAGATTTATAATTAAGAAAACAATGAAGTCAAATGTTGGATCTTTTAGAAATATTCATAAATTGATAGATTTCTAGCAAGACTGAGCATGAAAAAAAAGACAGAAAATACAATTACCATGATTAGGGATAAAAAAGGGGGAAATTACTATAGATCCTGACATTTAATGGATAATAAGCTATTACGGTACCATAAATAAATTTTATAAATAATGGATTTGACAGCTTTAGATGACATGGACAAAGGATTGAAAAAGACCGTTTATCAAAGATACAGAAAAAGTATAAAATACTTGTTGAATGAATCAATATTTTATGTAATGCAGCTGTGAACTTTTTCCAGAGTTTTGACCCAGCTCTTATTGGTTTAAAACATAATGTCTTTTACACTTGAATTTTACCTTGTGTTGCTTTTACATGTTCGTCAAGAGACTTGTTTAACATTTAGGCATTTCTAGTATGGTTGTGGACCTTCAGGCTACAGGATTTGGAGCCTTGTCTTCTGTCCATACACTGAGCAGTGTGAGCATCAGCACATCCTTTCTGCCTTACTCTGTGGATATGACCCAGTAGTTCATGAGAGAAGGAGGTGAAACTGCTTGGTGTTCTCTAAGATTCTTGAATCTGTGGTTTAGAGTCTTTCATTATCTTTGGAAAATTCTCAGCTATCTTCTCTTCAAATATTTCTTTTGCCTTATTTTCTCTCTTTTTTCCTTTAAGGATTGCAGTTATTTGTACATAAAGCTACTTGTTATTGTCCCACAATTCTTCAGTGTTCTGTTCTTTTTATTTTCTAACTTTTTTTTCTTGTGTGTCAGTTGGGTAGTTTCTATTGCTCTGTCTTCAAATTCAATGATTCTTTCCTTAGCTGTGTCAGGTCTACTGATGAGTCTGACAAATGCACTGTGAGGTTTGTTTGTATTTTTTTTTTTAATTTGTAACATTTTTCTCTTGGCTTTTATAGTTTTCATCTTTCTATTGAATTTTGGCATCTGTTCATATACTAGAGCTTTGACTTATTGAGCATAATTATTTTAAATTTCCTATATAATAATAACAATATCTGAGTCATCTCTGTGTCTGGTTTTGTTGATCTCCTTTTTTCTTGGAAAAAGATGGCCTCTTCTTGCTTTTTTGTGTCTCAGAATTTTTGTGTTAGTGCTGGACATCATGTATGGACTAGTAGAGATTGAGGCAAATGGTATTATGCCTGGATTGGGCAAACTTTTCCTCCTACACTGTTAGTGTGGGATTGAGATACAGTGGTCAGAAGTTGAACTGGGTTTGGGTTTTCTTCTTGGTGTGGTTATATTCAATGTACCATCATCCTCATTAAATTCTTTAAGTTTTACCTTCTACTTATAGAGGGATCTTGGGGGCTGGAGGGTTTTTCTCAATGTTCCTGGTCTGCATTCAGCTGTAGGCCTACTCTATGTGCCTCTGTTACAGACAGGGTCTTTCTCCATGCCCTTGTCCTTCTCCCAGAGTAGACTCTTGTTTCTTAGTGCTTGGTAGCCCGGTGATTGTGGTAATTGGATTCTCTGTTGTTCTGGCTAAGCCTTGGTCTTAGGCAGGCCTATGTGCCAGTGTTTTTAGTCTGTAGCTTTCAAAGTGATATTGTCCCTGCTCCCCATGGTGGCCAAACTCTGCTTTGTGTCTTTTGTGAGACTTTTATGGGGAAGCCTTCAATGGTATTGGTATAGGGTCATGGGCCCAGCACGGTTCTCTTCCCTTAGAAGGAGAGGAGTAGAGGATTTTTATTTTTACCTTTCTCTTGGTCCCAGTGGGTCCTCTGTTGCGCTCTATGGGAGATGGTCTTTGCTGTGCCTCCTGCAAAGACTTAAGCCTTTTTTGTTGTTGTTTTTCCTAGTGGAGTGAGGTCCTGGTGCAAGAAGAAGCAATCTTCTTCTAAGAGGCAAGTCTTTCCTGTGTCTGTGGTTGCTCCCTTTCTCCAGGCCTGTACCACTGAGGAAGCCACTTCCCCTCTCCCGAACCCCTGATCTTTCTTTTAAGTATCTGATGGAGGTCAGTGGAAAAGAGCCTTCACCTCGGCACAAACTCCCCTGTGTCTGCTGAGGCTCTATATTCTCATGCAAACCCACATGCAACCTTAGAATTTTGCTGAATCCTTCTTACCTACCTGCACGGTTCCCCGCATCTCCTCCTCTCGTGTGTGCCACAGGTGAGCACATGCTGTGTCCTGGCTTGGAGATACCCACATTTCTTTGGGTTTTAGGATACCTGGTTGCCAGCGCCCACAGATCTCTGACAGGTCCAGCAATGCTATGATTGTGTAACTGGCCTGGCCTTTTTCATCACGAGGGTGGGTGGGACACTCTTTCTACCATTCTGCATCTCAGATGGAAGCGGAGAGCCACATTTTATTCTCTATTCAACTTTAGTCTTTCTTTGGGATTTTCCTCTAAATAGTTCTAAAAAAAAAAAAATCCCGATTTCTTTCCAAATTTGATTTCTGATCCAGAGGACGTGGTTTCCAGTCTGCAGCGCTGGGGCGAGCGGAGCTGGCAGAGCAGCGTCAGTTTTGCAGGCCCTCCGAGTCTCCGCACTGAAGGCAGAGAAGCCCCTGTGGCTGAGTTTAATTTTGAAAATTTATAGCAAACTGAACCTTGTAATGAGAGGCCTTGGGGTGACCCTAAATTTCTTGTAAACTCTGTCGATCGGTTTGACCTATTTTATTGCCTCGTTGTGACAAGCTCTGATTAACAAATATCTGAAATTGTCCTCCTGCGTGCTGGTCCCCAGCTCATACAAAATAGTCCTACTTTTCTTGTCTAAGTAGGTCCTCTTGGAACTATTGATATTCTGGGGAACCTAGACCAAAATTAACTACCCGGAAATCACCATCAGTGAGGCCCCACTGACCCGGCTGTTCCGGAATGCCAAAGCCAGGGCTCGTGTTCTCTAACAGAAAATCGCTTCTCCCGGCAATTTTCTCTGAATGATGTTTCTCTGTTGTTAAAACGCAGATTATTTCACTGTGTCTTCAAGCTGGGAGCCCCAAAGAGGGACATTGCCCCATCACTGTCCTGTGCCGATGGCAGTCCCACGTCCCCCGATCCCCTCGAAAAACACAGCCTTCGATGAGCCTCGCTCAAGTCTGAATTTAATGGCCACTGGAGTCATTTCCAGAATTATTTAGGATGGCAATTAGTTTATGGTTAATTAATTATTGTGTTAACCACCTAAGCTTGGGCTTGGCAATGACGCTTGAAGTTTAAAGAGGGGAAAGAGGAGGAGGAGGAAGAGGCTTATCTCGGCAAAGGACAAGAACAGCTGCGGGACTCGCAAGGGTGAACATGAGGAGTTCGTGCAGGAATATTTCATATCGCTTCTGAGCGAGGAGCTTTCATTTAGACTAAGGCCCGTGGTTAAGGTGGCAGAACAAGCTTCGTCTGTTGGACTGAGGCATTGGCTTTAATTAGCAGTGTTATTAAGAGCTGAGCAGCGCTCTTCATTAGGCAGCGAGACTCATTAGTGCACAATTCATTGTCCCAGGGCTTCCTCTGGGAGAGGACAGATTCAGCGGCGTGTAGGCTCTCATCCAAATGACTCACGAGGACCCCACAGGGCCTGGCGGGACTGGGAAGGTGGCCGGGGTAGAGGGGGCAGTCTCCGAACCTCACCTCCAGCTCCCCTCGAGTACAGAGGGCAGGGACAGCCCAGCGAGCTGGCGAGATGACAGCTGAGGCCCTCCCAGACGAAGAGGCCCCTCACTCCTTCACCTGACTCTGTCAGGAAGTGAGGGGCCCCCCAGTATGAATGCTCCAGATGGGGGCTGGAAAACTATAACCAGGGGCCAAATCTGGCCCACTGCCTGATTTTGTAAATAAAATTTTATTGGAACACAGCCACGCCCCTTTACTTAGTTTGTGGCTGCTTTCGCGCTACCGTGGCGGTGTTGAGCTACTGCAGCAGAGATCGGATAGCCCACAAAGAAGAAGTTTGCCAATTCCTGTTCTAGATCACTGAAGCATCAAAACGCTGTAATGATTCGAGGTGGAAATCCTTCCAGAATGCACTGCCTATGTTGCCTTTGTCTGTAAGGTGAGAATATGGGACAATAATTTGACTTACAAGAAAAACAGCAGCCACTGGCCGTGCAGTGCAGGGATAAACATCCTCACGCTGCCAGGAGCCCTGAGGACATCGCTGTGTGCCGTGTTTCCAGTGATAGTCTTAAGCCATCAAGAGAATCATTTTTTTTTTGCTTATTTTAATATTGTTTTTCTTACTGTCAGACTATTAGCCTTGATCTTGCTGTTGTCACTTACACCGGCCTCTAATGTCCTAACTCCTCTGTTAGAGGACCATACAATGCTTCTACCCACAGACATTTAAGAACGGGGTCTTTCTTGGGGCCAGATCATGTAGGGCACCACAGACCACAAGAGGGAGATGGAAACCCCTGGAAGGTCTCTTGTGTCTACACAGGGATGGTGGCAGCGAAATTGATGCACTCATTTTGCATTTTGCCAGGTCTCTGAGCACCCATGCAGGAAGGGCAGAGGGAGGAAGGAGCCCAGCAGACACCTGATGTTGTACCGAGTAGAGAGAGAGAGAGTGCTCCATGTTCCTTGAAGGCCTTGAGTTCAGGCCCTGTGCTGGGGACAGGGCCCCTCTGGTCACCCGACCCTCCTTGCCAGCACCCAGAGGCTGAGGAGAGCCAGCGGGAAAGTACTGCACTGACTGACCCCAATCGTGCCTGTAACTCACTGTGTAAAACAAAGCAGGACCAAGCGAATAAAACCCCTGTCACCCAGGACCCTTGTGACGAGAAGTTTCTCTCGCTGGGCCAGTTACACGAAGCCACAGGTAGGATTCAGCTTGGACCCAGATGTTAAGATGGACCCACAGGCCACGGATCACTGGCCCCCTCCCTCCCTTCCTTTACGTCCATCTGAATTTTTAAATTGTCACATCTTTTTGCTTTTAAAAAACGAAGCAAGCCTCTAGGTTGCCCTAGTGTCATTGCCATTCTAAGTTC
>NW_012148563.1:1274456-1314557 GCF_000956105.1 Propithecus coquereli | reverse complement strand
TTAATATTGTTTTTCTTACTGTCAGACTATTAGCCTTGATCTTGCTGTTGTCACTTACACCGGCCTCTAATGTCCTAACTCCTCTGTTAGAGGACTATACAATGCTTCTACCCACAGCCATTTAAGAACGGGGTCTTTCTTGGGGCCAGATCGTGTAGGGCACCACAGACCACAAGAGGGAGATGGAAACCCCTGGAAGGTCTCGTGTGTCTACACAGGGACGGTGGCAGCGAAATTGATGCACTCATTTTGCATTTTGCCAGGTCTCTGAGCACCCGTGCAGGAAGGGCAGAGGGAGGAAGGAGCCCAGCAGACACCTAATGTTGTACCAAGTAGAGAGAGAGAGAGTGCTCCATGTTCCTCGAAGGCCCTGAGTCCAGGCCCTGTGCTGGGGACAGGGCCCCTCTGGTCACCCGACCCTCCTTGTCAGCACCCAGAGGCTGAGGGGAACCAGCGGGAAAGTACTGCACTGACCGACCCCAATCGTGCCTGTAACTCACTGTGTAAAACAAAGCAGGACCAAGCAAATAAAACCCCTGTCACCCAGGACCTTTGCAACGAGGAGTTTCTCTCCCTGAGCCAGTTACACGAAGCCACAGGTAGGATTCAGCTTGGACCCAGATGTTAAGATGGACCCACAGGCCACGGATCACTGGCCCCCTCCCTTCCTTTACGTCCATCTGAATTTTTAAATTGTCACATCTTTTTGCTTTTAAAAAACGAAGCAAGCCTCTAGGTTGCCCTAGTGTCATTGCCATTCTAAGTTCATAGGTGACGAGATGAAGGATGTTGCTTGGGCATCACCTTCTGGCCATTTACATGGTCCCATAAAATGGCAAACGAATCTTGGCTTGTTCACTAACGTCCAGGGCTGGTCCTTAACTTCACTTCCTCGGAGACTCGATTTTGCCAGTGCGCTGGGGGTGGGTTTCCTTAGCGGCAGGTCTGGCTGTCTCTCCAAGGCTGGTACCCATCTCTACCCGTAGAGATAAGGCCGTGGGATGCAGACGTAGGTGTGCCCACCGGTGCATCCGTGCGCACGTGTGCCTACGTGAACAAACCTTACGCCCGTCTGTTCCGTGTCAGGGGAAACGTGCCTGTGTAGTCAATGCTTGGGACAGCCCGACAAGCACATCGCCCTTCCTGTCCCGCCTCAGGGGCTGTGGTAGAGCAGATGGCTTCCCGGGAGCACAGAGCCAGCACAACGGAAGCTGCTGTCCTCAGGAAGGTGCCCGAGTCACTGCCACCCACCTCAGGGGCGGGTTTACCGCACCGTTGTCAGGGTCTGTGTCAGTGCGCTGTGGCTGCCATCACAAAGTAGCTCAGACCAGGTGGCTCAAACTACAGACACTTCCTCGCTCACAATTCTGGAGTCTGGAAGTGCGAGATCAAGGTGTTAGCAGGGTCGGGTTCTCCTGTGGCCTTTCTCTGTGGCTTGTAGACACCGCCTTCTCCCGTGTCCTCACCTGGTCTCTCCTCTGTCGGTGTGTGTCTCGACTTCCCTTCCTGTAAGCACGTTAGTCATATTGGATTAAGGCCCATCCCAGTGGCCTCGTTGAACCTTAATAGGCTCTTTAAAGATCTTGACTCCACGTACAGTCATGTTCTGAGGTCCCGGGGGTAGGACTTTAGCATATGAATTTGGGGGGTTTATACAATTCCGCTCATACTGCGATTGAATCTAGGACGCCAATAGCCTTTGTTCTAAGAATCCAAGGCTTTCCCCGCACATGGCCATAGCTGTTCTGCCCTCTGCTTATAGAAACGCGCTCTGATACAGACAAATGGGTCCTGCCTTCCTGAGATGTCTTTTTGTGGGTCGTCCGAGTGTCCCCAAACTTTCCTGTCACACATTATCAGCCTCTTGTTCTGCAGATGGCTGGTTACACCCCTTGTGCCAGAGCTTTGCTAACTGAGCCCAGAGGGAGGGCCCATGTGCAAATTCTTGGGGGCACCTTTCTCCCCTCCCCTCCACAAACTGCCAACAGAGATGACTATTTCTTGTAAATAAGACAAGGACTATGAGGAATTATTGAACTGGTGCCATGGAAATTGCAGAGAGAAAAATCTGAACAAAGAAAACATCTACTTCTGTGGGTGACACAATGTTGGGAGAAATCCAACAATATCTTGACAGCCTTGAGCAGTGGATGGATGTAACAAGATGAAGTCTGATCGGGGATAATTGCACAATGGGGTCCTTGCATTAAGACGATTCGGCTGTAAAATGTAAGATGAAGGAGACGTGGCTTCGCAGCGGAGGGAAGACAGAGGCTTTGGCTGACAGCACTTTTGTGCCTCTCAGCTCCCCTGGAGCTGGGGCAAGATGAGTCCCTGCCATGCGGGGTTTTGTCTGAAACGAGGGGGAAGATCATTTCATTTTCCCTGGGACAGATCTCTAGGGCTAATTCCTCCAATGTGGACACCACACTTTAAAGGGGATGGCAGAATGGAGTAATGGTTCTTGAAACTATGTCCTGGGGGAAAGATATGGAGTAATGGAAGGTATTACAGAGGAAGAGCATGCTGGCTTATCGAGCATCTGTGGTGTTGTCAGGTAGATGGTAGATGGGACTCGTTCTATGGGATATAACATGGAGACCACCAGGTGGAAATTAAGGGGAATTTGATTATTTACCGATATAATAGCTAACCGCTACATGTGAGGTTCATGGCCTTAAACCGGAGATGTTTAAGCAGAAACTAGGCTTGGGAGAAACTTTGAGATATAGTGGAGATTCAATTATCTAGAATGAAAAAAACCATGGTTGAAAAACAGAGAACAATATAGAAGAAATAAGTCCAAAATATATCAATCATTGCAACAAACATGAAAGTGTGAATGCAATTATTAAAAGACGCATAATCCAGCCGGGCAGTGTGGCTTACACCTGTAGTCCCAGCTACACGGGAGGCTGAGGCAGGAGGATCGCTTTGGCCCCAGAGTTCCAGGTTGCAGAGAGCTGTGATCACACCACTGCACTCCAGCCTGGGAGACAGAGTGAGACCCTGTCTCTAGAAAACAAGCAAAAAAGGATGCACAATCCAAATTATGTTGTTTACAAGAGTAAAAAATGAGCTGACATAAAAAGGTTAAAATTAAAGAGGTGAAAAGATATACCAAATAAATATTAACAGGATGGGAGCTAGTAGCTTGTACCTAGAAAGTAGCAATACTAATATCAGAAAAAATATATAATCCAAGATTGCATTTATTTCCCTATATTAATTCTCTACATAGCACTTCTCATGAATATTTTCTCTCCTCTGCTGCACGCTGGACAATAAACATTGTGGGAACAGGGACCTTGTTTGTTCCATTCACCGCTGAATCTTGAGTGCCTGGAACATTTCTTGGGCCATGGCAAGTGCCCAGTAGATATTTGTTGAATGAAGGAATGACTCCTAAGATGTCTTTGAGTACTGAAATTCTAGGAGGGAGGACATGGAACTGGCCCTTGTTCTGCTTACTCATGCTGTGTAACAAACCACCCTAACACTTAGTGGCTTAAAACACCAACTTGCTATTATCTCCTGCAGTTCTGTGGGTTGAATGGGCTCAGCTGGGCGGTTCTCACGTGGGATCTCTCATACAGGTGCAGTCTGCATGGCTGGAGCTGGGATCATCTGAAGGCTTACTGTACTGGACGTCCAGGAGGGCACACTCACATGGCTGACGGCTGATGCTGGTTGTCAGCTGGGAGCTCAGCTGGGGCTGTTGGCTACAGCATCTATACAGATGCTCCTTGACTTACAATGGGGTGACATCCCGATACACTTATTGTAAATTCAAAAATTGAAAACACACTTAATACACCTAACCTACCGCATATCATACACTAGGCCAGCCTATCTTAAATGAGCTCGGAATGCTTACATTAGCCTACAGCTGGACAAAATCATCTGGCAACACAATACACTGTGGAGTGTCGGTTGTGGTTGCTTACCCTGACGCTTGTGTGGCTGACGGAGAGCTGTGGCTCAATATCAGAGTATCATACTGCACATCGCTAGCCAGGGAAAAGTTCAAAATTCAAAACACGGTTTCTACAGAATGGCGTGGCTTTCACACCATCACAAAGTCGACATAGTGCTAAGTCGAGGAGCCATTGCGGGTCAGGGACTGTCCGTATATGGTCCCTCCACATGGCTTGGCGTCTCACAGCCAGGTGGCAGGAATCCGACAGCCAGTGTTGAGAGTGATAGGACATGGAAGCTGAGCCTGGATGAGGCGGTGTTGCTTCTGTCATGCCTCCCGGTCAAGCTGTCATAGAGCCCACCTAGATTCTAGGGAGAGGATCCCCATGGAGATCAAATGTCAAAGAATTAGTGGTCATCTTTAATCTACCATTAACATATAAACGGGAAGGACTTCACGTTTTATCTCTACAAACGACAGCACCTGACAGGTGTGATTTGCTAAGTCTGAGCCACATCTCTTCCTAGGGAAGGGGACGTTCACTATGGAAGAAAAGAGTTCTGTTCTAGAATCTCTGCAGGATGCGTGGGCTGGACCAGATGCGTTCTCAGACCCTTGCCTAGTGCTGACGTTCTTAGGTGGGAGCAGCAAGGAGTAGACCGCGGAGGAAACTGTGGCGACTCAGTCAAACCTCAGACGGCCGTGGGTTTTGCGGAGGGGAAGAGTTTGAGGTCTGCCACTGAGGACTGCACTTCCTCCTCGCTCGCTCCACATCTTCAAGCATTTCTTTACGAGAACCACCCTCTAGAATCTGATGCCAAGAACGGTGCTCTAAGCCGTGCGACACCTGGCTCGGGGACTGTAATCCCTCAGATGGGTGCCGTATACGTCGTGTAAATGCTGACACCGCCTGCCCTGAGAGATGGATCTGGCCTCTGTGCCTCAGGCTCTCTTCCTCTCCAAACACAACGATGACATAAACAAGTAACGGTGGCTTTTCAGTGCTTTGGGTTATGGTCAATTTTTAGATGTTGGACACATTTGGGAAATTGCTAATTAATTTCTCCTGCATTCTTACCCCCATTTCCAAGGCTGCAGAAGCCCTCTCTTGCAGGGGGTTCTTGGGACGAGCCCTCAGATGCCCGGGTGGGCACCTCTTGGCCAGGCCTTGGCAGAGGAAGGACAGTTGCTCTGGGACCTTGACCCACAATCCATTGTCGTGGAGCAAGACCCCGGAGCCCTTCTAGAAACTCAGGCTGCTTTTACACGTTATCTGCTTCCCAGTTCTGCAGAGTCCCCAGCAGCACGGAACAGTGACAGGGACAGTGTGAGGTGCTGCTGGGGGCCTGGGGAGGCTCAGGAGACCAGTGCAGAGGCGCTCTGTGCAAAGAAAACCAAGTCCGCCTTCTGCCTCCACTAATTGCTGTGGGTCTTTGGAACATGCTGCAATTTGAGGAATTATTTCTCTCAACCATTTCACAGACACTCATGGATGACCCCTCCCCACCCCTCAAATCAGGCACCGTGGACAGTTTACAGAGAGAAATTAGGAAACCAGAGCTATGTCAGCTTCCTGGGGCTGCCGTAACAGAGCACGGCAAGCTGGGCGGCTTCAGACAACAGCGATTTATTTTCTCCCGGTTCTGGAGGCCCAGAGTCTGAAGTCGAGGTGTTGGCGGGGTTGGTCCCTCTGGAGGCGTGCAGGGAGGATCCATCCCATGCCTCTTACAGGTTCTGGTGGTTGTTGACACGCTTTGGCGTTCCTTGGCTTGGCGACGCACCATGTCCATCTCTGCCTCCGTCCTCAGGTGGCCTCCCTACTGTGTGTGTCTCCGTGAGTCCTCTCCTCTTATACGGACACCAGTCGTTGGATTTCGGCCACATCCTAATCCACTACGACCTCATCTTAACTCACTTCTTAATCAGTCACAACAGCAAAGATCCTATTTCCAAATGAGAACACATGCTGAGGTTCCATGTGGACGTGAACTTGTGAGTCACTCCTCAGCCCCTCCGTGTACCACGATGCAAGTGCTGCAAAAGAGCGGAGAACAGAGTTCTCCCCGCGTGACTCTTGAGGGCAGGGCTCTGCTTCCTGTGTCTCTGGTGCTGTCCATTTCTCCCCAGCCCTGAGCCTTGGCCCTGAGAGGGCTCACTCAGTGTGGACCTGGGTTTTCTGGCCGTCAATGTGGATCTCGGTGATGCCACAGCCGTCCACGGTAACTCTGCCTGGCAACATCTGCTTCAATTCACTTGTGGAAGGTGGGGAAGCATCTTTTCGTACCATGCTGACATTGACAGCCCCAAAGAACTCTGGGCAGTGAAGTTGCCTCCCTGCAACTCTGGAAAATTAATTGAGGGAGCAGTGCTATAATCCCATAAGGAATAAAATCCTGCATACTGTTGTTCTGCACGAATACAGCAGGCAGAGTGAATTGCTTTCTCTGTGCCATAGGACTTCCAGGGGTGGTTCTGGAAGATTGATGTCTCGTTTGAAGGGGTGTCCCTTCCAGAGATAGTTTAATATAGGGGTTCTTCACCGGGTGAACCTCAGAATCACTTGGGGAGCATTTAAAATTGCAGACAGGCCCCAGGTCAGACCTCAAGGTGTGAGCTGGGGAGGGAGCTTGGGCTTGTGGGTGGTTGATGGTGCACTGTTATCTTTTTGGAGCTTTATCACACTTTCTGCATGCATATAATTGATGTTCGTGGTTAAAAAAATGTGGCCAGTAAAGAATAAAGGCAGAAAATGTAAGGGAGGACATTGAAGTGAACTGTAGTCCTCCCAAGTCTCTTTTAAAATGCTGGTGTCCATCCTGCCAGACTTCTTTCTAGAAAAGCAAGTGTTGGGGAAGTGCAGACTATGGGAGGAGCAAGCCACCTCCCCAACCCCGGGGGCAGGTATTGTGCCTGCCAGAAATGACGTCGACTCTCAGAAGGGCATGACATTGCCCAATATATGACACGGACTTATTTGTGCTATAAATGTGTAATAAATTTTTAAAAAGGATTACATCAGGAAAAAAATACGATAGTTTTTTTTACTTGATTAAGATTATGCAGAGCATACTGTTTTATTAGCTGCTTTTCTCACTAAAATACAAATTGCGACCATTGCGGCATCTCATTACAAATTCTTCTATTAGCTGAATCGTGTTAAGGATGAAAAACACAGGTGAGTCGAATCAACGGGGTCTGAATTCTAGTTCTCAGAACGACTAGCAATGTTTCCTTAGGCGAGTTACTTGACATCTCTCTGCCTCATTCTCTTGTCTGAAAGGAAGGAATAACATTGGTGTACACATCTCAGGGTTGTTGTGGGAAGCTGAAACTATGCGCCAGGACTTTGCAAAGCCATGCTCAATAAATTCCAACCAATATCATTTTTCTTTTAATGCAAATTTTAATGGCTGCATAACAGTTCACCATACGGAGAGTCTACAAATTATTTTACCATCTGTAAATTTTGTTTCTATTTCTTTTCCACTATAAAAATGATAGAATGAATATATTTGTGCCTACCACTTAGACAAAACTCCTAGAAGTGGAATTTTGGGGACATATTTTTTACTGTATAATGCAGTCTAAAGTTCAACATAGTCCAGTGGCATGTTTGTGTTCCACAGAATTGAAACCTCGACGCATGTAAGAAAATACGTTTATTATCAACAAAATAGTCACAGTACACCAACAATACACTGTGACGCTTGGCGAGACCCAGCTGTCTCCAGACAGAGAGTACCCAGAGGACCGGCTGGAGAAGAGTGACTCAGGGGAACCAAGCGTTTGCCACTGGGGTCACCCCTGAGGTGCCAGGCTCTCTCTTTGTCCCTCACCCCCCACCGTGGGCTCCCTTCTTCCAGGTCCCGGGAACTCGATCTTGGGTTTCAGGCCCTGCATATCTGTCTCCCCAGCTGGGCGGACCCCACCGGGTGCTGCCGTGTCTCTCTGGCCCTCACAACTCTCGACTTCGCGAGACCCCTTCCCCAGGTTTTTCAAGGCTGTTGCGAGTTCGTCCGCCTCTGCTCACACCAGACCCTCCCACCCCAGACACCCGACGGCCCCACCAACGGCAGAGCTCCGTCAGGCTCCCTCGCCTCCTGTTTTCTGGAATAGGTCTGTTTTTCATCTCTTTGCCATGTGGCGCCAGCTACCTGCATCTGCAACTTACTCTGCGTTGAAGTCATGGCTAATGCCTCGATGAATCAAGCAAACACAGTGGTAGTATTTAAAAATCGGGTTTGTATGTAAGAACTTTTTTACTCCTATAGAGAGAGACAAGTTGTAATTCAACACATAATATAAAAGGGATGGGGTGTAGGCTCTTCATAAAATCAATCCCCACCACTTCTCACAGAGTCAGCGTGTTCAGGATTTCGCACGAACCCCTCTGCGTTCGTCCGGCAGCCTGTGATCCCTGCTCCTGGCTCCAGCGGCGACGTCTCCCCCTGGGCCTGGAGAGCCTCCTCCCTTCCCGCCACGCCACCTGCTGTTCCCTCTGCCTGCAGCTCTGTTCCTCTTGTCCCTCTGCAGCTGGCTCCTTCTCCTCCTTCCCGGCTTAGCTCAAATGCCACCTCCTCAGAGAGGCCCTCCCTGCTTGCCCACTAAGAGCAGTCCCTCCGCTGTCCCTGGGAGGTCACTGCTTGTTGCAAAGGCTCTGCAGCAGATAACCTGAAACATCTTGCTTTACGTTGGTCCTCCCCAGTGGGTTGCAAGCTCAGCGACGGCGGGAGTTGTCTGTCTTTCTCACAGCCGCGTCCCAGGCAGTGAATCCTTGTGGAGTGAAGCCATGTGCATAAGCGGGTAGCTGTGCCGTGGGGTGACATGAAGATGACGGTGTCGGGTTGCTATTTGCTGTTGTTACAAATCACAGCAGATGTAGCTTAAACAACACACATTAGCGATTGTACGGTGCTGGAGGTCAGAGGTCTGCGATGGTCTCGCTGCAGGGCTGTGTTCCTCGTGGAGGCTGCAGGGTGGAATCGTTTCCTCGATTTTCCAGCTTCTAGAGGCCGCCTGCATTTCTCAGCTCTTGCCCCCAGCACGGACCAGCTCCAGCCTGTGCCTCCCTTGTCACCTGGACACTGAGTGGCCCAATCTGTTATTTCTCTCCCCCTCTCCCTTCTTTCTCCACCTCCTGTCCCGATATGGCTTTTCCTGGGGTGGGGAGGAGAGAGACAGGGCCATTGCCCAGCAGTGCTAGTGATCGCTAGTGAGCCCTCAGGCCTCCCACGGCTTCCTCTGTGCAGTTCTGTGGCCTCACACGACACCTGTTGTTATTCCTGGAAGCCAGCTAGTTGTGGGTGATGCCGTCCAGTGACTCAGGGGTCTGCTCACGACAGCCGTCATCAATTTTCAGGCTCTGCCGACCCCAGAGATTGCCAGGGATTGTTGGTGGATGAGGTGCCGTGGGGTCCCCTGGCCAGGCTGGCAGAGCCCGTTATTCTCCACTGCCAGAGCTGCCGTGCTCCCCTGGGGTCGCCTCTACATGTGTCCTTTGGACAACAGCGGGAAGGACCACCGCACGCTTATGTTACTCGCATCATGAAGGACAGAATATGTCACTGATAGCTTTGCGGATGTGAAGGCCAAGAAGCAAAGCAGGAGAAAAATGTGTGTTTGTTTCAGGGAAATTTACAGCAAGAAAGAGTGGGCAGGAGGTGCCTTTACTGCAAATTGTGCAGGGCGAGGGGGTCTGTTTCTTTTCTCTGCTGCGCTTACCGCTTTCCGCACACAATGCGACTTATTTATTATTATTGCTGCATCATCCGTGCATGCTCTCCAAGGCTGGGTTTCTTCTCCCGTGGCTGAATCACGAGCACCTGGAAGAGCTGACGGCGTGTGGTGGATGCTCAGTCAGTATCAGTGGGGTGAATAAGTGTTGGTGGGGTTCTCGGAGACCATCAGGTGACATATGGATTCAAGGGCAATGAAGACCTTGTCACCTGTCTGACCCTTTAGGGGTGTGGCTTTTTCCCAGCAAGCCATGAAGCAGGCAGGTAAGGACACAGTCCTGTAGAGGGATCCTCACTAGGACAGGAAATACAACTTTGTGCAACCGGTTATCCTGTTGCACAGACGAACTGATCTGTGAGCCTGCAAAGAAAGCCTCACGCTGTGCGCAGGGCGGGTGCGCGATCTATAGTTCATCAAATTTGGCATTAGGTTCGTTTCTACCAATAGTTGTCACTGGCGCCTTGAGAACAGGCCCTCCTGCTGTGACATTATTTCTATGACAAAATCAGTTACCGCTGAACTTTGACGTGTTACAGTTGGCTCAGAAGTGAAGCTCTTCTGCTGTGTCCAGTCCACGTTTTAACTTCTCCGTGGAGTTTTGATTTTCAGTGACAATATTATTAAATTCTAGTAGCTCATTTCTTTCTTTACGCCTATTTTTCTTTATTTCAGAGTCTTGTTCTTTCCTGATGAGTTTGCCTCCTCTTGCTGTCCCTGCGTCTGTGGTTTGAGGTGGGATATTGAAATGCCCATCGCTGAGTTCCCATCATGGGAGGCTGTTTTATAGTTTTTGGATTCCAAACGTGTTTTCAGTGTTTTTTTTTTTCTATCCTCCCATGGAATCTGTGAGGTTTTATTGCCCCCACCCCAGCTTTATGAAGGCATAATTGACAAAATCGTATCTATTCAAGGTGCACGATGTGATGATTTGATGTCTGTACACATTGTGGAATGATTCCCGCAATCAAAGCAGTTAACGCATTCATCGCCTCACATAGTTACCATTTTTTTAATGGTGAGAATATTTAAGATCTACTCTTTCAGCAAATTTCAAGCACAGTGTACATTATCATTAACTATAGTCAACATGCTGTAATCAGATCCCCCAGAATTTAATTAATCTACCTGCAAGTTTGTACCTTTGACCACCTTCTCCCTACTCCCCCAGCCCCCAGGCCCAGGCAACCTTGAGGTCTTCCTGCTCCTACCAGAGTCTCAGGTATGTCACTGGCCCTGTACTAATTTTTTTTTTTTTTTTTTAACCATTAACGTCACAGCTTGGAGTTTCCTGTAACTATGGAATCAAACTCTAAACCAGCAGGAGGAAAAGGTAGCATTTTACTTTTGAAGAGAGAGCCGTGTCTCCCCACGCAGATGCTAGCAGGTCACACACTTCCTGGTCCTTTCCTGCGTTGGTTGCACATTTTTTTCTGGCCCATATTAAGAGCCCTGACGTGATGTGAGGGTCTCAGCTCCCGTGTCACCTCCCGCAGAGACTCACCAAAGCTTGTCCTCTGCTTTGGCGTTTGTCTCAGCGCCCCCACCCTCCCCCCGCCCTGCTCACCCAGCCACACACCCACAGCTGTTGTTCTGGCTTGGCCGGGCATTTTTGTTTTTCATTTAAATTGCATTATTCTTGTGTTTGTAGTGGGAGGGTTTTCACATTCGTTCTGTCAGCCGTCTTGCAAGAGACAGAGGTACCTTTAGTTCAGGTTCCACTAGCATCTCTCTCAAATGCAATATCTGGGGAAGGTGGGGTGGGGGGCTTGGCGGTGTCTTTCTTCTTATTGCTGATGTAGTGTTGGTAGCCCTGGCCTCACCGTCTTGTTGTATCTCATGCTCTAACCCTACAGTGTGGTTCTCAGCTGGGGATGGCTTTGCCCCGCACTGCGATTGGCAATGTCTGGAGACAGTTTTAGTGCCGCGACTGGGCGCTGCTCCTGGCATGCGGCACATCCAATGCTGCTAAACGTCCCATGATGCCCATGACAAAGAACCGCCCGGCCCCAAATGCTCGTGGTGCTGTGGCTGAGAAACCTCATGCCACAGGATAGTTTCTGAGTGTGCATTATCCCTGTGGGCCTGCCTCCCCTCCCCAATCAGTTTGCAGCATCTGTCCCCTGCCAGCTGTGGCTTTGGCATTGGGGAGGCAGCAACTGACCACTGGAGCGGGGACGGGGGTCTGGCTGTCTCTCCCCCTGCTCCAGGCTGCCTTGTTTTGATAGTGGCTGTGCCCTGCAAGGTTGCATTCCTCTCTGGCAGCCCCTTCCGTGGCTCTCACTCTTGCTGGGCTTTTGTTGGGCCAGTACCACACCTGGGCCGTACGCTCCCCATCCCTTTGTCCCAGGTGTATGGTAACGGCTCCCAACATGGATGGGCTCAGGTGCCACAGTGCCCTCCGATGCTCCTGCTTACTCTGCCCACTGCTCTGTAAACGGGAACTTCATTCCTTTTGCTCTTAAACCATGTGAGCTGGGCTCTGTGTCCTGCCAAGACTCTGACTCATGCAGTCGCCATGGTTTCATTAGCTGCAGGGCACGGTAACCTCATTCAAAGTGCCGACTTGTCTTTCATCCTGTCCTGCGTCTCTGCTACACCAGGCTCATGTGGACCTATCGCGGATACGGTGACTCTATCTCCAGACACGATAGTGATACAGTCGCATCCCGCAGCCACGAGGTCTTGACCCAGATTTTTATTTGCATGAAGAACTAGGGAGACAGAGATGAAGACAAAAATGATTTGACTTTTGGGGGTTGGCAGCTGGCTGCTGATGGAATGCCTTCATTTGTTTGCTTTATAATTATGTATATATTTTAAAATATATCTCTTAGTGTAGGTAATTCCTATGATTATGTTCTTCTGTTCTCACTCCAGTTTCTCCCCCCTGCTTGGGAATTATGCCCCATTCCAAGGCTGGGACCCTGTGTGCCTCCCCTCGGAGGTGGCTGAGCTCTGGCTATCTGGGTGTCTACTGGCTCTGATACCCAGCCGAGAATAGGGTGGCTCTTTTATCCCTGCCTTGCCTTGGAGCATAGTTTTATATTCCTTTGGCTCAGGGCTCATTGGCATCTGATGACTATGGCCCTGAGCCGCAGAATCTGAGCCCGGCAGGGCTGGGCGATTCCTGTGCCCCGACTGACCCATGCTGGTTGTTAATGATCTGGTACGTTTGCAGGAGAAGCTGAGTCCCTCTCTGACTATGACCTTGGAAACCTTGCAGAATGGCTCCTCCACCACCTCCGCCACTGCTCATGGTGACCCTGCAAAGAGGAAGCTGCAGACGGTTGCACAAGAGCAAGGAGAGGGCCAACTGCAGGCACCACTTGGTGGTGGGAGGGCGCCGAGTGAGCCTAAGTGAGCACCCAGCGGTACTTTGGACACGGACATCTGGGTGGGGAGGGAATGCGCATGCATGCTCATTTTCGTGTGTGACTGACTCGTGAGATTTGGGCTCCCCTAGAGTGACTGCCCCAGTGGCGATGAACTGAGAGTTATGCACTTGCTTTGTCCTGTCTTACACCATGGAACTCACCAGGTTCTGCTTGCTCTGGGGGTCTGGGTCACATTAAGTCTCTGAGTCTCCTCCTCCTCCTGCCTGGGGAGGGCATGATCTGAGTCCCCCTGGGGTCAGGGTTAGGCCATGGTCAGTAATGAGAATTTTGTGTCTGGGGGAGTTTGAGTCCTACAGAAGGATTTTGATGCCAGGGCAGGCAGTGTGCGGGAAAGACTGCACCCAGGAGAGGCCTCGGCAGAGAAGTCTGGGTGAGGGCAGATGCAAGATGCTGGCTGGACTCCAGACTCCCGCCTGGGGCTGGGGGACCACCCCTCAGCGCAGGACACAGACGTGCTGTACAGCTGCAGCTCCCGGCTCCCCACCAGAAGAACACAGACCCTCAGGCTATGGAGGCTGGGTGGCGAGGGCCTTGCTGGGCCCAGGGTGGCTGAAGACAAAAGCTGCTGTTCGGAGGGCTTAGGGCTCATCGGGGCACCGGCTCTCCTGGACGACCCTGCACTGCAGGCAGGAACGTGCCGGAAAGGGAAACAGCGGGGACTTGGGTGTCAGGGTCCTACTGGTCCTCACTCGGGCTGGTCCCCAGGCTGAGGGCCGGGTGTGCTGCAGGCTCCACCTGCCTCGGTTCCATCTCCTTCCCGTGTCCTCTTGGGATCGTAGGTTTCAATGACCTCAGTCTTGAGTGGCCTCTGGGGTGTTCGTATTGTTCCACTGACGCTGAATGATTCTGATTACCTGGTACTGCTCGCTTCGCTTAACTGCTAATTATTTTTGAATTAAGAAGTTTTAGAGCTTCTGTTCTTCCCTTCAAAATGGGTCTCCTTTAAAGTTTTAACCATTTCTTTTATATTTTCTCTTGTCATCTTTTTTAATGTCAATTTTTATACCTTTTAAATTAAAAAAATGCCTTTTGGTGTGCTGCATTATTCTTTAGAATATTGTCTGTTTGATTTTCATCATATCATAATTTATTATTCTTATATTGCCTGACAAAACATTTATATTTAATTTTGCTGCCTTGACCTTTACCCCATTTACTATAATGCTTCTTATCTTTTTATGACTTTATTTTTCATCAATTCTAATTTGTTTTTCTCTCATGTCCTTTTATGTCTTTTCAAATTGGCAAATGTAGATAATCCCTTAAAATTGCATTTTCTGAGCTGATCAGCTTCGTCTTTGTAAAAATTCTTTGTCTACAGGTTTGCAGACATGTGTTGAAGGGAAAGGGACAGCCCATGTCATAAAACAGTAGGTTGTTGTTTTCTGTCTCTGCAGAACAACTTTCCACACACGCAACAGCTAAAACAGCTGCTTGTTTATTAACTCACAGTTCTGCAGGTCAGAGGTCTGGGGGCCTGGCTGGGTTCTCTGCTCAGGGGCCGGTGAGGCAGAAATCAGGGCATCGCTGGGTCTGTGCTCCTCTCTGGAGGTTCTTCTGGAGAAGAACCTGCTTCTAGGATCACTGGGGTTATCAGCTGGATTCATTCCTTGCGGTTGTAGGACCGAGGTTCCTGTTTCCTTGCTGACTGCGTTGCCTTCTGCTCCTAGAGCTCCCTTCCTTCTCGGTGGCTTCCTCGTGTCTTCAACACCAGCAATGAGCCCCTCTCGTGCTTTGAACCTCTCTCCCCAAGGACAGCCCAGTCCCTCCACTTTTAGCACAGCTTTATTGATATGTAATCCACATATCATATAATTCATGCTTTTAAAGTGTAGAATGTAATGGTTTTCAGTATATTCACACAACCGTGTAATCATCACCACAATCTAATATTGGAACATTTTTATCACCGGCAAAAGAAACCCCACACCCCATTATCAGTTATTCTCCATTTCTCCCCAGCCTTCAACCCTAGGCAGCCACTAATCTGTTTTCTCTCTCCATGGATTTGCCTATTCTGGACATTTCCATAAATGGAATCATATGAGATGTGGTCTTCTGTGCCTTGCTTCTTTTGTTTAGCATAACGGTTTCGAGGTTCATCTATGTCATAGCATGTACCAGTACTTCATTCTTTATTGCCAAACAATATTCCATTGAATGGATATATCATATTTTGTTTATCCATTCATTGACTGGTGTGAGTAATGCTGCTATAAACATCCAGGTATAAGTTTTTGTGTGGATGTATGTTTGCATTTCTCTTAGGTGTATACCTAAGAGAATGAAATTGCTAGGAATGAAATTGCTAGGTCAAATGCTACAACAGCAACACTTCATATTTCCTCCAACAATGTATGAGAGTTCAAATTTCTTCATCAACAGTTGTTATTATCCTTTTGATTTTAACTGTCTAGTGAGTGTGAAGTGCTATGTCATTTGTGATATGCATTTTCTTAATGACTAATGATATTGAACATTTTCTCGTGTGCTTATTGGTCATTTGTATATCTTTTTAAAAGAATTGGCTATTCTAATCTTTTGCCCATTTTTAAATTGGATTTTTTTTAATTGTTTAGTTGTAAAAGTTCTTCATATATTCTGGAGACTAGACCCTTATCAATTATTGGATTTGCAAATATTTTCTCTGATTCCATGGGTGGTCTTTTCTCTTTCTTTCTTTTTTTTGAGACAGAGTCTCACTCTCTTGCCTGGGCTAGAGTGCCATGGCATCATCCTAGCTCACAGCAACCTCAAACTCCTGGGCTCAAGTGATCCTCCTGCCTCAGCCTCCCAAGTAGCTGGGACTACAGGCATGTGCCACCATGCTCGGCTGATTTTTTTCTATATATTTTTAGTTGTCCGATTAATTTCTTTCTATTTTTAGTGGAGACGGGGTCTCGCTCTTGCTCAGGCTGGTTTCGAACTCCTGAGCTCAAACAATCTGCCCACCTCGGCCTCCCAGAGTGCTAGGATTACAGGTGTGAGCCACCACGCTCGGCCCTTTTCTCTTTCTTGATAGTGACCTTTGAAAGACAAAAGTTTTTCATTTTGACGAAGTCCAATCCATCTAGTTTTTCTTTCGGTTGTTTATGCTTATGCTCATCTAAGACCTCTTTGCCTAACTGGAGGTTATGAAGATTTAGTCCTATTTTTTCTTTTGAGAGTTTTATAATTTTAGCTCTTATATTAAAGTCTATGATCCATATTGAGTTAACTTTTGTATATGATATGAGATAGGGGTCCAACTTCATTCTTTTGCCTATAAATATCTAGTTGCTCCAGCATCATTTGTTGAAAATACAAGACTTTCCTCATTGAATATTTTGGCATCCTTGTCAAAAATCAGTGCATCACAATGTAGGGGTTTATTTCTGGTCTCTGAATTCTATTCCATTGATCTATAGGTCTGTCTTTATGCCAGAAACACACTATTTTGATTACTATCCCTTTGTAGTAATTTTTGAAAAATAGGAAGTGTGAGTCTTCCAATTTTGTTCTTATTTTGGATCCTTAGATTTCTATATGAATTTTGGGATCAGCTTTTCTATTTCTGCAAAAAAAGGAAGCTGCGGTTTTGATAAGATTTGCATTGAATTTGTAGATTGCTTTGGGGAGTATTGCCATTTAAACAATAGTAAATCTTCCAAACATAGGATTACCTTTCCATTTATTCAGGTCTTCTTTAATTTCTTGCAATATTTTATAGTTTTTGGTGTTCAAGTCTTGCACTTCTTTTGTTAAATTTATTCCTTAATATTTTATTAATTTCTATGCTATTGTACATGGAATTGTCTTCCATAATTTCATGTTGGGATTGTTCATTGTTAATATAGAAAAACGTAATTGATCTTTTAATATTGATCTTGTATCTCGAAACCTTATTGGACCTTCAATGTGCTGAGAAACCCTGAGTGACAGCATGGAATGTGCCTCAGAGATATGCTAACCTAGGTGCTGGGGTATTTACACACCAACTCCCATCAGTCTTTGGTAGAGGGTTGCTCTCTGGGGGCTTAAGTTTTCCAGCAGAAAGCTTCCAGGCAAAGAGATGCAGCTGCAGGGTGGAAGGTAAGGCCGGCATTCACTGCAATGTAAGGCCCAAGGGCGAATGGGGGCGGGGTGGGGGGCGTCACTACAGTGAGAGCATGCAGGGTACAGTGTGTCCGCCTGTAATGCATTTTCACTGTCCTCCTGTCCTACAATTAACCTTAGGTGTCATTTAAGCATTCACCCAGAAGTTCACCTCTTTCCCAGGAAATGGAATGCAGAGTGACCTTGTTAGCCGTTTACTTTAACGACACCTTTTCCTTCAAGGCCGTCCCGTAGATTCTCAGAGAAGCAATATTGAAAATGAAAGAAAAGGAAGATGCCATCTTCAAGCTGTCCCAGACAACTACTGTGCAACCTTACTCCGTGAAAGGCAGAGGAAGGGACTCTTGTTTTCAGGTGACAAATGGAAGAGCATCTCTGGTATAACCTCTGGCTTCAGTTGCACTTCTGAGAAATCTGGTCTCTTTCAGCACCATCTTCTTGGGTTCTCCGGTAGCCTGAGAAAGCAATTAGGAAGTTTGTGTCAAGCTCTCCGTAGCCAAGACATGCCCCAGCCCCAGTGGTACGCTGGTAAATGTTTAACAATGGTGCAACAATGGGTTCTGTGGGAGGGAAAACAGCAACAGCAAGCAACCAAAGCCCTAATTGTTAGCATTTGCTGATTTTGGTGGTGTAAATGTTTCCACTGTGCCTGATTTCAAGCTACCAATGGTTTAACAACTGACTTGCAAAATTCCTGAAAATGTGCGAACTGGCTCTCAAGAGCTGTTGTAAGCTGTCTGGCACAGCTCTCCTCTCCAGCCCTGTGCTTCAGAGCCCTCTATCTGGAATCCTGCCAGCACGAACCAGCGGTCACCAGCATGAACAGTACCAGCCACGGAGGGACCACAAGAGAGAGGGCCGGCCGAGACCTTGGACAAGACTCTGCCGAGGGGACCAGACCCCATAGCAGCCCTGCATGGACTGTTCACAGACCCTCGCTGGCTCTGAAAACCAAGGTGGCCTGGAAAGATGGCTGTTACTGGCCAGCAAAGGCAAGAATGCAGACATCCCCAGCTCATGGGCAGCCCCCGCCAGGCTGGAAGGCAGCTGCGGACTGCGCGGCATCCCCGTCCTGATCAGTGCACCTCGGTCATCAAACCTCACCTTGCTGACATTATGTCATCTGAGTTTGTAAATCATACGGTCGCCCTTCATGAAGCACTTTTCCTTTTCTATAATAGAGGCCGAGTTAATTTTTGAGTATTGGACAGGGCCCAGTGTCCCGGGGGATAGTTCATGGGGCCAAAGAGAAATGCCCGTTGGCGAGTGAGAGTGACACTTTGTGTCCAAGAAGACAGGAAATTCAAACTCTAGAAAACTTCGTATTCAACCTAGTCAGATTAGTTAGCTAATTATGTTTAAATTACTTAAGTGTTTTTCTAAATTGTTGTTTCACTAGAACTCCAGGAAATGTAGATTAAGAGGAGAAAACTGGCTTAGGAGACATAAAAAATATACCTAACTTTAGGATAATTTGAGAAATTATTTTTGGAGAGTCACTAGAAAAATTTTATAATTAGAGAGCGTGGCTCCGTATTTGAACCTAAGTGTTTTATGTGACTAACATATTTGCACTACAAGAGGGTATTTTTTCATCCTGTTACATTGATCGATCAGGGTATTTTGTGCTTGTTTTGAATGCTAAAAGAGTTTATTAATATCAGACATAAAATCTTTTAAAGCTTCATAGTTTTTGGAGAGAGGGCCTTGGCCAAGAAAGCCAGTTTCTCCTGTTGTTTTCCACTGCAGAGCTGAGCGCTGCTGTTTCATGAGCAGGTTTGAGAACAAAACAAGCAAATCGTTTTGTTCATCTTTCATCTCTGATGCAATATTCCAGTGCTTGCAGACTGGAACAAAACAATATACAATAAAAGAGGAGGAAAGAAATTCTCTTCACTTATCCTGCAAAACTCCTGGTGATGACAGTTACGCTGTGGCTATCGGATGACACATGGATGAAGGATGTGGTGCATACAGCCTGAGGGAACGTACTGAAATTGATCTATTTTTAAATTGATTTTAAATTCACAAAACATCTTTTGAAAACACTGTCCCTCTTGTGTCTGTATTCCGCCTTCTCAATTTTTGCATTATTGCTAACAAATAGAATCTGCCACAGATGATTAAAAACAATTAAAATCTTCTCTTAAGTGCTCTCTAGTTTGTCCTCAGATCTATGTGTATGGAGAGATGGTGGAGAGAGACTGAGTCACTGAGGGTTTGGGAAAGAGAAATGCCCATTGGGGGTGCTCTTTCGGGACAAGGAGTTGGCCGTGGGGGGCAGTAGCTGCTGACGGCAGTGGGTGCAAGGGAGCCAGGCGTCGTGGAGCTGATTTCAAAACCGGATTCTGCTTCCCAAAATGCTAAGTCTTTCCTTCAGGTGTCTGGAGCAGGCCGGCAGCTGTGATGTGGGGAGAAAGTGTCATCGGGACACAGGTTTTAAAGGAAGAGTGCTGGGATGTCAGGAAGAGCGAGGGAGGGTGGGAGCCGGTTTTCGGCCTGGCCTGCGCCCAGGACTAGACGGGCTGCCCCCGGCTGTGGCCTGGGCCACAGGACCAGCCTGCACCTGGCCTCTCTGTGCCAGCTCCTGCCTGTTCCAGTGAAGTCCCACCAGCAGCCAGAGGGGACCGAACAGCGACATCCGCCCACACGCTGCCCTGCGGAGCATTTCTGCTGCACCTACCCACCAACTTCAGCTCTGTCTGGAATGTTCTTCTCAGAGAGGCTTCCAGAAACAGGTGCTGCCTCTAAGCCCCCATCTTTCCCCCTTATTCCTTGTGTGAGTCTGTTTACTTGTTCTTTCTCTCACATTAGAATTAGGGCTTGGCCAGGGTGGCCGTGGTCGCCCCAGCCAACACCAAGCCCATGGTGCAGGGATCACTTTGAGACTCCGACGAGAGCCAAGAACGTCCTAGAGAGTTGCACGTGCGTTTTTAAACATAACAGCCACAGTATCGTGGTTCCCCCGGGCACCGTCCAGAGGGCTCGTGGGGCAAAGATCCCACGTTAAGAGCTGCCACCCTGGAAGGGCTTTTCCAGCAAGATTGGAGAGGAGCTATGTGTGCAAACTCTCTGTTGCTCAGAGAAACTGTAAACTGCCGCACGGTCAGGGCAACTTCTGTCCAGAGCGGAAGTCAGAGCGGCGACGAACACACTTTCCATCTTCAGGAGAGCACTGTTTGCCGGCTGTCTGGGCTGGCGGCGTGGTCAGAGGGGCAGGACGGACTTTTGCTGGTGTGCACTGGGCAGTGACCGGGACGGTATGACCTGCTCACGTGGAGAAGCGCCAAGGATGTTCTACCGATGGCAATTTCTCAGTGTCTCCTTTGAATTTTTTCCCCTCACTGGCTTTGTGACTTCCTTCATTCCGACACTGGTGGCCTTTGCCAAACTTCTTCTTCCAGCTGAGAGCAGCGGGCTGGGAAAAGGGACAGGCTCAGGTGGCAGAGCCCACTCCGTGGGGCCACCGGCCTACCCTCACACACGGAGACATTGCTCGGGAGAGGTACACGAACCTCAATTTTCTATCTAGTGCCCATTCATAGTCTATGTGTGGGTGTCCTAGTTAGACAAATTTGGGGGAACTAAACCTCTTTTAAGAGAGTTACATAAATGTAATTATTTATAAATAGGGAGTTGGAAGAACAGTGTGTTGGTGATTGCAGGACTTGAGGAGGAGGAGGAGGAGGAGGAGGGAGGAGGAGGGCGTTCTCTTCACCCAGCACCTTCCCACCCCATGTTTGGGAACTTCGCTCCTCTGTCCTCTGTGTCCTTTCTTGCTCCCCATGGCACCTGCCACGATGGAACCGTGGACTGCGTGGACTGGCTCGTCCGTCCACCTGGATCACCTGACTCAGGTGGGCAAGAGTGCTTTGTGGGGCTTTTGGACTTGGAATTGAGACAGAGAGGTCAGCCTTCTTCAGGTGCCCGGAGCTTTAACATGCAACTGTGGCCTCTGCCACGTGGGCTGAAGAAGGAAAGGGAGCCGGGCGTGGAGATGAGGGATGGAGAGGGACTCCCAGGAATATGGTTCCCCGAGACTCATTTAGCTCTGGAGTCTACATGGATTCTTACTGTTGAGTTCTTGAGACACCCCAGGGTTCTTTAAATACATCCCCCCTGTTTGCGTATATTCTTTGTGTTGGGTTTCTGTTACTTGCAAACAAAGAATTTTCACTTTTGAAACTTCAAAACATTCAACATCAGGTCAGTCTGGGGCAGGACCCCAGCCCCACCGAGAGGAGAACTGCTCGCCAGGGCACAGGACAGGGGCCCCGTGGGGTGCACCTGTGAGGTCGGAATCGTTGAGGCTGGAACAAGAAAATTGGAGGCGCCAAAGGCCAGGAGTGGGTGGGCTGTCTCGCCTAAAAGGGAGGTTAGGAGAATAATCCCAGCAGTCTTGCCGGTGAGAGGAACCTCGACCCCCAGCACAGCCCCCAGACAGCAGAGTGTCTGCTTGCTTCTATTTGGCACCAGAGCGTCTGAGCGGACACGTCCCCTTTCAGAGTGAAGGTGTCCCTGTGCGATCCACATTCAAGGGATGACATTGCCCTACACCAACCATGGATGTAAAGCCGTCGGCTAAAACTTGTCTCCAACGAGTGCTCTTTGCATCCATGGGGTCAGTTGAGGACCCAAGCATAGAACCAGGGCTGTGACCACCAGGAAGCCTTAGATGTGAAACTGAAGCGTATGTGATGACGGGCGGGCATAACTTACGGGGGACACTTCGAGCTCACACCAGGAAAAAGGAATAACAATTTCAAAACGTGGGAATATGTGTGTTCTTAGAGAAAAACATACACCATGCCCAGCGTCTTACTTGAATGACACCCACGAGAAAAGGGCGGCTGCGCCTCAGGGGAAGCTGGCAGCTTGAGACACGCCCGTTGTGTTTCCTCCTCCAGAGAAGCACGTTCTTGGAATTTCAAGGCTTGAGAGCTGGGAGGGACCTGAGCGATCACTGGGCTCTTAGCCAGGATCGCAGAGCGTTCCCTAGTTCTACAGACACCTGGCGTTGTCCGTGAAGTGCTGTGTGTCGAGTTCCTCCCAGGACGTGAGACCTTAAACCGGCTAAAATCCACTCTCCAGCCCAATCGCCGGGGATTGAAGAGATCGAGGCCCGAGGAGAGCACAGCTCGGGTGACGGTGCTGTGGGCAGGCGATCACCACGTCTGGGTGAGGAGCGAAACCTCGGTCAGATGGCTCTTTCCCTCATCATTATGTGTGTGTTTTTATTAAAAAAGAACCCACTGGAAGTTTCCCAGGGAAACTTAATTTGCCTTGGAGCAATGTGACGGCTGTAAACCATACTCTCCTTAACTGGGAATTAATGAGTAAACAACGATTCTGCAGCTTGCAGAGTGGAAGAGGACATTATAATACTTCTGGTGACGACTTGGTATTAAAGAATACTACGTACCAGCGTTTCTCAAAGTTTTGTGTAAATATTAAGTCATTAATCTTTATATTCCTTGCATTAGACCATTATATTTTACTGAGAATTACACTTCTCCTACTTCCAGTAGATTTAAGGCATCTTAAGAGTTAGAAGTCATAAAGCAAAATAAATAACTAGAAAGAAATTAAAAAATACATTTAACAGGAGATAAAAATCTGAGATGAATGAATCCCTACAACTGGGTGTTGAATTTGGCGTCGAGATTCCTAAGCACAAAAGCGAAAAGTGAAACGCGGCTTTTATTTCCATTTCTGGTGTACCCGAGACGAACTAGCATCGTGTCCACGCGGCCACGGAAGGAACACAGGCGCTTATTCAACACGTGTTCTTAAGCAAATAACTTGGTATTTCTCCCGTGGCTTACCTGGTCATAGAATGAAGGTGGGGGTGTGTGATGCCCCCTTCCCACAGTGAGCAAGAAGGACAGTGATGGGAATTCGAGGGGTTCCCCAGCATGACGCCGTGCAGACAAGCCCTCCGGAGCAGTGAGGGGACGAGGGGGACGTAGCTGCAGGGTAATGAGGGTCATTTTCAGTAGTTCATGTTGTTTCCATCTTCCAAGGGGCATCTGCAGAGATCATCCCCCATCTAATCTCAGTTCTCGCGACCTCAGCGCCATCCGTGTGCCCACCCTTTCGGCTTTCCCTCTCGTCATAGCAGATGACTCCTCACCAGTCCCCGGGCCCCTCCTGTGTGAGTGTCCAAGCACCGTGACCCCACACTGCAAACCTGCCACGTGTCAGTCATGGCACTGGAAGATAACGCAGGATGTCTCACGTGGCTGACATACAAACTCTGCGAGGAAGTAGTGGCACAGCCATGTCACTGATCAAGGAATCGATACCCAGCAACTCCCTGTAATTTGCCTTCAATTCTTACAACTCTGCCTTCTCTGAGGTTACCGACGAGTGCAAAGGACATTGGGAAACGTAACGTACCAAACTGATCAATTGCTTTTTATAAAATACGCTTATAAGGTTTTCTGAATATACAAGTAACACATACTCTTTGAGAACACATGAAAACTACAAAAAGAATAAAGGTAATTATGAGGACACCTGTAACCACACCTGAGATGTGGCGGCTCTGGAGGTGTGTGGCTTTAATTTTGCTTCAAGAAAGAACTCGCCATTACGGTGCAGTTGGCTGATGGACGCCAGCAGTTAGCGTCTTTAGGACCTGCCTCGGTGTGGGAGAAAAGGCCGTGTTCTTCTTGGACAGCCCTCAGCCAGTGATTGAGCATGCTGGGGACACCAGGATCTGTCGATTTCTGTCCAATACAGGACTCTTTTAATGAGCTCCCCGTTGCGTTGGCAGAGGCCAGAAGGCTCACTGGAGTGTTACGTTCCATGTTCCGTGGGAAGGCACGGGGACACACTGTTCACCCAGGCCATCAGGAATGTGCTGGTAAGAGGGGAACCAATGTCACAGAGAATTTATTTAAAAAAATTTTTTTAGAGACAGGCTTTTGTTGTCTCACCCAGGCTAGAGTGCAGTGGCATGATCATAGCTCACTGCAGCCTCTAATTCCTTGGCTCAAGGGCTTCTCCTACCTCAGTCTCCCTAGTAGCTGGGACTAGAGGTGCATGCCACCACACCCAGCCAATTTTTCAACGTTTTTTGCAGAGACGGGGTCAGGCTATGTTGCCCAGGCTGGTCTCTAACTCCCAGCCTCAAGTGATCCTCCTACCTCAGCCTCCCAAAGTGCTGGGATTACAGACATGAGCCACCACGCCTGACTTTTCACAGAGAATTAACTATGATTATTTTTGGTAAAAGTGGAAGTAACTATAAAGAAGATTGCATTTCAGTAGAAACTGCAGTGCACCCATTATCAAATTCTAGTCCTGTTCATTTCCTTTGAGATTTTACCTCCCCGTAAACTGGATTGAATCTAGAAACATTCGACTGCCGTCTTCATTCCACAATCTAAAGATGCTTCGAACTCAAATTTAAAATCTTTATGAGATGTCCTTCAGTCTCAAAGACAGAGGAAGATCATAATTTGCTCCAAATATTAACCTTCGTTTTCCTTTTGTTTTTATACAACAGATTTTGAATTCCCTTCCAGCAATACAATCTGAAATTGAACACCAAGTTCATTTTCATTTTTTTCTCAGTAGTACTCCAAACTAGAAGTTCTTGATACCTTCACAACTTAATAAGGAGAAGTTTATTCTCTTATTGATAAAAAACTCGTTTCTACGTTAATAAATTAGAAATTGTCCTAAGCCTAAAAGATCTTAAAGAATGATTGTGAGTTTTTTTTTTTTTAATCAGATAAGCACCGCCTCCTCCATGGATTTATTCAGTTGGCTAAATCTTGACTGCTGGAAATCTCTGCTCAGAGGAAGTCTTTTACTCTCTGGCTGTTCTTACCCTCATGGTCCTTGTGTGCACCCCTGGGGCACTGTATTCTCTCAAATGTTTAAATGCTGTCCAGCAGCCACTCGCATGCCAAATGGTTTCCGTCGGGCTCGGGCTACTGGAGGAAATCAACGCTGACTGTGTCATTCCTGGCAGCAGCGTGTGACTCCAGTGTATCTTTTAACAATAATAACGACATCCACCTGACTTTTGGTCCCAGTGGCTCCCTCAGCAGTGGTAACATAGTAATGCCAGGCTCTTTGGTCACACTCTCGGCTTGCTGGGAGGATGACCAAAAGTGGAGAATTGTTTAAAAAAAAATTAAAATGTGGACTTGGCTTGAAAAATTCCTGAGCAAACAAAACCAACTAGGCCTTAAAAATAACCATAACTTTGCTTAGACTGCAAACATAAGTGAAACATAACTTGGGTCATTTCTAAAAAATGCTTATGTTAGAAGCAAACATAACCCCAGCGAATCATAAACATCCAGCTAGCTTGATTAGACAACTAGAGACTTTCCAATGATGTACCCAAAAAAGGGCAGTTTTGTGATTGCAAACCAATCAAATAATTTCTTTATTTTGCTTCCACATTTATCCCATAAATACTTGCCCCTGACAATTTATCACTGGAACACGAAACCTCTTTCAGTCTGGTGCTTTCCAATTCATGAATTGCTTCTTACTCAAAATTTTATCATGCCTCTGATTTTTCATTAACCCTTTCTAAGCTTAAAAGTGATATCTAAATAAGTAAAAATAAAAACCTGTGAATGTAAAAAAGTACAAAAATCAAAATGCAAAACAACAGACTGGAGCAAAATAGTTCTAACAAATACCGAACATCTGTGTTCTGATATTGGGGCTGTGGGTAATATTTTCTATTTTCTCTGTTTTCTCCAATGTGGTTATATGCAAGTGTTCCAAGAAGTCCATACAGTCACTTAAAAAAGAGAGGGAAACATCCCAAGCATTTTTAATTTTTCTGAAATAAATAAGATTTGTAAAACTGGCAGTTTCAAAAAGTATTGAGGTAAAGAATTTCAGAACATTAAATAAAAGAGAGACTATTTGGATACTGCCTCTAAACTATATTCATATTAAATTAAAACAAAAATTTTTAAGTTTTGAATTGCTTTTCTTTCTACGGTTTAGGAAGAAAGTGCTGTAGTCACACACATCGGATATGGTTTTCCTTCTCCTTTAGAAAACGTTAAGAAGAAAAACGCTTTAAGTAGACACATAAACATCCCAAAAAACTAAACATGGGATTAGAGTCTTCATAGTCCCTTTGCTAAACAGATGGTAACCAGTGAATAGACAAGAAAATGGAAATTTTGATTTGAGAAATGAACCAAAACAAAAACGCCATCCTTCCTGGAAGAGGCAGTGCCGCTGTTTAGGAGACACAAAGGGGCTGAGTGGAAACCTACAATTTCTCTTTCTCTCTGCTGTGAATCTCTGTCCCAGATGTAACCACTGAGTAAATTATCCCACCAGCGTGGATCATTAACTGAATTCCCTACTAGGCTGACTTCAGAAGCAGGGAAGCCCGGAGCTGGGATTAGCAGCGGGGGTGCTTACAGTTTATGTGATTAAAATGATTTGGCCAGGTCTGGAAGAATGTCATTATTCTCCTTAGTGTCATTCAGGAGGACTGCCAGAGACAGGGGGTCTACGCGTGCCGTGCGCGCCCCACGACTGTCTTGATGTGTTTCATTTGAGCAGCCACGAGGAACACCTGGTGTAAGAAAGACACTGCGAGTCACAGGAGACTCTGCACGCAGGGACGCGAAGCCTGTGGTTTGAGAATTGTAATTTCGTGCTTCTGGAGAGGCGAGGTCGCTGGTGCTAGTGCGTCACTGCGACTATTTCCAAGGGGTAGAAGGTTTGGCAACCGCATCAGCATCATCGACCTACTGGCTTGCAGAAGAACGCTGCCTTCCTCCGCACCATCTTGCTACCTGGGCTGTCCTTGACAGCGGCAGAGCTCGTGGGTAAACACACCCCAAGCTCCCTCAGACCCTTGTCGGGCATCTCATCTGATGTGCCTGACGGTGACGGGGCCCGAGGGAAACCCAACAGTACAGGGAACAAAGAAAGCTCTTCTCTGATCAGCCATCAGGCCGGCGTGCTGCCCCAACTTGGGTTTTCCCAGTGGAAGAGCCTTCTTGTTCTGGTAGCTGTCCTGTAAGTCATCCCCTCTCATCGGGTTAGGCGGTGTTTCTGTCTGCAGTGACACATGGTTATCAAATCACTGGTCACATCCCGAATCAGATTTATGATGATGGTTCCCAGATGGCGGTTTTCTAATTTCATGATTTTTTTTATGTATGAGTTGTTAGTCCACAGTAGGGAGGAGATTTTTTTCTTCTCCCTTTGTTTGCTTATGTTAGTATTTTATCATTATTTGTTTTGACGCTCACGTTGTCCCAGATTTGGCCACTGAGACGGCTTTAAAGGTAGTCGCGTGTCCTTTCACACGTTCTCGTTGTTCTCATCCTTACCTGCAGGCACCAGGCGTTCCAGGCTGATCTGAGTTTTTCATCTTCAGCACGGAAACCAGCCATTTCTCTGAGAAACTCTGGCATTTTTCTTTTGTTTTTTTTTTTGTGTTTAGAAACCAAGATCTAGGATTTGCTCACTCGGTTCTCTTAACAGACAGAAAAAAAGAAATATTTATATCAATGTGTGTCTGTCTACCTACCTACCTACCTATCTATATTAAAAATCATGTTACCGATACCTCCAATACCTTCCTTCAGGGTTCACTCTGACTTTCCCTCTCTCCATACTTACAATTTCCTTCTCAGATAGTGAGAACTGTGGCCCCACGATGCTGGAATATGGACAGTCGTTTCAGAAGCACTAACCCTACCACCGAGAAAAAACGTACCACAGAGAAAAAACAAACCTCCAGCTCGAATTCAGTGTGTGCTGACTGTTTTTCTGTCTCCATCCTAAGCATGGACCAAATACTGGGTCCAGAGGTTATGGGGTCTGTTGTTCCTCCCCATCCTTCAATGTGGCAACATTATTCATTTGAAATCACGTAATAGTTAAGTTGATTTGTTCCTGTGTGTGTTTCACTGTTCCCTTCATTTTTCTCATTCTTAATGATTTTTAAATATATGAAACATTAATATGGTTCCAAAAGTCGGGCAAACTCTCTTCCCTGCCGTTTTTGCCCCACTGCCTGGAGATGACCAAAGCCGATAGTGTCTGGTTTTTCTTTTCTGTGTTTCTTTTTGCACAAATGAGCCCACATATGTGTATTTTATTCTCCCTTTTCCCCTTTGTCCTCTTTTGAATGCCACCTTTATTTTTTTAACTTAATAATGTTTTTTTCTGGAAATCCCCTCCATATCCTTTTATGGAAATCTCTGTCTTTCTTTTGCACAGCTTCATAGTGCTTTGCTATGTGGCTGTACCGTGGTTTAGCATCCACAATCTTCGCTATGGCCTTTAGGTGGTAACATTTGGTCATTACAAACAGTGCTGTAATGAATAACCGTGTCCTCGGATTTACAGATCAAAAGCTAAACACGTATGAGGTTTTGTCAGATATTGTCAAATTCCCCTCCGTAAGGGTTGTACCAATTTGCATTCTTGTTACCGATACAGGAGAGGGCCTGTTTCTTCAGTTTTGCCAACAGAATGTGATGTCATACTTTTGAAATTTTGTCAGTCTGATGTGTGAGGAGTGGGATCTCAGTGTGGTTTTATTCATTTATTTTTATTTTTGGAGGGTAATATATATCTTTATTTATTTAGATCTTTAATTTCTCATAGCAACATTTTGTAGTTTGAAGTGTACAAGTTTTGCACATATTTTGTTAAATTTGTCACAAAACATTTATTTCCTCCTCTTTATGTTTTGGGAGATTTCACTTTTCCCCTATTTATGAGCTGCAGGGTGTTAGATACGTGTTTTGAAGAAAGCAGTTCGACAGCTTTCCCTTTAGTCCCTGCACAATCGTATGGGTAATCCATTAGGTTTTCTCCCAAGTTAAAAAGTGTTTTTCCCCAAAATATTCATTCCAGTTACGCATTTAGGGTTATGGGACACCACCTCCAATTCTTTAATTGGCAACCTATCTCTTTCCAATACAACCTTAGTTGTCACTGTGGGAATATTACTAATTCTACCAAAATATCTGACTTTGACTTCTCTGCCCTTTTAGACAAATTTAAGGAACTCTGCATTTACCAGAAAAGTCATCTCATGAATTCTAGTATCAACTTATGCTATTTCTTTTTTTTATTGTTGCATTTCACTTATAGTTGCATTGAATCCACAAATCAACAGAGAAATAGTGGATATATATACGATATAAAATCTTCAAATCCTTAAACATCGTGTCTCTTCTTTTTATTTATGTTTTCTCTACATAGTTTTGACATTTTATGGATGAATTTGGAGAAAATTAAGAACCTTTCTATGTTGAGCTTTCAATGCATGATCATGATATATTAATATCTCTCTACTAATTAAGGAATTTTTTTTATTTTTTGGGAAAAATTTGCTTTCTTTTGTAAGCTTTATTGAGGTATTATTGATATACAAAAATGCACATATTTAATGTATACATTTTGATAAGTTTGGACATATGCACCCTTGATCCCATCTCAGTGTAGTTCTAATCTGCATTTCTCTTATTACGATTCACAATGAAAACAGTCTCGTGTTTGGGGGTCATTTTTATATCTTTTTGTAAATTTTTCATATCTTTTGCCAATTTTTCTATCAATTTTTTGATCATTTTCCTGTGAATTTTACAGAATTACTTATATTAGGGAAATTACCCTTTGTCCCTGATAGATGTTGTGAATATTTTCCTGTGTGTCATTTATCTTTTCAATTTATTTCTGATGATTTTGCTGTACAAGAGATTTTTTTATATTTATGGAGTCAAATTTATCACTGTTTCCTTTTATTGCTTTTTAAGTTTGTGTTATAGCTAGAAGGCCTTTTCCTATGCTAAGGCTAACGAGTTCGCTGTGCTTACACACGTATGTGTATGGCTTCACATTTTACATTCAGATCTCTGATCCATTTGGGGTCTATTCTTGCATGTGGTGTGAGGTACGCATCGAATTTTATCTTTTCCCAAATGGAAAATATAGAATCTTACTGCCCTAGCACCATTTATTGAAAAGTTCATCTTTGCTCTGGTAATTCAAAATACCATCTTGATCACATACTAAATTTCCACCTATACTTGGGTCTGTTTCTGGACTTTTATTCCACCTGTCTGGCTGCTTCTTTGTGCCCCAGGCTACACTGTTTTACTTATAGAGGCCTCCTAGAATGTTTTCATATCTGGGAAAACAAGCCTTCATCATAATATTTTTCTTTTTCCTCTGTTTCCCTAGCTATTCTTGCATGTTTAATTTTCCATATGTACTTCAGTATCAACTTTTCTAGGGTCATAAAACTATTTGTTGATATTTTTATTGGAATTTTGTTAAATTTACAAATTAGCCTGGGGGAGAACTGAGATCTTCAGGATGTTGACTTATCCTATCCAAAGCTCATCTTACTACCTGCTTTCTCAGACACCACCTCTGCTAGGTGGGAAGCAGATGCTGAGACGGAATTAGGAAACAGAGTTGATAAAGCAGGACTGAGTGGTACGTGCGTAGTATCTAGATGTGTGGGGTGGCCATCAGGAAAAAAGAACAAAAATTAAACAATGTTTCCTCTGGAGTAAGAGTTGAGGAGGAAGGAATAGAGCAGGAGTTTGTTGCCTTTCATTAGAACTCTTGCAGAAGCTTTTGATTTGTTTAAACCAAAGCACAGGTTTTATTTTGTTAAACAACAAATCAGTTAAAGACATAAATTTATAGAAATACAGACTAATAGTCATACATAATCCCTTCATGGATAACCCATTACAGCCTAAGTACTAGAAATCATGTCTAAAAGTATAAGGAAATCAACACCGACAGAGGCAAAGTGAAGGAGATGGTTCATTTGGAAGTTGGTTTGAATGCCAGGAATAAACTGTATTCTAGCGTCAGTGTTCCCAAGTGAGGGGAGATTTGTCAGCCCCATCAGCTGCTTCTTAGTTACATCCTTGTCTATCCAAGAGCCATGGAGGTGTCAATCACATTTATCCACAAAGTTATTCCCAGCACAAAAAATCCGTTATTTAACTAGCATCTTTTATTTGCAAAGGCTGTTTCTAGGTTGTCAGTGGACAAAACAATCAGTTAAAGGATAAAAAAGCACAGTTGCTCAAACAGCTGTTTTGTTTTATAATTGTTTTGCTTACTAGTTTTTGAAACTGACGGGCCATTTTGATGTCAGGTAGCTATGGTCTCAGAATCCCTAAATGGCTTGAAGTCAAGCGGTGTCAGTGGAGCTTGGCAGCTGCAGCTGGCGCTGTGGGAATCGGATGCTCCCAGCTGGGGTGGCACCAATCAAGAAGGCTCAGATGGAACCCAGAAAGGCGCTGCAGTGGTGACAAGAGCCATCTAATTACCGTCTTCTTTCCTGGTAGTGTCAGTCTTCTTACAGTTCACTCCAGGAAGGATCAACATATAGAAGTTCATGCTGGGTGGAGGGTGCCGATTAGTTGGACATACCCATCTATGTATTCCAAATATGTCCAGTAGATTTCATTTCAGTGCCAGCATCATTCAATTTGCAGTGACCTCCTGGAGTGCTGTTTGAAAAGGATTTAGATTTGGCGTGTGGTAGCCAGAGTAATGGCCCCAAAAGATGTGCACACTCTAGTCCCCTGGAACTTGTGACACGGCAAAAAGGACTTTGCAGATGTGATTAAGGATAAGGACATCGAGATGGGAGATTTTTCTTGGATTATTCAGGTGGCCCAATCTAATCACGTGAGTCCTTAAAAGTGGGAGAGGAGGCAAAAGAGGAGATCAGAGAGAGGGCAGCGTGAAAAAGACTCGACACCCTGATGCTGAGTTGTGGGGGGTCGTGTGCAAGGACCTGAGAGAGGCCACTGAGCGATAAAGATGGCACCCGGCTGAGAGCTAGCAAGGGGACGGGGACTGTAGTCTTGCAACGGCACAGAATTAAATTCCGTGCAGCCAGAATAAGCAGGGAACCACCCGCCCTGGAGTTTCCAAAGAGGAACACAGCCCTGTCGACAACCAGATTGTAGCCTAGTGAGCCCTGTGCTGGACCTCAGACCTGCAGAACCGTCAGCTCATACATTTATACTGTTTAAGTGGTTCAGTTTGTGGTAATTTGTCATCGCAGTAATAGAAAACTAAAACAGGGCCACGTTTAGTCTCAGACCAAGTACGCCGTGATTGATTAGTGATGTCTGCCAAAGGCACCAAACTGGAGAGCTGCAGCACGTGTGCTGGCCACTGGTCATGGGACGGAAAGTGTCCATCAGTTGCCCAATGAAGAAATGAATGACATGAAATAGCAAGCATGTTCCAGGATAGGGAAGGCCCCCAGAGAACCTCCAGTCCAGGGGAAGCCAGCCTTTACGAAGGGTGGGGCAGTAGAGGGGCTGGAAGGGGAAACAGAGATTCAGGTTGAGAATAGCCTCAATGCCCCACACTGGAGGCCGACGATCTCGAAATTAATTTTTTGTGGACTTTTTGCTAAGTAAAGGAAGGGGAGGTGGGGCTTGGTTATAGGAGTCTGCGGCAGAGATTTTTAATATGGGGTCAGAAGGAAAAGGAGGGCAACTGTTTCCACTCACCGTGGCTTCGATGAGCAAATTTGAGGAAGAGCAAAGGAACGGCACGCCCCAGCCCTAAGGCACCCTCTTAGCTCTCTCCTGGTGAGTCCCGCTGTGGGTGGACCTGGGCACCCAAACTTCCTCTGTTGGAAGCTGGAGGAATGGCTGGGATGGCTGTGGTTGGCTAAGCAAGAAAAAAGCCTCTGGGGTTCCACTAAATCCCTACGTAAAACAGCTGATGGAAACATTCGCCCCATAGACATTCTTAACTCAGCATAGGTAGCAAACCAGGTTTGCAGGGACCTTGATAACGCAACTGCCCTTGAACACACCTGTCTTATTGGTCCATGGTGACACACCCTGATTTCCTTTTCCCAGCCCACCCACACATTCAGAAAGGTCTGTCTCTTCCAGCGTTTGGGGTGGTCCCTCAGGTGGGAAGCCTGCGGTCTCCCACTGGTGCGGATGGCACAGCGGTGATGAATCACATGTCCAACCTCGCTGCTCATCACAATTGCACAACGAAAGGCGCTTACTACAAGCAGGACAAAGTCTCAATAGAGAGAGTGTGGGTGGGGTGAGCACTGTTCAAAACCAAATTAAGAATTTGGAAGAGTAAGTGGAGAAATTCCCTTAAAAATGTAAAATATGAAAGATAAAAGGACAAAAAATTCAAAGAGAAGATTGAAATAATATAGGGAGCGATCTGGGAGCTGCAATGTCCATATAAAAGAAGTTTCTAGGGAGGGTTATTGAAAGATGTGTCCCACTAGGCCACGTCCTGGTGTGTGTCTGTATCTCCATTATAGGACACAGTCTGTCTTGATTTCAGTTAGTGAAAAAGAGGTCATTTGGAATGAAAGGAAAGAAATTTTTGTTAAGCTTCTCAATTGCAACACAAATTGAAACATAGTGACTTTTATAGGGCTCTAGGGAAAAAATTGTGACCTTGGAATTTTATTCCCCATCTAATTATTGTTCGTATGGAAGGTCCAGTTATCCTTAAATATTTAAGGGCTCAGAAAATACGCCACAGTTGTTCTCGTTGTGAAAAGACTATAAAAGGAAGCAGTAAAGCAGACGAAAAATAAATCAGAAAAAAAATGTCACAAAAGGGGAGATAATATGAAAGAAACAGTATAAACAAGGAAACTAACTGATAAATGCCTAAATAATATTTAATAAAGCAATTTTTAAGGAAGAGTTTTTGATAAAAAAAGATCAGTCTTGCAGTAAAAATGAGACAATTTCCACAGAACCCGGAGCAGGGCAGTAGGAATATGGCTGGTGGGGAAACAGAAAGGGAAATCGTGACAACACACTTGTCTTTCGAAGAGAGAAGGTTATTGATATTTAATTCTTGATACTGAAAGAGAAAGATGGACTTAGTGTACATACCTGTAAAAAATTAAGTTGCAAACACAAATATAGGACCTAACACTTTCGTAAAACCAGAAGAAGAACAAGCAAAGTTTGATGTCAAAAAATTTTAACAATTCATCACAAGTCAGGAAAGCTAAAAAGGGCAATTTTTAAAAACTGAGCAAATAGTAAGCACACACAAAACTGTATCCACAACAAATGCAAATTGGATAAGTTGCCTGTTGAAAGATAAAGAGTTTCACAGTGGGTACAAAAATAATGAAAATTCTGCTATACACTATTGATAAGTGACCCATCAAAATTATGAAGAAGTTGCCAATGAAGAATGGGCAAAGATAAATGAGCTAAATACACACATGGCTGTGCACATATATATATATATATATATGTTTTCTATTTTGATATATTCTACTTAGAATTTAAGAATTTTTACCCTAAATTTAAGGCAAAAATCATTGAAAGGATAAAGAAACTTCTATATTAATAAAAGGTACAACCCAAAAGCACTTTGCATATATATTTTTATGTACTGAACATAGCTGTCTGATATAGAAAGCATAATGAGAATTGAAAGGAGAGCCTGGTGAAAGTTTATCATACTGGAAGATAACACCTCATTGTCAAGATTGGACACATCGAACAGAAAAAGTGATGCGAACACTTGAATAAATATATTAGCAAGCACACAAATACATAATGCGAATGTTCCGTCAAATGTCACTGAGCACCTGCTCTTTGTTCTAGCCTGGGAAATGAGCAATGAAGAAGACATAAACATTTCTAGCTCTCAGGAAGCTACGTTTGGCACGTGGGCTATTTTGGCCAGATCTGCCTCACTCGGCCACCGCTGAGCTGTGTCGGAGGCTGGGATATAGAGTTTTCATTGCTCATGGCCAGGGCCGGCTACAGAATTTGCAGGTCCCAATGCCAAATGAAAATCCAGGGCCTCGTGCTCAAAAAGCAAAGGAAGTTTTCCTTTGTTCCGCAGGCTCTCTCCCCACCTGCCATGGTGTTTCTGTTTGCTAGTAATGCTGCGCCCCCTTGCAATGGGGACGCTCACGGAGTGTGTGCAGACGCCCGGTGCCCGGGCCCTCCTCCTGACTCAGTGCGGGGCACACTTGCCCGGACTTGCCCACGCCTGAGCCCCGCTGCCCGGCCGCAGTTGCTGGGTGGGGTGGGGAAGAAGGTGCTGAGGACTGGTGATGGGGCAGGGAGGAGGGGAAGGCAGGGCAGCCCAGGAGCTGAGACTCTTTTAAGCCCATGGTCCCACTGGACTTTGCTCACAAAACACAAATTCAAAGAGAAAATTATTAAGCATTTTAAGATGATGGCCACAGAGGGTTAAACGCCACGCAGGGGTCCCTTCTGAGGGCACGGCGCTGTGTGACTGTGCTGGTGCACGCCCGGGAAGCCAGCCCTGCTACGGCCTCTGTAGTAGAGGCTGGCAAGGGAGGAAGAGGAGGGGAATAGCTGTCAGCTCCGCCAAACCGTGGTTTCTGCCGACGTGTCACATGGATGAAAGGCTTTTCATCACGCTGGATTTCAGCAGGACCACAGCTGCCGGACAGGGCAGTTCATCGAGCTCCTGAGTTCGTTGACTCTGGTGATGACTCTGAGAGCAGAAAGATCCGAGGTGTCTGGACTGTCTGAAAAGACAGTGTTAGCAATTCCTTAACGCTAGCCTGATATTTTCAGCCTGCCTTGTTTTATCTGGCAATAAAACTGAGGAGGAGGTGAAAAGTTGATTTTGTGTAGAATATTTAAAACAAAATAAGAAGTGAGCACAGTAGACCTGTCCTATTGTGTGTGATGTTTAGAAGTCTCTTGCATCATCGAAAATGTAATTACTATCATCTAAAAAGTATTTTTAAAGGAAATGTTAATATGTATTAGCGAGTCCTTTTAAGATCCCCAAATATAACTTCAGCTTTATAATTGGCCACTGCGAAGATCCGACTCCAAGGAAGGAGAGGGCAGCAGGGAGGACAGGGTGGGGAGAGCCTCAGACCGCAGTGCCATCCTACGAGTTGTGTGGCCAGGCCGAGGGGGACTCCTTGAGCCAAGAGTGACCTGCTGTGAGAGCTGTACATCTGGCAGGCATGGGCTTGCATTAGGACCCCCACGGTGCTCAAGCCTTAACTGGGAACAGCCACAGGACGTGTGGCTTCTACGAGAATGTAGCGGTGGGTCAGAGGGCTGGCATGTGGGTGGTTACGCTCCCTGCAGCAGATCTACTTTCCACGGCTGCCATAACCCTTGCCGCTGTTTCTTGCGTCCCGACTCTGACAGAGCCATCCCAGTCCACAGGTAAGTTTTAAGAACCTGCAACCTTGCGGGTTCCTTGTAAAGAGACTGCTGATAGACACAACTTCGGAGGGTGTGGCAGGCGGCTACTAAGTGACGATTCCCACTTGCTGATGTTCACACCCTGTGTGATCCCCTCCTCGCCAGTGTGGGCTGGACCTTTTGACTTGCTCCGGCCGGCAGAATGTAGCTAAAATGATGGGATGTCACTTTTGTGACTAGGTTACAATAAACTATGTAACCTATGTCTTGCTAGCAGTTTTGCTCTATTTAAACTCTTCCTTGCAGGTTTTGATGAAGCCCCATATGGACAGGCCCATGTGGCAAGGACCTGAGAGCAGCCTCCAACCAAAAGCCAGCGAAACCCTGAGCCCTCAGTCCAACAACCTGCAAAGAACCGATTCCTGCCACCAACATGCCAGTCTGGAAGCGTATCCTCCCGCCATTCAGCCTTCAGATGAGACCTCGGCTTGGGCTGATACTTTGTTTGCAGCCTTGTAAGACCCTGAGCAGAGGACTCAGTTAAGCCACGCCCAGACTCCTGGCTACAGGGACTGTGAGATGATAGATGTATGTTGTTTTGAGCTACTAAATTTGTGATAATTTGTCATATCACCATGGATGACAAATAGAGGGGCTTGGTTAACCTTTGACCATAGCATTTAAACCCTGAATTCCCTGGATATGTTGGGGGAAGGTGTTCAAACCCCTCCCACTTTAAAAGCATGAGACCCCACCCTGATTCTAGCAAACACTTTTGTATGCAACATAGAGTTAATCATTGGCTATACAAATAATTATGCAAAGCAAATGTTCTTGTTATCGTGCTGGAGTTCCAGGAACAAATGCAAAATAGGATCAGGAGTAAATCCTGCTAAGACTCTTTGTTAATTAGTCACGCTTGGCACGTGTTCTACTAAGGCAGAGAGGCTGCTCCACAGGGCAAGTGTGTGGAGAAACAGCAAAGTTGACTTTTGTCAGCAAAGCTGAAGGAATAAAACAGGCCAGACTCCTTAAAATCTCAGAGCAAGGGAAAGTGACTCACACGTGTCTAGACAATTCTTTGCCATTGTTTTATCCTGAGTGTATCTTTGCCTAGAAAATAGTTAATCCCTTTTCTGAAATGTACGCATTTCTCAGAAAAGGGTGGCTTCCCAAAGATCTTTGAGAAATTAAAACACTACAATTTTCATGAAACATCCCAGATTAAAAATAAATCTATAACCCAATTCCTAAAAATAACTCAATTTCAACATCAAAACTGTCATCTCAAAAGTTCTCATTCTTGGCAAGAATTAAAAATAAGAAAAGGTGAGCTCAGAACACCAGATCTTGGTTCTGGAGGGAAGTGTCCACGCAGGGGTAGGAAGGAGCGTGGTGAAGCTGGTGTCCGCGTGCGCAGTGAGTGTCCTGTGATGTCCTGCTGCTGCTCGGGGTCAACATCCACAGACCAACCACATTCTCTCTGCTAAAGAGTTACGTGAGTGGCCCCAAGTTACTTTTGTGCACACGAGAAAAGGCCCAGGAATAACTTTTGAGTCCTTCCTGTACTTCCGACAGTTGCTCTTGCTGGCCATGCGGTTTCCACGGGCTGTGGTTGTCACGGGACGGATCTGTGAGTAGCATCTGGTTGTTTGTCTACAAGCCCATGAATGAAGCAGAGGTAAATGCGGGGTCTTAGGAAGCCCTGTGATCACTGAAGGGAGCTATAGACACCCTCTCCAGATGAAGGCACATTCACCTAGGCACACTTTCTGCAATAAATTTCTTAACTTGTTTGTGGTTTCCGTAAACTTCAGGGTCTGTGGACCCCAGGGTAGGAAAAGCCTTACTCCTGGTTCAGACATACTTTCTAGGGTGGCTGTTTTGGGCCCTTGGATTTATGACAGGGGTGCCCTAAGATCCCAGGAACATGTGTCCCTTCCTCTCACCAGGCTGTATTTTGTGGAGCCTCTTCTGGCTGAACCGCAGACTGGGCTGGGTGTGTCTTGTCAAGGGTGCAGCAAGAGGAGAGCCTCCTCTCTCCCTTCCGTTCTGTTCCAGTTCTGTTCTCTGCCTAGAGAGAGAATGCTCCCGATGGCTGTTTTGTGACTCATTGTATTGTTTAATTTAACAACTATTCATCACTGTAGATCAATAAATTGACATTATGGCCACACAGGTTACCTACTGTGAGCCTGATTTCTTAAACCTTTTAAAAATTAATAGACTTTGCTTTTTAGAACAGCCTTAGAGTTACAGAAAACTGGGCAGATAGTACAGAGGGTTCCTAATACCCTTTTCCTTCGCACGTGGTTCCTTTATTATAAACATCTTGCATTAGTGCAATATATTTGTTACAATTAATGGATCGGCATTGATGCGTTATTATTAATTGATGTCCGTGGTTTACATTAAGGTTCACTTTTTCTGTTGTGCAGAAATGGGTTTTGACAAATGTGTAATGTCATGTGTTCACCAATACAATACCCTACAGGTAGTTCTGCCCCCTAAACACATCCCGTCCTTCCCCCATGCATCCCTCTACCTCTCAGCTCCTGGCAACTGCTGATCTTTTTACTGTCTCCACAGTTTTGCCTTTTCCAGAATGCCGTATAGTTGGCATTGTAAAGAATGCGGGTTTTTCAAACTGGTCTCTTTCACTTAGCAGTGTGCACGTACGGTTCCTGTATCTCTTTCTGTAACTTGCTAGAACATTTCTTATTATTGCTGGATAATATTCCATTGCGTGGTTGTACTGCGGTGAGTTTAGCTATTCACCTATCAAGGGACATCTTGGTTGCTTCCAGCTTTTGGAGATTACAAACGTTTGTGTGCAGGTTTTTGTGCGGATGTAAGCTTTCAATTCAATTGTGTGAATGCTCAGGAACATGATGGCTGGATCGTGTGATAAGAGTATGTTTAGCTTTGTTAGAAACTGCCAAACTGTCTTCCAAAGTGGCTGTACCGTTTTGCATCTCACTAGCAATGAACGAGAGTTCTTGTTGCTCCACACTGTCACCAACATTTGGCATTGCTGGTGTCTTGGATTTCAGTCATTCTGTTAATAAAATGCCATTTAGTCAGGTGTGTAGTGGTATCTCGTTGTTATCTTGATTTGCAATTCTCTAATGACATATTATGTTAAGCATCCTTTCATATGCATTTTTGCCATCTGTATATATCTTTTTGCAAGATGTTTGCTTTTTTTACATATGGATATTAAATTATTCCAGCTTCATGAGCGAGAAGACTGTTCTTTCTCCACTGAATTGCCTTTGTACATTTAAAAAAATCCGATACCCACACATGTGTGTGGATCTACTTCTGAACTCTCTATTCCCTTCCACTGATCTATTTTTTAATTTTTATGATAATACCACACTGCCTTGATTTCTGTAGATTTTAAGTCTTTAAATCAGAAAGCTTCAGTCCTCCAACTCTGCTCGTCTTTTTCAAAGTTGTTTTGGTATTCTAGGTCCTTTTCTTTTCAATTACATTAGAATTTTAGAATCGGCTTGACAATTTCTACTCTAAACCCTTCTGGGATTTGGATTGGGATCGCATTGATTCTATAGACTAATTGGGGGAGGGGAGGATTGTCGTTTTACAGTATCAGGACCAGCCCACAGGTGAGGGGTATCTTTTCATTTATTTTTGTTTTCTTTAGTCCTTTTAGCAATGCTTGTATAGTGTAGTGTATATAGATCTTGTACATCTTTGGACTAATTTATCCCAAGTATTTCATAGTTTTCATGCTATTATAAATGGCATGTTTAAAATTTCAGAT
>NW_012148563.1:1262545-1273276 GCF_000956105.1 Propithecus coquereli | reverse complement strand
GCCTCAGCCTCCCAGAATGCTAGGATTACAGGTGTGAGCCACTGCACCTGGCTCCACTTACTACATTCTGACTATCAGAACTAGACTGCAAGTCACTGAGCATGAGGCCGTGGAGACTCGCCGTGTTGGACGCTGTGAGGCGCACGCCCATCCTGTCTAGCAGGACAAGATAAACTATCTGCAAACCTGAGACCACATCCTCCAATTCCCACTGTAGCAGTCTGAGAATCACTCAGGTCATGGGCAAAACTCCTGATGGCCTATTTTTTAATTGTCTGATTTACTTCTCTGGATTGGCCCAGCCCTAGGAAGCAATTTGTCTTCATTTTAAAGCTGAATTTTTCCATTTTTAGTTAATATTATTTTCTTACTCTTTCTGGAAGGAAGCTTTGGTGCTGAATGCTTTAAAAAGTTGGCAGTATTGGACCATAAGAGAATGGATTATTGACACACTCCATGGCAAAGGAAAACATCAGCTTAATTTAGATAGCGAGGCATTTTATAGACTGTTAAAACCCCAGGACCAAAAAGAGCTTCCCCTGCCCTTTAGTGCAAAGCACTGCAGGACGCAAGAATCACTCCCCTTCCCAGATTTTTATGGCGAGTCTTTGGTGGGTGCCCCTGGAAAGAGACGGTGATCATTCAGCAGGTGTCTCTACTTAGCAGTGACCCAAATTGGACTCATACCTGCAAGAGCAAGACTGCAGCAGCACTTCCAGGTGGGGCGTTGTAAAAAATGTGCTGAACTAATGAAATTCTTATGAGCCCAGGCAGAAGGGATTTATTAAAAGGTAGAAATAAGATTAAACATATCAGAGTAGTTAGATTCTGAGAAGCAAGCTATACTATTAAACATAGTTAAGGGTAGAGGAGAAAGCGTATTATTTATAAAATGATATTTTGATTTTCTCAAAGTCCTCTGTCCATTTAAAGAAAACTGAAAACAAAGCAGGAGAATTGGAGAAAATAGGGTAAAAATTTTAAAAATTAAATTATGGTTGAAATGAAATCTTAAAGTAATTTTTAAGCAGTTGAAAAAAAAGTCTCATTTCTCAGTTTGTAAAAGCAGGGGGGGTGGACATAAACAATGATGATAAATATAAATCTGCTAAGTGACAATCTGTGAATTATGGATATATGTTTAGCCAAGAGAAGAAGGAAAATCTGAAAACATAGAAAAGTCACCTTAAAAATAGTAGCCGAGAAATGGGAAAGCAGAAAAATAACAGGAAATCTGTAACCCTTCAGAGACTTCTGAGTAGGCAGGAATTTTTGGTATCATGCATTTTGTAACAGGAACTTAACATAATGCCTGTATTTTCCTCTTTAGCTCCAGAACGTGAACGCGGTTTCCTGCCATAACTAATGTAGCGACTTCCCTCTGACCTTGCGCGACTCGGACCAAACCCACGGGGAAGCTGCCCGGGTCGTTAGCTGGGTTAGAGACCTGGAGGAGGGAGTGTGCCGGCCTTAGCAACCCGTCATTGTGGTGACAAGGGACGCTCCTCCGGTGAAAACTGAAGGCAGGCTCCATGTGCACACGCAGAGAAGGGGGAAAGTGTCGCAGGAGGGAACTTACGGTGGCTGCACCCGGCATCTCACCCACATCATCTCGTTTCATCCTCCCTGTGCCCTGTAGGATGGCTGTCGTCACCTACGCTTGGGAGATGTGGGACTTGAGGGTCAGGGAGGGTAAAGAACTTGCCCGTGTCATCCAATTAGAAAGTGGCACAACCCATATTTGAAGCCACGGTAGGGAATGACACGATATCCGCTATGAGCTGAATTGTGCCCACCGAAAGTCCACGTTGAAACCCTGTCCTCCAGTGCCTCGGACTCTGTGCTTGGACTCCTGCATTTGGGGAGACTGGGGGTCCAGGCTGGGGAGGAGAGGAGGGAAGGGGAGGGAAAAGGCCTCCCCAAAACATCGGAGGACGTGGTCATGAGCGATGTCCTCTGGTAAGGAAGTCTGGGGTTTTGGAATGCCGGGTGGATCGCACCTGTGAGCCTCACGTTGGTGGTGCTCTGGGGAGTGGAGGCAGGTGGTGGTGGGGAGAAGCAGAATTTCGGGTGACGGCCTGCAGTGAGACCACAGAGAGCTGCCTCGGTGGGCTCTGCGGGGCCCAGGGGAGCCTCCAGCTCTGCCCAAATGTCCTACGGTCAGGTGACCCTTGATAGCTTGCTCTGGAGCCGGGCTGGAGCAGGAGCCAGGACCGTGGCAGTTTTGTGTTAAGATTGGACAGATTTGAGTGTAATACGCTGAATAAAACAACCCGGAAGAGAGTGCAGTGGGGAAGGCGAAGACACAGAGAGAGAAAGATTAGGGGGTGAGCTCTGGAAGGCAGAGGCAGCGGCAGGGCGTGGGGGGCAGGTCCCTCCTGGGGTGCAGGCGCGGGGTGGAAGGGGGCTGGAGAAGCAGGGGGTCTGCAGGTTTGCAGCGGGATGTCCGCAGAAGCCCCAGCTCCTGGCTCCTCTGTGAAGGTGGGGTTGTCTGTTGGGAGTGGAGACGCAGAGGGAAGGTCATCGGAGGTGAGGGGCTCATGGAAGCGAGGAGACGGGGCGCCGCGTCAGGGCCAGAGCCAACCCCGACGACGGCAGCTGCACGGGGAGGGAGTTGCCGAGTCTTTGCTGCTCTCAAGCAGACTCCAGTTGTGCCACTTCCCGCCCCACCGTGTGCAGGGGCGGAAGAGGTTGACGGGCAGATCCCACCGAGGCTGGGGGGATGCTGGGCTGGATGTGTCAAAGTGAAGGGGGCACGGACCCCGGGGCTCAACCCCGAGAGAAGGGGCTTCCGAGACATCAGACGGCGAGCACGCGGTGTGGTCGTAGGGCACTGGTGGCCCCGGGGAAGAGAGTTAGGGATATGGTGCTGAGAACATTCTGACAAGGAGTTGATGGGGACATCGGCCCATCATGAGTATCAGGTGATGGTCCCCATCTTACAACTGAGGAAAATAGAGCCGGAGCAGGGAGGTGGAAATGGTCACACAGGTGGCCCCAGCCCGTGCAGCCGAGACCCTGGTGTGCTGGGCCGAGAAGCACCCACCGTCTCCTTTCTGGCCCATTCTGTGCCCCCTCCCCTCACTCTGCACGGGGGGTCTCTCCAGTTGCTCCGAAGTCCATGCTTGCTGGTCTCACGGTCTGCCTCTGCCTGCTTCCTCTCCCATCTGTTCCGGGTGTGGCTGAATCCACCCCCAGACAAGACGTGTGCTCTCGCCTTCAGCCCTCATCCGTCGGGTGGTGCTGTGCTCAGAAGAGACCAGTTAGGGGAGCGTAAGAGAAGCAGGCAGGATTCAGGGAGGGCAGCGAGGGGTGGCAGAGGTCCCCGGGGCCGAAGAGAGGAACTGGCCCGGAGAGCTGGCTGTGGCTCTAGGAGTGGCCATCTGCCAGCAGCTGTGGTTGTGGGGACCTGGCCCGGCGAGACAAGGCCCCCTGTGCCTGCTGGGGTAGCGTCGTCGTGGAGATGGGGCTGGACCCGCAGGAGAAGACCAGCACAGTCTTCAAGGCTGCGCCAACAATCCCATTATTTTACGGCTTTAATTAGGCTCTGACGTTAGTCATGCGTTTCATTCTAACTTGCTGCAGGTTCTTCGTCATCGCCTTACGAGCATTACAAATTTAACACCGTCTAATGATTTAGGGATTTCATAAAAGTACCCTATTCTATCCGGAGGGGTCTTTCTTCTGAATTTTGCTCTTCCCACAGCCTGTAACCCTCTAAGCCTCGGAAGGTTCCGGTGGTGTCACCCTGCCTCTCTGTTTAGTTCAAGGCCGTCCCAATGTATCCAACATGTCATTTCAACATACAATCAACATAAAGAAGTTGTTGATGAGATATTTACATTCTCTTTTTTGTACTAAGTCTTCGGGGCCTGGCGTGTGCTACGCTGACAACACGGTTCGTCCTGGACCTGCCACGTGCCCGGCGTCCAGCCTCCCCTGCACCGGACGCGCAGGCGCAGCTCGTTCCTGCCTCTGCACTGCACACGTCCCCTCCTTGCTCTTCTCTCTGCTCAGGCCACTCTCGAAGCGGGCTCCTTGCCAAGAGTCCCCCCTCCCTGCCTGCGGCACCAAATAGCAACAAGATAGACCTGAGACTTGAACACGCAGCACTGGCCGCTCTGGAACCCAAGCAGCTAAGCTGGGGTGAGAACAAGGACACCTTGAGTTCTCCCTCTTTGAGGGGAAAAGTGTAATTAGGAGATTAATTCTTTGCATCCCTACAAGTTGTCCATCCTCTTCCTTCAAAGTGAAAGGGCGATTGTTCTCTCTGTAGTCCACGGGGGGGCGGGGGGGGCACCAGTGGCATCGTCCAATCTTGCATGCCGGTCAGACAGGACTGGGTTCCGATCCCAGCTCTGTCACCTCTAGCTGTGTGATCCTGGGCAAGTTACTTAACCTCTCTGAGTTTCAATACCTTAGTCTTTAAAGTACCAGAAACATACCTTCTCTTTATGTGGTTTGTGATAATTAATTGAATTTATATATCTAATGTGCCACACACGCATAGTATGAACTCAGCAGATGGTAGCTACTGTTCCTGATTGGTGACAAGCATATCAGAGAATTAAAAAAAGGTAAAGTGTGTATTAGATCTAGTGCTTGTGTCTGCTGAGGATAAGCACAGATCCTCCAGGTCCGGCAGGTCACAAAAATGTCAGCTAGTCTTTGTGGATGAGAAAAAGTCCTTGGTTTAAAAACGATGGAGCGGGTTGAGAGGGACGGCTCTCCACTTTGATAAATCACAGGTCTCATGACAGCTCTGGGGGAGCGAGTGGCAACAGCGGCCGCCAAGCTCTGTGCCAGATCCGTGGCTTCTGTATCAGAAAGACACCGCCCGGAGGAAGCTGCCCGGGGATCAGAGGAGTGAGAGTTACAGGAAGGATGAGTCAGGAGCGAGCCAGGTGCACAACTGTCATCTGCCCCCTCAGACGCGGAGACGCTGGGATCCTGCTCTTCCCCGACGGACGCGCGCTGCTTTCCAAGCCCACCCCGCCTGCCCTTCAGAGCCAGGAAATTGTTTTTCTTTTTAATCACATGGATAAATAGCTGTCGTGTGCCTGCTTAAAAATGAAAGGACAATCGCCTATGGTGGTGGCGGGGGGAAGAAATCGATCATGACTTTCAAGGAGAAATCAGTTTCCGTGGTTTTAATAAAAGAGGTAGAGAACTCATTTGTCCCTCTGCTTTTCAAAACGGGAAAAATGGACTTGAAACTCGGTTGCAAAAACATGACATAATGGACTGACTTCTGCAACCCCATGCTGCGGGCGTGTAAAGCAGAGAAGGGCGACAGGGCAAAAAGAGGCAAAATATAAAACTACAGAGAAAGAATCATGAAATCACCTAAGTGAGCTCCAACGTGTCCAGCCCCCTGGGCAAACAAGGTGTCTGCTTTTCTCCAAGTGGCAGAAATCCGTCCCAAAAGAACTTAAGTGAGGAAAAATATTCTTTTAAATGTATTTACTGGGCAGTCTGGAGGGTTGACTGGCTTGGCACAGCCGAGCTGGGACTGGACCCTGCTGTCGGCCTGTGCGGGCTTCCCCTCCCCGTCTCCCTCGCCCCATCAATTGGCTCAGTGTTTCTGCGCGATGGCATCGTTCCCAGGCAGGAGGTGGCTGACAGTGACGCTAGGCTCACAATGTCCTTGTGGTAAGATCCAGACGAAATACAACAGTGGCTTTCCTTCTCAGGGCCCCTCTGCCCCTCTTTGCAGCCATTTCTGCCCCCCTGGGCTAATTACAAGGCAGCAGAGGGAGGAAAGCTGCTCAGATCAGCTCAAATTGGGTCAAATGCCCACCGCTGGCAGCAGGTGTGTGCAGCAAATCTCTGTTCTGCAGCAACACGTGGTTGGTGTAGGCGAGGAGCAGTTCTGCCACGACGGAGGGGCTGCCCCGAGAAGAAAGGGGAGGAGTGCACAGGCTCCCCCACTTCCCAGCTCCCGAGGCCCCTGCCCTCATCCCAGGGACCCCAGATCACGGTTTGAAAACCATCCAGGGCCACACCCTGCTCCCTTCTCCTGCAATGTATTTTGCAAACAAAGAGACTGAAATGTAGTTGTTGATCTTCATCATTCACTGGTTCCACGTTTGTGAAATTTGCCTGCTTGCTAAAATTTATTTGTAAACTTAAAATCAATTACTTCAGCACTTTTGTGGCAATTGTCAGAGAGGCACCGAGCGGTGACAAATTTGAGTCGTCCAACGCACATTTTCCCAGCTAAGGGTAAGCGAGGCAACACTGCCTTCTTGTTTCAGCTCTCATACTGGAAATAAGCGTCCCTTTCACAGTCTACTTAGCGCCTTTCTTAAATTAAGAAAAAAAAAAATTAGAAACAGGATCTCTCGCTGTGTTGCCCAGGCTGGCCTCGATAGCCCGGCCTCAAGGGATCCTCCTGCCTCAGCCTCCTGAGTATCTGGGACTACAGGCACGCACCACTGAGCTGGCAGTGCCCTGTTTTTAACCCTTTGTCCTTTTTGTTGGTGATTTAGCTGTTTAAAACGGCCCACGAGTGTAGTGTTGAAATGCTGTCTCATGTTCCTGCACACAGGGCTGTGATGTGCCTCCCGGAGAAAATCTGTGTGTTGGGTTAGCTTTGCTCAGGTGTGCATCACAGTGCTGTGGGCTGTGCGTTCAGCATAATGAATCAACGGGACATATGAAATAAGGTGTCTTTTAAACAGAAACATGAAACAAGGTTATATATTGATTGGTTGGCAAAAATGTTGTGACCAGAGGCTCCCAGGAACCTAATGCTGCATCTTCCCTAGCAGTGATGGTTCAGTATTCACTAACTCAGAATTCACAGTGGTTTTATAGACCGTAACTACCGTGAATACCAAGAATCCACTCACACGCCCTCTTGGCCACCCAGAGAGCCGTTGGCTAAGTTGGGACTCTCTGACTTTGGAGTGCACTGCTTTCTTGTTCTGCCGCGTGTGATGTGGGGCAGAGGTAAGGAGGAGAAAGCAAAGCAAAATATGAGCACGGCTGAGGGGAAAGAAGGGGTGACAGAGAAGCCAGCAGGCAGAGAAGTGTCTAAGGGGCAAAGCTGCAGAGCCAACGGCTCTCAGGCATGCCGGGCTTGTCGCCCTGGTGACTCCAATGGCTTTTGACATCAGAGTAAGATTTGCGTGTGGGATAGGACTCATCAGCTTTGAATGCTGTAATTGAGCCTTAGTCTGAAAGTTGTATAAACCTGGGCCACAAGTGTAGACACAACTCGATGAGAAGCTTTTTATGATATTCACAAATGCTTTTGAGAATGTGAAGCCTTTGGTTAGCAACATCCCTGGTTTAGAAAAATAAGGGAATGGAGAGACTATTCATAAACATAGACCGTAAAATTTAAATTAAACATGTGCTTGTGCACTATCTTGCCGTCAACAGATTTCTGCGTTTGTGCAACAAAAGGGGCACGGAACTTCCCTGCAGGGTTTCAAGGTTTGCACCTACACTTATCTTCAAAGTAGAGCTGGTTGGTAAACTCCAGCCTGTGTAGGAATATTATAGAAACTGCATGTTGTTAAAGTGCTTAATGTGGAGGACTGTATTTATTAACTTCCAACTGTAAATTTGTTTTTCCACCAAACGTTGCCTGATAACCCACTGTAAATTATGTGTGTCATAGGGGAGTGAATTTACTCACCAGGCTGTGGCTTGATTAAATCATTGATGTCACCTTTGCTGATTCTGTCACATTGAATCCACCAATACATCAAACCAGGGCACTGTAATAAGTTAGAACCTCATATGAAAGTCTCCGCCTTGGGAAAGTTATTTTGACAAGTAAATAAGTGAGTGATACTAGCAAATTAATATCGGGATATAATTTACATTTTCGAAGCACTTTTCTTTCACACGTATTTTATTTGATTCTCTGCTCTTTGAAATGATGATTCCAAAGTTTAAATTTCAATATCTTAGAAATTGTCCTTTCTTTACCCCAAGAAAATTATCTTTTATTTTCAAACCTCAGAATTTATTTTTTAAATAAAACATTTACTTCATTTTCTCAAGGAGTTCTAAGAGATTAGAATACATACGAGTGGAAAATTTAGGATTTTAAAGTGTGTTGTGCAGCCTTAGCATTAGTTAGCAATTTAGTAGATGTATTTCAATTCCTTATCTCCATACATAGACTGTCAAAGGGCCTTCCTTTCCGTTGCTGTTGGGTTTGTTCTCTGAGCTTTCACGTCTGCCTCAAGTGAAGGTACCTGCAGTTATATCTCAGATTAGCACCTGGCTCCATCCATCAACCTCTGTCTTCCAAAGCAAACCTTGGTTTGCCTTAGAATGGCAAGCATTGGGAAAACGCTTATGCTGCTATTTTAGGCTATAAAATCAGGGTTATCTAACAGCCTTCAGTATCACCCATACCTACAGGTGTGCCTGTGCCAGACGGGCGGAGCACTGGTCCCCGAGTGTGTCTGCTGCCGACTCGGGGAATTGTTCTTTTCCTTTATTTTTTTCCGTATTGTCAAACTTTTGTAAAATGTGAAGACATCTCTTTTAACATGAGAAATAAATATATTTTGCTTTCTTTTCAGATGATGTTCAAGAATGTCAGTAACCTGGGCCTCTTCTGGGCCTCTGCCTCCTCGCTACCCCCAGACCCCAGCAAGACCCTCTTGTGGCCTTTGGCTTGGGTTCCTGTCCAGACACCTGTTTGGAGCCCTGAGAAGAACAGGCCCACTTGTTCTCACTGCTTGCTGGCCCCCCTTAGAGCTGGCTTCCTGCTCAGACAGCGCGGAAGCTCCACTTCCCGGCTGCGTGCCCTGCCCACCTGGCCTTCCCCACCTGGCATCCACCTGGATCACCTCAGCTGGAGATGGCAGCCTCTCAGAACTTGCCAGCACTCTCAGGACACTGACCACTGCCTTACTAACTGACCATTCTTCAGGTCTTTGCCCCCGTGAGTAAGTGCAGTGTGAAAGGAGGGCCCGGACCTAGCCTGCAGTCAGGGGCAGCTTCCTGGAGGAAGCAGCCTGGAAGCTCCGGTTCCAGTTTGAATTAATTGATTTTTTTTTTTGAACCTTCTTTTTCAGGGCATTTTCAAACATGTGAAAATATAGAGAGAACAATGTAATAATAACTAAGTACCCATGGCCCACGTTCAACAATTGTCAACAATTTTGCCAAACTTGTTTCCTTGTTTCCTATCCAGCATTGTCTTGCTGCACACAATGTAAATAGCTGTTCGTGTGAAAAAAGGTAGCTGTCCACTCTTCATCCTGCCACGGTGCGGGTGAGGGGCACGGCAAATGGTGCAGTAATGACATCTGTGAGTACAAGGACATCTCAAAGGACAGCGCTCCTCTCCGTTCAGGCGGCAGGAGTGATTATGGTTCCAGACAGAGTCAGAATATAGACTGAAAAATACAGCTTACCGCGGAATACCAAATAGTCCCAAAATGCAAGCAAATAATTTAAACTGCATCTTTTCTCCTCCTTAACATCAGGCGTGTCCTGATTCTCTCAGGGCCAGTCCTTCCGTTAGGTCGAAGGGTCCGTGCCTCCTGCCCAGAAGAAGTGAGAGAGCTGAAGGAGCGGCGGGGAGGCTGGCGCAGTGACGGGGCCCTGGGTGCATCGGCCACTTCTGTGTCATCGCCAAGCCAAGCTGCTCCGTAGAGGCAGCAGGGGCTTGAGGGGGTGGTGAGGAGGGAATTTGAAGCAGAAAGGAAAAGAGGGCTTATTTATGGACCGCAGAAGAGGTCAGCGTCGTGGAAAGACGTGTCTGCCACCAGGGCCACGTGCTGCCTGTGAGGCTGCATGAAGGCTTGGAGCTCTACGGGGAGCCACGTGTCACGAGGGTGCCATGCGGGAGAGGAGAGGGCTGGAGAGGTCTGGGGCGCCAGGGATTAAATAATCATAGAGCTTCCCAGGAAATACACCTTTGAACGGATAGGACAGAGCCCGACGTGCACACAAACTCAGAGCCTCCGATGCCTGCCTGAGGAGATGAAGAGTTTGGATGGGTCAGTGGCCAGAAAGGGTGTCCTGGGGCTCGATGGGAAGCTCTCCTTTACCCGCGGGGGAGGGACTGTATTGGTGGAAGGAGCTGCCAACCCGGGAGAGGCGGGGCCTGCCCTCAGAGGTGGGGGCGTGTCAGGTGGGGGGTAGTGGAGCATCTAAGGCGCTCACCCCTGAGGTCAGTATCAGGGAGGCTGGACCAGATGATGTACAGTGCAGAGATGTTTTACATAAATTTAATTATGTGATATTTTTTGAAGTAGCACATTATAAGATTATCAAGTCTAGTTTCACCCTAAAATTTGACAAAATGCAGATCTCTTCTTCAAATTATTTTTGTGAGAAAATTGGTCTTGAATTATGCAAGGCCTTCCAGAATCCAACCTTTGCAAAAAATGTGATTGCCCTGTGTCCATGGAGATTGGAGTCTGGCAAGTGGCAGCTGCCTCAGATCTTTGGGGCAAGACTTGAGACCCCCAGTGTGGGGTCCAGGAAGTGCCCCAAACTCAGAGTGGGTTGTTTTCAGCAAGGCATATTTTCTTTAGGCCCTGGGCCATAGGGTTGATGCAATTTTGTACAATTAAGTTCTAAATTGTCTTTATTCTCTAATCACATTCTTTATAAACTGCCTATTTCCATGTAAAACAATGATGAGAAAAAATACCTTGTACAGGCGTCATGATTTGCAGTTAACAGAACTTCTCCACACCTGTAGCCAGGAGCCCAGCAGCTGCCAAGGGCTTTTTGGTGCTGAGTATT
>NW_012148563.1:1258303-1259595 GCF_000956105.1 Propithecus coquereli | reverse complement strand
TTTTCCTGTATATATTTTACAATCACTTTAACTTCCTCAAATATTTATTCTTACTTTTCATATCATAAGTAGTTGGTAAATCATCTCAATTCATTTTTTGGAAGAGGAGAACAAGAAATACATGAAAAATTGCACTCACTAAAGGAAGATGCGACTGTCTGGAAACAGAGACGGGAGAAGTCTGTGACCATCCGTGGCACGTGATAGATGCGGAAACCGAGTCACTGATGTTTGAGGGGTCTGGTAGATGTTCAGATTGTGCAGACACAGGGAGCTCCTTTGTTATCATTTCATTCCTTTTTGTTTTTTAACCTCAGGGTAAGAGTGTTAATAACACTTCTTGGTTCATGGTGGCACATTTTTGTTATCAATTCATGCAAAGTGTCTCTTTTATTATCCTTTTATTCCCATTTCAAATCTCCCATTTTCCTCCTCCTATAAGCAAGCATTCTAACGTATTTAATATCTACCTTCTTGTTCATATGTATTCCTGAAAATGTATATTTTTGTTTTGAGTGCCCTTTTTAGCAAAGTTGAACATCTTTTCACATTTTTATGTTCTTGTATTTTATTACATTTTCTCTCCTGTGAAATGTCTGTTTCTATTTTTTTTCCTTTTTGTTCTTTGGTTGTTGATATTTTTTCCAAAATGATTTGTTGGGGTTATTTTAAATATATATTCTAGATTCCACTCCATGATGTATATGTGGACTGCAAACATCTTCCTCCAGTTTGTTGTTACAAAAATCCTCAGTGTGTAATGCAGCTTAATAAACTTCTGTGAGTGGTGGGCGCCACGTCAGGAAGCGCAACAGTACCTGACCCCGGAAGCTCCCTAGTGGATCCCCAAATAGCTCTTCCCTACTTCGTCCTCAGAGGTAACTGCAATCCTGATTTCTAATGCCAGAAGGTTAGTTTGCCTGCTTTTACATTTCGTATAAATGAAATCATACAATATGCATTCTTTCGTGGCTGGCTTCTTTTGGTCAGTAATATGTTTCTGAGAATCATTCATCTTGATGCACATAGATTAGTTTGTTTTCCTGGCTGTATATTTTTCTATTGTATTACTGTGCCACAATTTATTTATCCATTCTATTTTTGATGACCATTTGGGTTGTTGCTTGTTTGTGGCAATTACAAATAATACTGCTATGGAGATTCTTGAAAATGTCTGTTTATGCACATATAGATGGATTTCTGTTGGGTATAGACCTAGAAGTGCACTGGTTATGTTCACTGCTTTTAGGTATGGCCAAACAGATTTCCAAGTGGTTGTAGAATTTATATTT
>NW_012148563.1:1256471-1258253 GCF_000956105.1 Propithecus coquereli | reverse complement strand
TGTTAGTTTCTCTGACCTGGGACGGTATAGTTCCCTTTGGTTAAACCAGTACCAAGAAAGCGGTTTCGGGAAGCAAATGCACAAAGACATTCACCTACTTTTGATTTGCACAAAATTGACCCCAGATTTATTCATTCAATTAAACAACACCAAGGTCAAATATCCTCTTGGAGTCAGAGGCTTGTAATGGCCTGCTGTATACTTTCTGCTACAGAATAAGAGAAACATGTGGTCTACCTGAAAGTAGCCTGGCCCGGGGTTTTAGCATCTAAATGAATCTTTGTGGTCCTGCTTTTCCTGACATGTCACTGGCTTTTCGTTGAAGGCTCTCTGCAATGGCGGGGCTGGCAGCTGACTTCTCACTGACCTCGTCCTCGAGCTGCATTTCAGCCTCCACTGGGTGTATACAATCAGGCTCTGCGTACGACCCATAAGAATATAAATCCATATATCAATCAAACTGATCATTGTTTCCACCAGGACTGTGCCATGGGCCTTCCTCAAGCAGGCCGGTAGTACTTTGCTCACTTTGTATACAGGCAACATCAGGTTAGTCAAAATGAACGGCCTGGCAACTATCTTAGATCTCAGCAAAGATCATCTGTGACTCTTCCTTCTCGGGCTGGCATTTCATCGTCAACAAACTCAGTTTCACTCCATGTGTCTCTTTTTTGTCCTGCTACCTGCTGGCCACTTTCTCTGCATTTTAGTTCTAATCCAGAGGACCAGAGAATCTTTCTGTGTCTATCTGATCCAAGCAGCTCTGGACGAGGGGTGTCACAGGGCCCCAACACCCCCTCAGGCCCCATTGGTGGCAGGGCTGTGGATAGGACCAGTGCCTCTAGAGGGGCGTGGGCAGGCTGCACGCCAGGATGCATTTTGCTCAGTTGCTTAATCCAGTGGAGGGCTGGAACTGGCTTGTATGGGCTCACGAGAACCAATTGTGAAATTGTCAGAAATTTCGTGAGCCAATTATTAACTATAGCCACGATTAAAAATTAAATTATGTAAATTTGCAATAAAATAAATTATATTAAAAGCAAAGGTAATAAATACACAAAACTCATTATTTTCTAATTATTTCACTACATTTTACTGTTAGCTATGCCTAGTGATAGATATTACCTATGTCGATGGCAGAAATCCCGCATAATGGTGCCTCCGTTCCCAACAATACATTTACTGTGTCGGGTTGGTACCCTGACACTGGCCACGCTGGGATATGTACCCCACAGAAATTGTCAAATGCTACAAGGTGGGGCTTAATTTACTGTTTTGTTGATTGTCTAGACTTAAGAAATTGATGGATAAAATGCTAATAATGTAGAATAAATTAAAAAGTGTGGTGTATCTGTTGCCATTATATTATGAAGAGCACAAAAAAATTGAAGAAATATTCTTTCAGTATTTAACCCTAGAAAGGTTGCTCAAGCCATTGACAGACAAGCTAAGTTTGAACATACAACCGCATTGTTTTCTTTTTGTCTTATCCTTTAATGTGCAGGAAAATATCAACCAACATTTATCTCAAAACTACACTTTGCTTTTTCACTTGATTGGCCATGGATACAAGAGTTCACCAAAAACCAAGAAAGCATTCTGTCTGAGTCAACTGGCTACATAGAATTTACAATACAGAGTACTGTACATTGTATTATTATTGTAAATTGTGTGTTACACATTTGTATTAGTAAAATTTATAATAACCTTATTGTATTATTAATGTATGTGTGTGTATTCATACATTTTTTTTGAGAGTACTTGTTAAACACTTACCAGCAC
>NW_012148563.1:1245395-1252660 GCF_000956105.1 Propithecus coquereli | reverse complement strand
ATCCTCCCACCTCACCCTCCAGAGTAGCTAAGACAACAGGCGTGCACCACCATGCCCGGCTAATTTTTAAATGTTTTGTACGGACGGGATCTCACTATGTTGCCCAGGCTGATCTCAAACTCCTGGCCTCAAGTGATCCTCCCACCTCGGCTGGGATTGCAGGCCTGAGCCACCACACCTGGCCACAAACCATATTCCTAAATTCTTAACAGTGTTATCTCCTATCAGAGAGATGGATTGACTGATTGATTTGTTTCTGGGAGAAGCACATTCCCTCAGCTGGTCAGGGTCTTAAGACGACTGTGTGCTGGAGGGCGGTACCCGTGTGAACTCCTCCATTGTCTGCTCACTTTTCCTGCTGGGGGCAGTCCTGGGTCCCAGCTGAAAGCTGGGTGTATTCAAAAGGGTCCCTCCCCACGGGTGGTTAGGCCCAGAACACCAGTTTTTGTCCCCACATGGGAGGGACTTCTACAAACTCTACTGGAGTCTCAGCTTTTGGCCCTCACTGGACAGGCCAAATGCAGCCCAGATGCTGGGCTCAGTGCTCTTGGCTTCGTTCTTCTGGATCCTTCTTCAGACCAAGGCTGTCTATATTTTCTAACTGTTAAAGTTTTTCTCATTGGGATGGTTGACCTGAAACAACCTAATGAGAATGTGCTGGAAGGTGAACTCTGTGAATGTATTTTTTAACATAGTCATCCCTCGGTTCCAGGATTCCCTGCTGAAACCAAAAGCCAAGGATGCTCAAGTCCCTGATATAAAATGGTGTAGTGATGCATGTAACCTATGCCCTTCCTCCCGTGTACTTCAAACCATCTCTGGATTACTTATACTACCCAATACAGTGTGTTAATAGCTGTTATGCTGTATTATTTAGGGAACAACGACAAGAACAAAAAGTCCGACCATGTTCAGTACAGACCTCCTTTGTTTTTTTTTCTGAATATTTTCAATCTGTGGTTGGTTGAATCCATGGATGTGGACCCGTGGATGCAGAACGCCAACTGCATGTATAAATGGTATTGTCATGTAATGTTCATATACCTTTTATTTTGTTTATTACTTTTCACAAGGATTCGTGTTTGTAAGATTCATTTATATTAGTAAATATTCTCCTAATTCTTTTTGTCTGCCCCATTGAAGTGTAATGTGCCACAGGTGCACATACCTGGGTGCCTCTATGCCCTACCCCATACGTAACGCCACAGTGAATATCTTTATGCATGCTCCCGTACAGCTGTGCAAGGTTTCTTTGTGATCTCTACCCAGGCACAGAATTTCTGACTTGTATGGTGTGGTATCTAATTGGACCAGCTAATGTCAGGTGATTTGGACTGGCTGGTTAACTCTGCCCTCTCTCTGCAGTGGATCAGGGTCCTATGACTCCATATTTTCAGCTTTTAGTTTATGCTCAGCTATTTATAGTTGTAGAGTGATTTCTTACAGTTGTTTGAATTTGCATTTTTCTGATACGAGCTAATGAATTTGAGCAATCATCTTTTTTGTTTAGCTTTTTGAGTTTTCTCCTCATAATTTACTTGTTCATATTTTTGCCATTTTGTTGTTTATTGACACATTTTCCTACTAGATTTGTAAGAATCCCTTGTACGTCCTACCTGTGTATCCCTTGTCTGTTTTAGACATTGCAATTCTGCCATCTCATAACTTAGTCTTTCTGTGAATACAAGTCCTTACTTTCTATGTACTCAAATTTATCAATTTAGCCATACAGTGTGTGCTCTTGGAGTCTTGTTGCAGAAGTATTTTTCTGATCCAAGTCACAAAAATACATGCTACATTTTCTTCTATTTACTTGATAAGTTTACCTTGATTTTTAATCTGCGTAGAGTCCACTCTCAAATGTGGTTTGATCTAGGTACCCGCTTTAGTTTTTCTCCATATAGTGAGCCAGTTTTCCCAGGATCGCCTGGTGAATTTGTCCTTTCTCCACTGATATGTGTCATTAATATGCATTAAATCCCCATGGCGCTGTGTTTCCCTGAGTCTCCGTTTCACATGTTTGTTACTCTAGAGCCAACGCCACCTTCCTGTAACCTTGAAGTATGTCTTAATATCTGTTGAGGCAAATTCCTTGTTTCTCCTTTGTAAGATCGACTTAAATATTGACGGACTTTTATTTCTCCATATAATTTTTAAGTTAATGAGTTTCTTTAAAAAAAATGGACAAATTTTGATTGGAATTGCATTGAATTTACGTATTAATTTGGTAATACTTGACATTTTCATAACATTAAATGATCTCACCCAAAAGTAGAACATACCTCCATTTATTTATATCACCTATTTCCTTCATCATAATTTTGAAGTCTCACTACAGAAACTTTGGTTAAGCTAATTTCTAAACACTTAAGAATGTGTTGTCCTTATGAATGGACTTTGCTTTTTTGTTATTATAATTTTTGTTGTATTGCTGAATAACAGAGAAATGCTATTGGTTTTTGAAGGTGAATCAAGTAATCAAAAATTTGATGATCAATCTTTTTAGCTCTAATACTTTGTGTGTGGCGCCTGTCAGGTTTTCTAGGTAGATGATCATGCAGTGATGATGGTTTTAGCTCTTCCTCTTCAATTCCTAGATTCTTTGTTTTCTTTCTATGTACCTTTGGCCAGGGCCTCTGACAATAGCTTCAACAGTTCCAGTAAAAATGGGCTCTCTTGCATTGTTATCTGAGCAAGAAATGTGTCTAAAGTTTCTCCGTCGCGAATAAGATTGGCTGCAAGTGTTTGGTGTAAAATTTTATCAAGTTAAGGAAGTTCAATTCTTCTATGTTGCTAGGAATTTGTTTTTCATTAATAGGCATTGAGCATTACTGAATACTTTTTCTATATCAGTTGAGATAATCACGTGTTGTTTTCTTCTTTAATCTATTATTGCTCTATGCTACGGTCTGAAGCTAATTCTGTGACTATGTGGGGGGTGCTGAGTATGGAAGCATGTTTTCTTTGGGAAAGATCTGGACAAACAATTTGGTCAACTGTCCCAAACTTTTTATTTTTTCCTCCAAGCCTGCAACGTTAGACTGGTGCTCAAAAGAGGGCTCTTCAAGATTGTAGTACAACCTGGATAAAATGCTCTTGAAGTTCTCTTAAATATTGTCATTTTAAAACAGCTGCATCGTTATCTCTCTGAGAACACTGTAGCAATTATTACTGTTGGTATGGACAAAGAAAGGTGTAAAGAAAAAACAATGTGAGATATAATGAGGGGTGCCTGTGCAAAATGTCAGCTCAGCCCCCCTTCTTCCTGCTGGCGCTTCCAAAAAATGTGGTTCCTGGGATCTTTTTTATTTCTAGTTGATCTGAATGTGTTTTATGAGCCATTTCTCAAAATATCCTTTGGGTCTCCTTCGGCCATGGTAATCAGCTCATAAATCGAGCTCATCAGCTGTAGGGCTGGAAGACGTTGGCGCTACTCAACGAGGACTGTACCGTGGGATTCCTGCCTCCAAGCAGCCAAAACCGCGGCTGAGCCGCTGGCTGGGATGGTTGGCTGCAACCAAAACCCACCCAACAGGAGCTGGAAACAAATCTGTGGCTCCTGAGATATTTTAAATCTCCTACAAGACTGAATTTAATGTAAAGCTTGATAAGAGAAAACAAACTCTCTCTTCGGTTTTTAGTAAATAGATCCATTTCTTGCGGTCACTTGTCTGTGGTCACAGCCGAGTGGGGAGTTCTCAGGATGACGTCACATGGAACTGTGCTCCCACTTTTAATTCCCCTTCGTCGCGCTGCCTCGTGAGCGCTGAGCCGCAATAGTGCACAGACTGGAGGCTGGCGGGCCGCCCCAGCGTCTCGTGGAAGATGAGTGTGTTCTGTGGCCGTGGGAACAGCCCGTTCTTGGGAGAGGACTGGCCTCCGTCTCAGCTATAAAGGGAAGAGTTCTGTCCCCCCTCCTCGTTTGGCAGAAAGCCTTCATCTGTCACATTTGTTCCTGCTGTGGTTTCTGTGGTTTTTCAAAGAGAGCAGAAATGTTCAGCCATTCCGGTTTCCTCTTTTTCTGAAAACCCTCTATTATGTCCTCATGGACTGGCGTTTTTGTGAAATTCGCCCTTGAAAAGCACTCTGTGTTGCGAAATGCTTATCTACACGTCTGGAAATATCCTTGCGGATCTGTGCTGTCGGGACCAGGGAAAGTCGCTGTTTGTTCGACCGGCAGCGTCTCTGTTTGTGGCCTCCTTGTCCCCGGCAGGCGGGGGACAGTGCGTCCGGGGCGAGGGGCTCCCGCCCGAGGCCTGGGCTCTGGGCCGTCGAGGAGGCCGGGTGGACAGGCCAGACGGGAGTCCCGGGCAGCGCAGCCGGCCGGTGGCCGGGACAGACAAGCTCGTTTCTCAGGCCCTTGACTTCACCCGCAACAGGAATGATAGACGAGGCGGTCCCAAAGCTGCCTCCGGCTCTCGATTTCTAGCTCCATTTCCTTCTCACCGCCGTGGCTTTCTTCATGGAGGGAGGCCCGGCACTCCGAGGACGCGTGTTCTCTCCACAGTCCCCTCGTGTCATTTTCCGAGTGCCACGTGGAGGCTTTGGAGACGGAGTTTATGTCAGAGCAGGGGATCCCGTCTGAAACCTCCTCTCTGGAGCCCTTTTGGATAAGAGCCCTGAAAATCCCACACGGTCATTCTCCGGTGTGGCAGGACAGCATTTCGAGATGTCAGCGGTGGTTCCTGAGCAGCGGCCCCTCCTCAGGCCGGCGGGGCGGCCAGTGTGGAGTGTCCAGGCCTCGGGCGGGTTTGGAGGAGGGTTTCCTGCCACCGGTTTCCCAGCGCCTGGACAGCCATGGGAACGGGAGGCAGGCGTCGAAGGGTGTGGAGTGACGCTGGGTGCTGCTGTGGGAGGAGGGGAGGACTGGCCAGACCCAGGGCTGTTCCCAGAGACCCGGGAAAGGGAGTGAGTTCTCCGGGCTCTGCCACCCGGGAGATCCGGCTGGGCTTGTCGGTGACCCCGATGTGGCTGACGTCAGAGGGTGTGTGGTTAGGAGATGCCAGGCAGAGCACAGGGCACAGCCAGAGAGCAGAGTGACACCAGAAAGGTAGGGACAGAGGTGAAATACAGCGCTACGGTGCTCTGTGGGAGGTGACAGTTAGGACAGGCGGAACCCACAGGGGTCCCTGACGGTAGACACCGAGGGACTTCCTGCAAGTTCCCTGCCACCCAGCAGCCTGGAAGAGACCGCAGTGGCTGGTCAGAGAGGAGAGAGGAGGTTGGCGAGGCTGTGAGGGCAGAGAGACGGGCGGGGACATGTCGTCCTCGACCAACGTGTCTCTTTTGCTGGCCTGAGGAGGGACCAGTGGTCACGATGGAAGCCATTGTCACCATTTATTCAAGGCTGGAGTGTCAACGGGCCTCTGAGATGGAGCAGGAGTGTGGACCAAGGAGCCAGGTGGCCCAGTTCAAACAGCTCCTCCACCCCACCAGGGACAAGTGACTTAACGTCCCTGTAACTAAGTTTCCTTTCCTCTGAAAAGGGGTTAACAGTGTTACCAACCGCCCAGAGCCACCTCCACCTGGGCACATGAGGGTGAGGGCCAGAGTCAGCTCAGTGACTTACAACTGTCCCTCGACAGCAACGTCCGAGACTGGGGCAGGGGACAGGAGCAGCTGCCTCATGGCTGCAGTCTTTCCTTTTGGGGTGATGCAAACGTTTGGGAACCAGGTAGGGATAATGGTTGTGCATCATATTTATGATGTACTAAATATTACTGAGTTGTTTGCTTTTCAATGGTTAACTTTATGTTATGTGAATTTCACCCCAATTTTTTAAAAAAATGTGAAATGTTTTGGGAAAAACCAAACCAAACCATAGCTCTAGGTAAGTATGGTTGAAGTCACACGGCAAACAAATACTGTGTTAGCGCTGGGCACGGGTTGCATCTTGCCCCTCCCCAAAGATGTTGAGGCCCCACCCTCAGCACCTGTGAATGACCTTATTTGGAAACAAGGTCTTTGCAGATGGTCAAGTTAAGACGAGGTCTTTAGCGTGGGCCCTAATCCAACACCACCGGTGTCCTTATCCTTGGGGGAAATTCCGATGCAGAGACAGAACCACGCAGGCGCAGGGAGAAGACACGCGAGGAATGCCTGAGGGTACCAGACTCTCCCTCGCAGCCCTCGGAAGGAACAAACCCTGTCAGATTTTGGACTTCTGACCTCCAGAACTGTGAGGCGATCAGTTTACGTTGTTTGAACCACCTAGTTGGCGGCACTCTGTTAGGGCAGCCCAGGGAACTAGTGCAGAGCACTAGTTGTCTCTAGTGGCCTCTAGATGTCTCGGTTGGTGCCATGCAAAGCCTGACTGTCCCTAGGAGACGCCACCCCCAGGAGGATGGAGAAATGTGTTGTTCCCACCCCTCCGCTCGAGTGTGGGCTGAACCCAGCGACGGCTTCTGGCCAGTAGAATGTGGCGAAGCTGCTGGGGTCAGATGAACCGTCCTTGTGGCGGCGCCGACATCCGATCTGCTGCGGACTCTCCGCCGCTTTTCTGCCGGCACGTGTGGACGGAGCGTGCTGCTGCCCTGCTGCAGAGGTCCAGCAGGAGCTGACAGTGACCTCCAGACAATGGTCACCGGCACATGCCACAAAAGATTCTGAGGCTGTAACCGCAGAGGCAGGCCAGGAGCAGGTGAGCCACAAGCACCAGGCCGTCCTGCCCACAACCGCGTGAGCTACGAAGCACATCCTTCCCCAGCCCACGGTTCACCGCTGCGCATCTCGCTGACACCTTGCTCGAGACCCTGCAGAGGGGACTCGGCTCAGCTGTCCACAGACACCATGAAGTGTGTGTGTGTTGTTTTAAAACGCTAAGTTTTAGAGCAATTTGTTATACAGAAACAGGGAACTAATACATACTCCTTGTAGTGTCATGATGGAAAATGTCAGGTTTTCGGATTCTTGTCCAGTCTACTTTTAGCTGCTAGGTAGAAGAGGAGGAAGTCTTTGTTAGGGAAAGGTTCAGATTCAGAATGTCGGTTTGGGGGGTGCCGCGGTGAGGCAGGGGGAGTCCAGAGAGGGCTGGCAGTGGAGAGCTCGCCCGGGGGCTGTGTGCATGAACGTGATAGCGCATCGAGGAATCCTGAACAGTCCATATCAAAGAATGGGGCCATCGCTCGCATCCACTGTTTCCCAGACAGATGCTGTTCAAGGGAACTCAACTCCGAGACAGCGTTCGACCACCCACGGCGCATCGCTGCAAGTGGCAGCCCTTTGTCCATCCACGACAGCTTCAGCTTCATTTGTTTTATGGCTTT
>NW_012148563.1:1240775-1244705 GCF_000956105.1 Propithecus coquereli | reverse complement strand
GGCCACTTTCAGTTTCTGACTGTAGATCAAGGTAGCTCTGAATAGCTCTTGTACTGCTGCGAGAATTCTGGGATGTGCCAACTCTACCAGCCTGTGAAGGTGGTTCATATTACACTCACACTACTACTGCCCAAATTAAGATACCTTCAAACTCCCAGCTGCCCATGCATTCATTTATTCATTCAGAAAGTACTTATTGGATAGAGGAGCTATATACAATGGCACACGCAATCAGCCAGGCTTGTGGCCTCATGAACTTATGATTTATTTGGGAAAACAGACATTACTCAAATAATTAAATCACACTACATTGTGTACCAAGCACAGCTCCAGATGCTGCAGGGAAGGCTCCAATCAGGGAATAAATCTTGGAACAAACTCTGAAGGATTAGAGGAGGTAAGCAAGCAGAAGCCAAAGGGAAGATATTCCTGGCAGAGAGGGAGCATGTGCAAAGGCCCTGTGGCAGGAGAGAACAATGTAAGTATATGAGAATAGAAGGAATCTGTGTCTAGAGTGTAAGGGGACCAAGGAGGACACTGGTAGTAAGTTTTGTACAGATCTCTCCTTAAAAGTGGCACATGCGTCGAATAACCCTCCTTCCTGAAATACCCCTGAAACAATAAAAAAGGTGTTTTGTTTTTAAAAGCATAAACCCACAAGAATAATGTGAAGAAAGAGAGAACAGCAATAGCATCGTATAAGCAGGTGAACCTCTACAGGGGAAGCGGAGAAGCAATCTGATGCACACTGTAGCTGCAAAGGCTCCGTGACAGGTTTTCATGCAGGTTGCTCACACCCCCAGGCCCCAGGTTTATTCTTGACTTGACCCCTGACACCTCCTCCAGGAAGGAGACCAGGAGAACCTTCTCCAGGGACTCTGGTCAGCCAGAGATGAATACTTAGAATGCTCATCTTAGGCTACCAACGCTGAGAGAGCACTCAGAGTACAAACATTGGAATTCCACCAAAGATACAGCCCAGGCCATAACCCTGCAGAGAAGACTGATCCCTACGGTGACCCCACAGCTGGCAGCCCCACCCACACACGGCACTTAGAACCTGCAGTCTGTTTTCAAGGCCTGGCTCTTACACAGAAACGGTTGCCAAGGATTATCAGACAGCCTGGGGGAAACAGCTGCTTGGCATCTGGGAGCTTTCAACAAAGGCAGCGGCTGGTGCCATCCCCAGAGACTCTGACATAATTGTCCTGGGGTGGGGCCTGGACACTGTGTTTTGATGGTTCTTTGTGCTTATTGTTTTTGTTGTTGATGAGTTGCTTTTAAACTCTCCAGGTGATTCACTGTTCAGGTGGGACTGACAGTAGCTGATACAGTCCATTGAAAGAGGATGGACTCAGGAATCCCAGCACTTGGGTTAGAGTCTTCATCCTACCCGGTAAGAGCCAGAGATAGATACACTTTCAGATTTAGATGAATATTTGGATGAGAACAACAAAGTCACCAGATTTCTGAGCTCTACCTCCAGCGGTCCTGATACAGCAGCGTGAGGTGGGGTTCTAGAATCTGCACTTCTAGCAAGTTCCCAAATGACCTGATGTTGCTGGGGCAGGGGCCACGCTTTGGGAACCCCTGCGTTCGTGGTGAAGCGTGCTGGCTGTGGATTCAGACCCGGAACTGTTGAGTTCAAGCCTTGGTTTGTCCATTCACCGGCTTTGCAATATTAGGAATGCTACTTCAATTCTCTCATCTTCACCTCCTGCATCTATAAAGTTGGCATTAACACACCCCGCTCAAGGTACTATCGTGGGGTGAGAGGAGCTGAGAGCGCCGTGCTTGACAAGTGACAAGGCTTCATGTTGTCGCTGGACGTAGCTCTCAACCTCTTGGCTCCATTAGAGCCAAGTCGAATAAGGTGAATATAGCCCCACACTGCAGAGAGTACACACAGAAACCCAGCTGACACACGACGCCGCTTTGAAAATGACAAAGTACCGCGCATGTGTGAACCACCCCTGATGTTGTCACTATCATGCAAGAGCTGGAGTAGTCTGTGTTCTGCTCTCTTCACTTCTAAATGCTTTTCCTAAGCGCCATTCGGTATATACTAAAGGTTTTCTTTCTTCCTCCGAAGTTGAGCAACCTGAGGCCGCTGACATGGCCCATACCAGCATCCTGAGCCTCCAGCTCCACAGAGGTAAAATGAGACAAGTAAAAAACGTACTTCCCAGGGCCATTTAACAGATCAGATGAAGTTTCATTAAAGTGTTTTATATCGAAATTTGCTATTTTGAGAAGTGTGCAAATGTTACAAGTGTTGTTATTACAATGGAGCTCTCATAATTAAGATTCAAAATGGATGATCTGACATCTCAATTTTAACGGGCAGGTACTGTCTTTCGTTACCTTCAGTATGAAAAGATGACCTACAGTCTTCCCATCTATGAGGCTCTGGAATGCTTAACTTACGATACAAAATTCTGGGTTAAAATCTGCAGTATTCTGGGAGGGAAATTGTGCACTTTCCCACGAATGTTATGCAGCTATTAGAACTTCATCTGCGGGACCCAGCTGTCTGCGTTCTTAACGAATACACCCGGGCTCTGACTCTGGCCGACACCATGGCAGGCGCTGGGGCTACAGAATGGAGAAGATGCGGCCTCCAGGGTCTACCCGGCGCTGCAGGCAAGGAAAGGAGCCTGCCCCGTGCAGTGTGGCTCCCCACCATGGGGAGGAGCGGGCTGCTGTGGAGCCGCGGAGGACGGCCAGGGAAGTCGCCCCAAAGGAGACATGGGTAGCAGGCAGCCTCAAAGCGGGGGATGGGCAGGGGGCTCCTGAACCCCAGGAAGCCTCTGCAATGAGGGAGGGATGCTGTTTTTGGGAAAATGCAGAGTCTCAAACACTGTTTAACCTTTCCTCCCCAACCACTACCCCTATTTGACATTATGTGGGAACAATGTATCACATCAACTGTTTTCACTTTCCATGTGTCCTTCCTGTCCCCGTCTAGAGCGTGCGTGTTTTACCTTATTGCAAACATAGTATGTATGCAAGTTATGTTCTTTTCACTTAACATCTTATCTGCCATGTTGCTCTAAGTCGACAATTATAAATTTAGTGACAGTATAAAATTTCTGCAGTTGGGGTAACTTATTTCAGCAATCGCACATTGTTGGTTGTTTCTATTGTTTTAACCACTATAAATCTTGCCGTATTCACTTATTTATGGACACAGCTATTACACAACCATCGACCTTGGATGTGTAATAAAGTGACCAAGAGAAAACAGACCCTGGCCTCGAATCCTGGGTTTGCTACTTCCAGGCTGCGTGACTATGGATGAACCATTTCACTTCCCTGGGATTAATTTCTCCAGATTGCTTGAGGCCAGGAATTCAAGACCAGCCTGAGCAAAAGCGAGACCCCGTATGTATCTACAAAAAACAGAAAAATTAGCTGAGCGTGGTGGCTTGTGCCTGTAGTCCCAGCTACTTGGGAGGCTGAGGCAGGAGGATTGCTTGAGCCCAGGAGTTTGAGGTTGCAGTGAGGCACCGTGATGCCACTGCACTCTAGCCTGGAGTGACAGAGCACAGAGGGAGACTCTGTCTCAAAAACAAAACAAAACAAAAAAAACAACAATAGCATTATTCTACCTTAGAGGGCTGTTGTAAGGGTGAGAGGAATTAACACACCAGTGCTTAGAACATTGCCCAGCACATGGGAGAATATGTTACTACTGTTAACCTAAATAGCAGAGAGAGGCTCTCTGAAAGAAAAGGTGTTTATGTGGGAATCGGGCATTGCAGTGGGAATCGGGCATTGCAGTGGGAATACACATGCTGTAGTAAAGGATTTGAATGCACTATGTGTGCATTCAGCGAGGTAAACGAAGACAAAGGCTTTTAGAAAAAATGAGAATTACGTAATTATTTTGAAATAATCATCCTTGGCTACAAAGCCCAATAACAAGGG
>NW_012148563.1:1231439-1239885 GCF_000956105.1 Propithecus coquereli | reverse complement strand
GGTCTCATGTAACGATTGCATTTCTGTCCACTTCTCTCGTGTGGCTAATAAATTTTTCTGTACATATTTTGTTGCCATGTTGTTCAGCACATGAAAAAAAAGGAAATTTATTGAGCTGCTATTTATAACCACTGTTGTGTGAGCGCTTTCCCACACAGCTCATTTATTCCACGACAGCTCTGTGGCGCTGCTGGTGATATTTCCGTTGTCAGGGACCAGAAAATGGTGCAGGGAGGTGCCGGTGTCCCCAGACTCCTCCGGCTGACAGCAGGTCAGGGTTCCAGCTCAAATTTATCACTCATTTTCCACAACTCCAGACTTGCCACCGCGGTGCCCCGAGCACAGGTCTTAAGATGTCCTGTCCTGGTTAATTCTGTACTTCATTCCTTTAAAATGACAAGATTTCTCATAGTGAGGTTCCTCTTCTGAACAGATTGCGACGTCTGCCTTCCTTTTGCTTTCCACGGCTTCTACCCTGCGTCTCTGGTCATCTGTTAGGGGTCTCGTCAGAATTTGTTTTTTAGTTTTGCTTTTAATCCAATCTTATCAGAGCATTTTCTTTTTAATGGTGGGATCCAGACTACATAGATTCATCACTACGCACATTCATTTTTATTTTAATACATTAAAATGTGCACTAGGGAATTTCATAGATTCTCTACAAAATTTCATTGCATAGATTTTGGAAGACACTGCAAATCGCCAGTGATCCCTCTAGCCAGATAGAGTCATTCTTAACAGTTTTTGGTTTTACACAAAATTGATACACTGAATATAGTTTTATGTCCTTTTTTTCACTTAACATTGCCTGCTGAGCAGTTTCTCCTGCCATTGAAAACGTGGATTTTGGTGGTTGCACAGAGGTGCGCATTATAGTTTTTCAATCATTTCCACCCTTTAAGTTATCTAGGTTGTTTCCAATTTTTGCTTTTATAAATAAAGCTGAAATAAACAACCTTGAAGTTAAAAGCTTTGACTGTACCTCTGATTGGGTCCCACTGGTGGGTTCCTGAAAGCAGAATTGGACAAAGATTGTGGATAATCTGAGGGCCCTTGTGGCATATCACCTCATCGCTTTTTATAGAAACTGTCCTAGTTTATCATCTCATTCTCTGTGCGTAAGAAAGCACCCCTCCCCCCAACTGTCCCCTCCCCCACCAACACCACACACAGAGCCTGGAAAAGTCCTGCTAATCGTCTGCTGCCAGAGAGGAAATGGCACAGACTTTCAAGCCAGGCATCCGGGTTTAACTCAGGCTCTGCGACTACAAGTTGCCAGTCACACAACCTCCTGGGTCCTTGGTGTTCCTTCTTGTGGCGGCCACGTTTAACAACCACGCAATAAACGCTACTCCCCTCCCTGGGGGAGGCCACAGGTGGGAGAGCTCAGATGTCTCTCGTTGTAGTTAACCTGTCCAGATCTCATTAACTCCTTGGAGAAGGGGCTCTTACTCGGGGTCCACAGACACAGGGGGCTTTTTGGGGGTCCATGACTCCATTGTAAAAATCCTAAAACTTGCCTTTGTAGAGTGTAGTTTGTGTTATAGGATAAACATACTGCTTCTTTCCAAACAGCTGTTAGATGACCTGAGCCGGTGCTGTGCATAGTAACGTAAGACTATGTGGCCACAGTAACCACAGGGACATTCTAAGGGCAGGAGCTGTGTCCCCAAGCCCATGCAGTGCAAAATTGAAGAGCACATTATGTCTGTCTGTCTGTTGTTAAAATTCGTCAGGGTGATCTGAAATATTTAGGGGGACACAAATTCTCCCCTTACTCTCAGATAATCCAGAAATGAGAGAGAGAGAGAGTTGAGTGTGTTGTGAAAGCAAAGACACTCTCTCCTACTGTACACTCAGTGGTGTCACCTTGGGAGTCGGAAAATGGCCATGGCAGGAGTATTTACACCACAGAAATTGGCAAACACGTCCCCTCCCACCCCCCTGCCCCAGACAGCTGGCTTGTTAAACATTTTCAGCAATGAGAAGGTCCCTCCTCCGGACTTGCTGAAATCACCCCAAGAGGTCAAGTTCACCTACACCCTCCTCAGCTAATTCCTTTCCCTTCTCGTGCATCCGATTGAGTTTAGTTTGGTCCTGCCTTTGAGTTCAGAAATGACTTGTTTCTTCCCCTTAAGAATATAGATCAGTATTTAATTTACCATAGTAACTATCCAGATCCATATTAAAAACACACTCTAGCTTTCTAAATAGCTTCCCGTGTGTCCACACGCCACAACTGCTGTGTTAGATGCAATGAACATCCCTATACATGGGTTAGAAGTTATAACGGAGATAAAACGTTTAGTATTTGAGAAACTTAGTGTTTTGGAAAATAGCTTACAGTGAAAAGGTTTGTTTGTCATTTTTGTAGTCCTCGGAGCCCAGACAGCAAATCTGTGAGGAAAACACAAAATGTGAAAAAATGTGGGGGGAAGGGCGAATAATACGCAGACCTTTGGGATTAAGGACCATTTCTTTGCTCATTAGTGCCAGGCGCGGTTTCCAGTCCGAATTACTTGACATTCAGAGCAGAAAGAAAGGAGGACAGTTCTAAATGGGACCATCCAGGGAGAATCTTGGGTGAGGTTCCAGCACCCACCCCGGTCCCTACAAAATGCTTCCTTTTTTCTCTCCAGACGGACTTGTCCCATGGGAGCCGATTGCATAACGAGGAATATTTTCCTAAAATTGTCTTCGGAACATTTTGTAAAATAGCTTCTAGCTGTATTTTTGGTAGACAATGGCTGTTTCTTTGGGGGTATTTGAGTGTTCAAATGCCTTCGAGAGAGTCCTCACCAACTTTGTAAGTGCTCGAGTACAACTGAAAGATTGGCACGGCCACGGGACACAGAAGCTTCTACCACGGGAACCGCAGAGTCTTTGTATCTCAGGACGGTAAGTGCTGGATTTCCCCTTAATTACTACTGCACACATAATTGCTATACAATTAAAACATAATTATACTGTCATAGAATAATTTCACAGTTACTCTAGCATAGTGATTTACAAAACTGAAAATGTATTTTTAAAAGAACTCTGAAAGTTCCTTTCCACACAGCACGGCTAAATCCTTTAATAATCGGTGCCTTTCTGGGCACCTCTCCAAGATCTTCTTAGCTGTCACATTTGTAAGGTCAATTGTACAAATATTAGTTTATCATCTACTCAGAGCTTCTGAAAACATGATATTAGTTATCTGGAGTGATCTAATTATTGCTTTGTTTGGAAAATAGATAAATTCTTTGTGCTTCTGAAACCTTGCACATTCCAAGAGCTCAAAACCTTATCATAATTTCTTAGGATGAAGCATTATCAACTCTTCCTTGAGGCTCTGAAGAAGGAAAAAAATAGAAAAAAAGAAAGAAAGAAAAAAGGAAAGAAGGAAGGGAGGGAGGAAGAAAGAAAGACAGAGAAAGAAAGAAAGGAAAGAGAAGAGGCTTTGCTTCCGAGGTTCCGAGGAGGACTCGGGGGCTTGCGTGTCCTGGGAGCCTCTGTGCCTCCTCCCTGCGTCCCCTCTTGTTTCCTCGGCTCCCCTTCCTCCCATTCCAGTCCTCTGTCTCCCCACCCCTTTCCGTTTCTTCCTTCCTCCCATCTTTGTCTCCTACTAACCCTGAGCAGCTGCCTTGTGTGGCAGGAGCCTCATGATGTGGGTGAACACGGAACGCAACTCCTGAGTGGAGTTTCCCAAATCTGAGTCCACATGTCCTGACATGCTGACGTCATGAGAAAAGGCGATCTCTCCTGCGGACCACAGGGGGTTCTGCCGCAGTGTCCAGAGTCGGACCGTGTTGGGAGAAGGCTGTCAGAATCTGGCAGGAAGCCGGCCCCTCGTGAGAAGGCCTTGCTGCGTCTCGCCTGGCATTTCCACGGTTTAAGATAAAGTGGGCCACCCTGGAAAATTAAGTAGCAATAATGGTAACTTAGATAATCAGTGAGATAGAGTTTACATTCTTGTGTTCTTGTTTGTGCATTCAGCAAATTAAAAAACAAACAACAGGAAAAGCTCTCCAGGCCTGCTGCTTCTCCCAATCCCCGGGGTGGGTCCTGTGGTGCCTCTGTGTTGGCCCCAAATACACCCACCCGGCACCACCCCCCCACCCAGGTCCTACACCTGCCCCCTCAGCCTACGCCTGAGCTTCAGGTCTCTGCTGTAGACCAGAAATCAGATCATTCTAGAATGCTCAGTACTGTATATTTAGTTGTGTGTAATCAAAACTTTGCTTCGCTTACATGACAATGCAGGATTTGGTTTTGTTTGTTTTCTTGTATGTGCTGGGGTGGTGCCAGCTGAGACCCCGTTTTTCTTTCATAATTATCATTTACTAAGTGTCAGGTGTCTGCATTTTTGTGCTATAGGGAAAAGGGAATGCTTCACTTTGTAATTATTTACGGTAAAGGGATCAGCTAAGCCTGACCTGTTTGTTGCAACCTCAGATGTTCCTCAGTACCAAAGGGGCACTAGACAAGTCTCCATGGAATATCTTGAGATTTGGACATGCAAATCATATGGAACTAATATAGTATCTCTGTTAAGCTTCTTAAATTATGAGCAACAGAAATAACATTTAAGTAGATTAAGGGGAAAGTGGAAGGTTCTTAAGTTATAAGGATCAGAAGTAAAATTTAGATAGGTTAAGAGAAAGGTGGGGTTACATTATATGGATTCTGGGGTGTCTCCAGGAGTGGAGAGCTGAGATGAGCTGGTGCAAGGCTGGGAGGCTGCGAGGGAGAACCCTCTCCCTGGCTCTTCTCTGCTGCCCTCAGGCCGCTGGTCGCCTTCCGCTTTCTCTTTGCAGACAGCTTGCTTTGCTTCCCCGGCCCACCTTGGGGGAACACAACACTCCCTCCTTCACGAGGCATCGTCAGCCACTTGCTGGCCGGCCAAACTGCATTTCGCATCGTATTCCCGAGGTCAAAATCTGGCCCAGGTGCTGGCTGGGCGGGTCGAGTCACGTAGGAGAGAGACCAGCTTCACCTCCAGGGAGCCACAGCCTCACACCGACACCTGGACAGAGCGAGAGAGCAGGAACCGCCTGCCCTGAATCCTCCCCTACCAGCCTGGTGGGCCTTCGCACCTCTCTTCTGCCTCGATTTCTTTGTCTGTTAATGAGAATGAACCTGTCCTATTTCTTTTAGAGACTCAAAGGAAATTACAGATGTTATCTCGGATTTAATTCTTAAATCTGTGACCTGAGATCCATCTTTATTTTGCAGTTGAATCCCTTGATTTCCTGAGTTTGTGAGAAGAAAGCCCCCACGAACCCCAGAGGACTGGGAGCTCCCAGACAGCGGAACACGTGAGGCCCTGGAAGGTGGCGTGCAGGAGAGGGTGCGGAAGCTCCTGCCCCTTCCTCGCCCCCTGCCGGATGCGTCTCTTCCACCTGGCTGTTCCCCTGTATGCTCTGTGATGTCCTTTATAATACGTAGGTGAGCGTAACTCGCTTAATAAGGGTTTCCCTACGTTCTGTGAGCCGCGCTAGCAAATTAACTCACCCTGAGGATGGGGTCATGGGAACCCTGATTTATAGCGGGTCGGTCAGAAGCACAGGTGACAATCTACTGCCTGTGACTGGCGTCTGAAGCGAGGGCGTCCTGTGGGACTGAGCCCTCAACCTGTGGGATCTGATGCTACCTCCAGGCGGACAGTGTCAGAATTGAACTGAATTATAGGACGCTCAGTTGGTGTCTGCTGCAGAACTGGTTTTGGCAGAGAAAAATCCCCACACACATTTTGGAGACCGGAGGTCAAGTATTTCATGTTGAGTGTAAGAATAGGAAAAATCTTGTTTTTCCATTAGATCTGCCTTGAACTTTTTTCTCGACTCTCTCTCCTCTCCCCGTTTTCCCCCGGCTAATCCTTTTGGTCCTTAGCAACTTGGGTTATTTTCTCAGGAAGCCTTTGCAGCCCCTCTGGGCCACCTGCGGGCATCCTGCTAACACCTGTCGCATCATGTGGCCATGTATTTGTGGATGTTCTTCACCTTGGAGCACAAGCTCTCCACTGAGCTCTGTCTCCTTGCTACACCTCTAGCCATCAGCATGGTACCTGGTGCAAAGTAATTGTTCCATAAGCCTCTTGACTTGCACTAAGCCTCGGCAGCAGGAATAGAAGCATTACCAGGAGCAGCCGTAGTGACACAGGCCGGAAAGAAGGCTTTGTGGAAAGGATGCACCCCCTGAGCTCTGGAATGATTAAAATCTGCCTGACACAGTGACCTGCTAAGAGCGCAGGCGGCTGCCACCAGCCCACAGCGCCACCGTGCAGCCATGGCAAGAACGTGCTTTCAAAGTCCAGCTTGCCAGCCTTGGAATTAGGTGTCTCTTGGATGTTCGTACTTTAAGGAGTTTGTATTGTTTCAAATCTTTGCATATGGTTAAATTTTATGAATATGTAAGTGGCATGCAATTTCAAATTTGCATAATTTAAACTCACAAACCCAGTGTTTATACTTGGATTGTAAGCAAAACAGACAGGGGGTCTGATTGCCCTTGAAACTGGAGCTGAAGGGAGCTGGACCAGCAGAGGGCCAGGCGGGGCAGACGCAGGCGGAGGCCCGGGCAAGGCAGGGCCCATGCCACGGAGCGGTTGCCGGTGAGGGGCGGGCACAGCCACGGCGGTGGTGACAGCAGCTTGTCTCTGACGCTTGCTAGGCACAGGCAGGGCTCTGAGTGTGCTAACCAGTTTAATCCTCAGAATAACCCTCGGGGTGGGTTCCAAAGTGGACGAGGCAACAGGTACAAAGAGAAGCCGAGGCGTCTTGCCCACGGTTGCCCTGTGTGTAGCCCGCGTCTCAGGCCGGCGCCCTGATTCCAGGTTTGCACGTCCACGCCTCTATCTCTGTCCCCTATACTCCTCTCTAATTCCCCAGTCTGTGTTGTTGCCTCTTACGTAAACCTTATACAGAGACAACTGAATCCAGCAAGCGTTTCTTGGGCAGCCGCTAACTCTTCCCTGCGCTCAAGGCGTTCGCCGGACAGAAATTCAAGTTGTCCGGAGCCTCTCTTGCTTCTCTGTGGCCCCTTCCTCGAGTCTCTAAAGCCCAGAGTAATACAAATAAGTGAAACGTAAGCGAGAACTTCAGTGGTCTAGAAATCACTCGTGGTGAACGGTCCAAACCACCTACAGCTGGAGACTGGACGGGGATGTCTGCAGACGCGGCACTGCCGCCCTGCAATTTCACTAGACTGTTGGCCTTGACTTCTATGCCTGGGCGAGGCAGCTTGCCCCCGGCCCACAAACGTCCACTCACCAAAGAGACGTGGTGGTTCCAAAAGGGAGACGCCGGTTTGTGCCGCGGCAGTGAAACGGGACACCGTGTGTGTTTTGGCTTTTCCCAGCTGCTCGCTGCAGCGGTCCAGCAGGCTGGCATCGGGAAAAGACTGTTAATAACACGATACGCGTATCTGGTCAGCCTCAGTCTCTGGAGGGAAATTTGCAGTGAAGGCTCCGTGATTAAGATCAGAGCTTGCCAGGGTTCACAGCAAACACCAAATGGGGGGCAGACTTTCTCGGGACTAGCCCAACCCGCAGAGCTAACTGTGCTCTGGTTTCTCCAATACAAACCAAACCGAAGCAAAATCATATATTTTCCTCTAAGATTGAGCACAGATATTCTTGAAAACCGAAACTCCAAGAATTTAAGGAGGCAGGACTTTAAGCTGGTCCTGGATTAGGATTTCAGGAGTTCAGGCCTTTTGAGGCAGTGGTTTTTTAGGGGTTAGATGAAAGTCAGTGGCAACAGAAGCAAGAGAAGCTCTGGTAACAAAGCTGTGCAGCAAGGCTTTGGGGACTGAAGACAAAATAGGGATGGAATTTCAGAACAGGATCCTGGTTTTTATGTTGGTTTACGTGCACTTAACCTCCTTGAGTTCCATCCTTATCATTTGTGAAGTGAGAACAACAGTACCGACCTACTTTGTAGTGTCTTTTTATATTGAGAAACCATTGGTAAGAAAAACTCAGACAGCCGGTAAGATTGGCCTTTATCAAAAAATTCCAAAGCAACAAATGCTGATGAGGATGTGGAGAGGTAGGAACACTCTTACACTGCTGGTGGGACTGCAAATTAGTGCAACCTCTGTGGAAAAGAATTTGGAGATGCCTCAAAGACCTACGAGTAGAACTACCATTTGATCCAGCAATACCACTATTATGCATCTACCCAAAGGAACAAAAGTCATTGTATAATAAAGACATCTGCACTCAAATGTTTATGGCAGCACAATTCACAATCACAAAGATGTGGAAACAACCCAAATGCCTGTCAATCCATGAGTGGATTAATAAAATACGGTATATGTATACAATGGAATACTACTCAATTATAAGAAACGATGGTGATCTAGCACCTCTTATATTCTCCTGGATAGAGCTTGAGCCTATCCTCTGAAGTGAATTATCACAAGAATGGAAGAATAAGCACCACATGTACTCACCATCAAA
>NW_012148563.1:1222388-1230199 GCF_000956105.1 Propithecus coquereli | reverse complement strand
TTAAATTTCCTCCCTATTGTATGGGATGAAAGGTTATTTAGCAAGGCAAAATGTGAATTTGCAGCTTGATTTGACCTCATTTGAAACTTTCCCAACTGCGGTTGAGTTTTTAGTCTTTATAGTACGTTTTCTGGGAAGAAAAAGGGCAAGCTTTGCCAAGAGGAGAAACTCTTGTCTGCGTATAAATCAGCCCCTGCTCCTGTTGTCATGGGGACCTCCTCATTTAAGAAATTGTCAGCTAATATCTTGGAAGAGTTAATGAGCTCCACAAAATGACTGAATTACATTCAGGGAAATGACACTGGCCGAATTTCTGAAAACATCAGTGAAATTACTGAGCAAATTGATATCTGTGCATCATGTGTGGTTTTGTCAAATTTGGTGGTTAAAGACATTACACTGGAGTGAAGGCAGTTGTCCCTCAGCCTTGTCTGCAAATAAGGAAAAGCTAATACTGCTCTTTAGCCCTTATTTTCATACTCCATAAAAATGCTATGGTTTGTGTAAAGTCATGAACTTTTTGCTACACAACAAAACAGCATTGAAATATGTATAGCCGCAAATTGTTGGAATTGCTAGGAGAAATTTTCAAAACACAGTAACAATGCAAGACATTAATGCAACTCAGAATTTACCAGAGATGAGAAATAAAGACACGATCTGAACATTGCAATTAACCTATTTTAACAGACACATTGAGTTTCGTACCCTACTAATAGAGACAAGACTTTCCCCCCAAATAGCCATGGAGTATTTATAAAATTTGGCTATATGCAGGCTAAAGGAAAACCTGATTGCTTAGCTCAAGGTAGAAATCACACTAGTCTCATTATTTAAACAAAATGTATTAAATCTAGAAAGAGGCTGCAAATAATTCAAAAATAAATTCTAAGTGTACTCAGACATTTTCAAAGCAATCTTTCAAATAGTTTTGAGTCAAAGAGTAAATCAATCTATTGTCAAAGTTAATTTACAAATTGTTTAGAAATTAATTAAAATGAGAAAACCATACATCAAACCTACAAATCAAAACTACAAACAGGATGTTGTCAATTCATATTCAAAGCTTTAAAAACCCTCACTATTAGAGAAGAAAGATTTTTTTAAGAATTAACTAAATATTCAACTCAAGAAGTCACATAAAAATAATAATGAGCAAAAGAGGTATTAGTCATGATAAAAGAACACAATAAGTTAGGAATGAAATGTGTATTTGTTTAAAATAATAAATAATATCAAGATCTGGCTCTTTGAAAAGGTTAACAAAGTAGAGATGCTTTCAGGAAGTGTGGTGAGGGGAAAAAAGAAATTAAAACATAGCGCATTTGGAATTAGAAAGGATCTCACTGTAGACATAAAACAAACTAAAATTTTAAGGAACATTTTTTTCATAGTGGTAGTGTTCTTAATAGTAAAGAATAAGTAAATATTCATCAAGAGGAAAATCAAATGTGATATATGCATTCTGTGGAATAATATGCTGCCATGAAAAAGAATGAATCTTTATGAACCATGTATACGGAATGCTTTGTGTTTAAAAAATTCTTGTCTTTGCTCCCATATACATTAGAAAGCTCTATAAGGATGCCTCGGAAATTGCTGACACTGGGTCTGTGCTCGGGCGTAGGGCACAGGTGGGAAATGGGAAGGAGGGAGGTGTTCACCGTACACACACTTTTGCCCCTTCGAAACTTGAGAATGTATGACTCATCCAGCAAATTAAATAAATAAAATAAAATACTGCTGTGAATAGAATTTAAGCTAATAAACTTAGGAATCTGGCTGTGGTTGATATCTTTCCAGTATATAATAAATTGCCAAAATTGATCGAAGAAGAGGTATAAAACCTAAGCCTGCCCGGCATCTCCACCCCGTCCAGCGATGCATCTCGCTTACTCATTGCATCTGCCTGGGGACAGTGCCCGGCACGTTCTCTCTTGGGAGCTTTTTCAAAGTCGTTCCTTCTTCGTTACCCAGCGCTGCCACTGCTCCAGGCTGGACCACGGACAGCCCTCTGACCAGGCCCCCCGCCTTCTCTGTCTCCGCACCAGGGTCCTGTCAGCAGGGGAACTGCTGAGACCACCAGCTCTGCACGTGGCCGGGCGCGAGTCCTACCCTGCCCTGCTGGTAGTGTTAGCTTCCTGAGCCGCGCACCTCGTCGGGAAATGGGAGTATTTCTAACAGTACTTCCAGTACAGGGCTGCTCCGAGGGTGGGATGACATAGTGAAGGTAACGTGTTAGCAGCGGGCATATTGTCCCCCAATAAACTTCACTCCTATCACTGGCGTGCTAGAATGTCACCTCCTTCAGAGCCCACCTTGGCTTTTGAATCCAGGCCACACTCCTCAGGAAGGTCCCAGACGGTGACTGTGCGTTTTGGGGTGGGGGTGCGGCCGCCTGGGCCTCCGTCAAGGGGCAGCCGCGTGGTGGGCAGGACCCGTCAGTTCTGCGCCTCAGTCTGAGAGCTCTTCGCCCGGTCCGGTGTCCCATCTTTTCTTTTGTCAGACGTCATCCCCAACCACCCTCTGGTGCTCCTAACGCTCTCAGCGTCTGTTTCTGGAAGACCCCAACCGGCAAGCTTGCCAGTTCACTTTACCAGACCCCCCACACTTGAGGGATGTGTTTGACTTTTGTGTTACAGCCACTGCCTTAAATTAGGCCGTTCCCTCATTTGTTCACCCTGTAAGCTCTACTCATCCCTCAGGAGAAAGATTTCGTGCTTTCTAAAAGCTCCCTGAGTCCCCCAACAGTTACACGGCCTCCAAGCGCTTTGGTCACTGGTCCCTTCCTGGGGTTGCCTGGGCAACAGGCAAAAGCTGGCCCAGCAGGGACAGCAGGGTACCCAACCCTTCCTCTGCATAAACTCTACGGCAATAATTTACCTTAACTTTCCCTACACACTCTACAGTCTCGATAAATATTATGGAATTGTTGAACTTAAATTAGAAGTTTCACAAGACGGATTTTCCTCCTCTTCTTTTAATAGATTTATCCACTTAATAGAACCATAAATTTAACAGATTCAATACATCTTCCCCATGTGATTCTAAGAAATGGAATCACCCCAGCCCTTTAAATATTCAATTGTGTTGGGGGAGGAGGGGGGAATGTGTTTTCTTTTACATAGTATTTTGATCTTTTTAAAAAATCTGAAACGAATCAAAATTCCTTTATACAAACATTGGTGAATGTGTCCACAAAGTCATCATTCACCGCTCAGGTGGAATCACACCCTCACGTCAGCGTCGGGCTGTCCTTTCCAGGCTAATTAACACAGCCAGGTGCTGGAGGACACTTGGATTACCGAGTGTGGGAGCAGCAGGCCGCTGCAGCGTGCACGCGGACGCCCGTCTGAGCTCTGGAGCGCGGCCTCAGCTCGGCGGTGCGCACGGAGCCTTGGGTGGCCTGTCCTCGCAGGTACTCAGCACTTGAAGGAGGACAGAAAGGTGTGAGGAGCGGCGGGGCCTGCACTCAGCCCCTCCTCCGCCCGGCCCTACGACCCTCTGTGAGCGCCGATGTCCCCGCCTGGGACAAATAGATTCACTCACCTCCACTTCATCGGGTTCTTCAAGAAAGTGAACCAGACGATGGCAAAGGTGTTTGATGGAAGGCTGAATTAGAAGCCTGGGATTTGGTCATTGGATGAATTTTAAATGTTGTCTAGTCCCATCTCCTGAGAGTGCAGGTGAGGGGGCTGCAGCACAGAGAGGGGAAGAGATTTCCGTGTTAGTTCTAGAAGAACGAGTAGTAGGATCCAAGTCTCCAAACCACTAACCCTCTTTCCATCCTCTCTCTGCCTCACTGGTGAGTCTTCCCATGATGACATTAACAGCTAACGTGCATGGACCTCACCCTGTGCCAAGTATTTTTCATCCACTATCTTCATTGGTTCCACCAACAGCCCTGTGAAGCTGGTACTATTGCTTCCCCTCCACAGTCAAGGAAACCGAGGCTCGGAGAGCTGGAACACTCGCACGGCTGGTAATTGGTGGTGTAGGATCGGAACCCCGTGGCGGCATCCACAATGCTGCCCGTGCCTGTTACCCAGCCAGGCCTCTCCCCGCAAGAATCTGCACTGCCTCCCAATCCGTAGTAGTAACGGGAATTTTATTTCATTCTTCAAATAGGTATCGCTTGTAATAGTTGGAGTTCATGTATATAGGTAAGAACAAGTATATTATGCCTTTAAATACTGCATTTAAAGATGAATGTTATTAAATGTTTCTTTTCCAAATGTGTTTTTCTTTTATATTGATAGTTTTCCTAGCTTTATGGCCCATGAAAGAGAAGAGAAGAAGGAAAGGGGACACACACACACACACACACACACACACACACACACACACATTTCACCTTGTACTCGCCCCTTTTAAAAAATCCAACTTGTTGTTTCCTCAAAATATTTATACTTTAATTAAAATGGCCTAAGGCAAAGCTAATTTTCATGGGAGATCACTTCTCACGGATCTCCAGTTATAGGCAGTTGCTATAGTTACACCTGAATGAAGCAAGATCCATGATATAATAACTTCGAAATACAAAATTCTCCCTAAAATGTGCTCACTCTTTGGCTATCTATTGGGCCAGTTGCGAGGCTTTTCAGGACCCCGTCTCCCAAACCAGCTTTAAGAAACACTTAGTACAGGGGACATGAAGGGTCCAAGGGAGAGTCAGGTTTTCACAGTGTGGTGCACCCCTGCGCTGTCACCGCGGCTTTTGTGACGACAGTGAGTAAGATAGTGCCTGGCAGAATCTGTGAATTAGGCGGCTTAGTCAGCTTCAATATAAATTTCTGCCATGGCTGAAGGGGGGGGTCCCACTGGGTGCACGTGGCAGCCCACGAGAGGCGAGCGTATACTGTATAATTCTTTAATGGTTTCCAGTGAGGACAAGACCACAGATAATTTCTAATTTCCTAGAACTGTCAGAGGAACAACAACAAAAACCATGTGGCAATGACTTCCACATTTTTTTCTAAAAAGTAATTCCCATTGTCCTTGTTTATTATGGAGAATGTTGAAAAACAAACGTCAAATGTTGGAAGGCAAACAAACATCAAAAAGGAGGATTTCCTGGATATTGAAAAATATTAACTACAAGTTAGAACCAAAGATATGGCTGTTTTTCTTTTATACATAGAACATAATTGTATTGGTTAATAAATAGCCAATAATAGACATTTCGGGAGCATTGATGCTTTTAATTCCAATTCTGTGTATGTCTTGGGAAATTCTTAGGAGATTTTTCCTAAAAGCCATACAGACCCTGAATCCAGGTCTTGTACTGTCCCCTTCCTCTGTGGCTTTTCCTTTATATACAGAAAATGAGGGAGAAAAAGGGCTTGGCTCCCTGCTAGGTCATTGTGGAAACCCCTGCAGGGCAGGCTTCATGACCCATGACCCGTGACCCTTGACCCTCAACCTCTGCCTGTCACCCCTCACCTGGGGATCAGGGAGCAAAGCTCACAGAGGCCTCAGCGTCAGGATTGGGCCTTGGACAGTGGCTGCCCCGCCTCTCCGCCTGGCCTCTGATGCCCGGCGAGCGCCTTTCCCCTACTGAGCAGAGTGTAAAGGTGACCTTGAGCTCACTGCGGTGCCACAGTCTCATCCTGTCACAGCAGGGCAGACACGCAGCACTCTAGGACCCTGCCACATGACGGGCTGACCAACCAGACTTTTACATTCGGGTCTCCTTCCTTCTTGTAGCGTTTTTCCTATGTGTTGCCCCAATTTCTTAACCCTTATATTTTGTCTTTCTTTTGAAGGGTTAAAATAATATTATTGTTATTAACTACAGATCATTTTAAAATGTATTTAAACTCTTCTGTCCCTTCCTCACTAAGGTGCGACTTTGGAGAAAGCCCTGGTCACTGTGTCCCCGTGAGAGCCCGCCAGTGTTAACCGGTAATGGCTGGTCAGGCGTCTGGACCCCTCGTTCACCCTGGAGCGCGTGTTTCTCCATCTTCATCACCAGGTGGACAACGACCGATCTTACTGACAGAACATATTTCTCATTTCCTGATTTGCCACGTCTCCCCAGACCAAATCCAGCTCTTTGGGGAGCAGAGACACGTCCGTGTCCTCGAATCGTCAGCCTGGTTCCGGGGCTGTGCTTCCCAAAGTCCCCAACGTCCTCGCCTGCTCAGCGGCCCGGCTGGTGGTCCTCGGCCTCCCGCCTCTCCCAGGGTGACCCTGGCCGGACCGAGAATGTCATCGCTTGTGCCTCTTGGGTCCTACCTCGTGGCTGGGGACTGGGCACCAATTTAGATACAAGATCCTTTCAGGCAATTTTTGCAACAGTTTTACAAAGAAAAGAAGTGACTTGGGGTGGTTTTCAAGTCCTCTTCCATCTGTTGCTGATGGCATTTCGTGTGTCCTCAGCCTGCTTACCTGCCTTCCTCCCTTCCTGCCCCTCTGTCCACTCCAGTCCCCCGCCCCGTCCCCTCTGCCCGCCTTCTTACGCCCCAAATAATCTGTCCCTCTTCTGCCCACTTACCTCCAAGCACAGATCCAATTAACACTCCCTTAATTAGGATTGATGCAGGAAATAATTAAAACGCCTCACAAAAGCAACCAGGGGACGGGGCACCTCCTCCCGTCCTCCGTGGGGAGATCTGCAACCTCACCCCAACATCCTCGCCTTGACGGCTCTGTGAAGAAGATGCTGTTGGATAAGGAAGTAGCCTTTCTGCGAGCCAGAGACAGTTTTAGGGGCCTCGACTCTCATCTGACGGCTGCTGACAACTGCGGGTGCACTTGAGCATGAAACGGGTTTTCAGTGACTGCCCGGACAACAGGCAGAAAGCAGGACAGCCCCGGGCCACCAGGCACGTGCTCGCTCTACCTGCGGTCACGATTCCCGTGGGACTCGTGAGAAAACTGAAGCGGAGAGAGGTCAGGTAGCCAAGGTCACCCAGCCAGTGAGTGGAGGAGGTGGCCTGGAGCCTGGGCTCCTGGCATGTGACGCTCTCAACGCTGCGGTGCCCACGCTGCCCTCACCGTCTCGGTGCTGGAAAAACAGAATCAGAATCTTGGCACCTACCTCTGAAAGGGCTGTGCTAAAATCAGGGCTGCACCCCGGGTGGGGCGACCAGGCGGACAGGATGAGTGAGCAGGAATTAGCGGACCCTGCCTGGAGCTCCTCAGAGCCAGCTCCGTGCAGAGCCGAGAAGGGGTCCCGGGTCTTGGGAGTCGCCCTTGCCCAGCCTTGCAGGACCAGCTTCAGACACCCAGACTGCTGCCCCAGAGTGTTCCCCGCTGCCCTCACAAGGCAAAGGCGTCGCCGGGCAGAACGGAGAGCTCCCCCACCGAGGTCTGCGACTGAAAGGAGGTCAGGGAGGGAGTGGCCCACTGGAAGGAGGCGATGGGCACTGAAACCTCACGGGACTTTGGAAGAGCCATCGGATCTCAGGCCTCGCCTTAGATCATATGGTCGCTCATACGGTCGCTTACGGCCTCAGAGATGAGGCAGGGAGGGAGACACGGCTTTGGGAGGTGGCCTCAGGCTCAAGTTCCAGCCACTCCAGAGGTGCCTAGGTGGGGCCCACTCATGCCAAGGGGCACCAAAAAGTGGGGGTTGGTGCTGAATTTGGGTCAGATAATTTGTAAGTGGCAACTGTCATCTGAACAAAGACAGAGAGCTCTTTCTTCAGTGTGAGAATTTTGGCCAGGAGGACAGTAGGGGTGCAAGAAAGCCAGTGCTCGACCCCACGCCTCCCACAGCTTCTGCTCAGAGTGGGCACGCCGTCGCCTCTGCCCACATTCCACCGGTCACGGCGAGTCCCGTGGCATCGCCTCTGCCCACATTCCAC
>NW_012148563.1:1194860-1222338 GCF_000956105.1 Propithecus coquereli | reverse complement strand
TTGGGAGGTGGCCTCAGGCTCAAGTTCCAGCCACTCCAGAGGTGCCTAGGTGGGGCCCACTCATGCCAAGGGGCACCAAAAAGTGGGGGTTGGTGTTGAATTTGGGTCAGATAATTTGTAAGTGGCAACTGTCATCTGAACAAAGGCAGAGAGCTCTTTCTTCAGTGTGAGAATTTTGGCCAGGAGGACAGTAGGGGTGCAAGAAAGCCAGTGCGCGACCCCGCGCCTCCCACAGCTTCTGCTTAGAGTGGGCGCGCCGTCGCCTCTGCCCACATTCCACCGGTCACGGCGAGTCCCGTGGCTGAGCCCAACTAGCGGGAGGGAGGCGCATCCCACCCACGCGATGCTGTTCAGGGCAGGAGGGGATGGAAGAGTCGTGAACCAACACTACAGTCCGCCCCCCACTCCAACCTTTGAGGGACATCCGCCTGTTGCCCCCAGTCTCGATTTGTGGGTCCAACCCAGCCTGAAACCTCTGGGAAGAGAGAACCAAGAGGGGACAGTTCCTACCGATGGAACTGGCTGTCCCATGGGCACCAGGTGAGGCACTGGGCAGTGTCAGGGCAGCAGGTGTTTTTAAATCTCTGAATCAGGCGAGGCCCTGGCTTTGCAGGGCTGGTGAAGTGGGATCAGGAACAAGTATAATAGAAAGTCCCCACCCGGGTCATCACCTGGGTGGCCTGGCTTCCCTGCTGTAAGGCCACAGAAACCGTGAGCCACAGAGCACCTGCGTGTAAGGAAATTAAATGATTCATGTGATTCATGAGCGGTGAGCAGTACAGGTTAAATGACAGAGAGCAAACTAATGAGGGAACCAGGGCTTATTACCAAGCTCCCAGTAGGATTTCCTTTACTATTCAGAACAATTTGGAAGGTAGGTACTGTTATCCCTGCTGTCCAGAAAAGGGAGCAAGGACTTGGAGAAATTCTATGACTCGCCCAGGAAACGCTTGGCCTTTCTTTACCCCATTAGATCTGCTCGAATTAATTAGGCAGAGATGGAGGAAAGAGTAATTAGGCAGAGATGGAGGAAAGAGAGAGCGGCATTTTAACACGGTAGGATGACTTCTAAGACTCACAAAAGCGTTGCCATGGTCCCTCTGTTCTGCAGATGTGATGGCATTATACCTGCTGGGTGACCAGTGGGCGCACAGGTGGGGAGTAGAGTCAGAAGGAATGCTCTCACAGAGGGAACTCCAATAATGCGTCTTAAACCAAACTGGGGGCTGGGCCAGAGCCTAGAATCACCCTTGAACTCTCAACTCCTGGTGTGGGAATTGGTCCTCACTGCAGCTGGTTTTAGCAGCTAGCTCCTGGCTAGAGCCCTGTCTGATGCTTCTGAAAGCGGAGCGTCCCTGCCCAGCTCCTGCTCTTGCCAGCGCTCTCCTCCACAGCAAGGCTGCGGACAGCAGTGGTATCTTCAAAGGACCTCGGTGGGTTAAGGGACGTAATACCTTTCTACTTGTGTGGACACTGTCGGTCCTTAATCAGGGTATTTTCAGACCTACGGTCACCAATCTCGTATCCAGGCTTCTGTGATCACCACGGGAAACACCAAATCCATTACTACAATTTGCATAATCTGCCCTTTGATCTGCCGGATTGTTTTCTCCTTAGAAAAATGCTACTATGCCTAAATTCTTTATTCTTAACCTTCTGCACAATGAAAGTGTTTTCCAGCTTTCAGAAATTTCTTAAATGGATGTGATATAAACTTAAAAAAAAATTATTTATCCTCACCAGCCTAAATGCTGGGCGTGCCACGTGGCTGGGTTTTTGCTGGGGCTGAAGGGCAGCCATGACAGACGCCACTTCCTGGGATCACTCGGTCAGTGAAGCTGGCAAACCGAATATTCGTCCTAGGACTGTCCCTGAGTACTTGGTACTGTTCTTAGTGTTCTTAGTGCTATTCTGCAGTTCACTCATGAGAAGAGAGATGTGGCAGCTGACCTGGATGGAATCGGGGGCGGGACTGTCCACCTGCTTAATGTCTTCCCCAGTCCCGGACCAGCACAGCTGAGCCCACAATACTCAAATAGGCAACTGAGAACAGGTTTTAAAAGCAGTTCCTTTCAAACCAACTTTGAAGAGTCGTATTTGAGGCAATTAGGGACATTTCAAGTGAGTATTGGATAATATTAAGGAATTATTATTAATTATGTAAGAAAATGCCCATTTTTAACAAAGAAATGCATAATGAAGAGGGTAAGGATGAGATGGTCTGACATCTAGAATTTGCTTTAAAATATTTCGAAAAGGAGGAAAGGAGGAAGGGAGGGAGGAAAATGAGTAAATGAATTACGGCAATTTCCTGGTAATATCTGAGTCTGGGTGATGGTAAATGGGGTCTTTGTAGAGAAAATTTTGTGATGTTTGATAGTTTTCGTAATAAAACAAGTAGGCCTTCCATATTCCCAAGCTACGAATGAATGAAAACGTCCAAGTTTCAAGAATGAGGCAAGCAGAGAACAGCAATACAGGACCTAAGATAAATATTTGAAACATACAAGAGTCATCGCTGTGACAACCAAGAGGCAGCTATTCACCCTTCTCCCTGAAATGTCTTTCATAGAGCAAAGGAAAATCTTATAAAGGCGTAGTTTTCTATTTTTGAGGCAGCGGGAAGCGCCTCCAGCGTCACGGAGCCAAAGAGGCCATTTTCCATCCAGGGCTCATTGATTTGCTTTGAGGATTCTTCAAAAGCAACTTCCTCACACTTGGCAATTTAATGATGTTTATTTATTTAGTCCAGGTCTTTATAGGAGGCGAAAACCCCTCTCCTTAGAACCACATGTGCACTTAAGAGTATTACCATCTTAGGATTTTCAATCAGTTTTTGTTTTATACTAAGCAGGGTTTTGTGGGCAGCTTTAGAGGTGGCACCAGCCCTGTCACCCCCCTCTTTCACGTGTTCTTGATCTGGCTGGGGTGGAGCACCCCGTCTCTTCGGGAATGCCCGTGCACCCACGACCCAGCCATGGCATCGCAGGCTTCCTGGGAGAGAAGCAAAGAGCCTTGGAAGCTCCCAAGGCCGAGACATCACATCTGCTTGGCATCCCCTCCAGCTGGCATTCCCAGGAACGGTTGTGGGCTTTGTCAGAACAGCAGTCGCCAAGTGTGCTCTTGGGGTCCGCGAGCTGAGGCTGGTTTTCCGCAGCTGCTGGGGAGGAGGCCCCCGTGTGTTTCACGGCCCTCCAGGCTTGCCTGGTTAAGCTGTCCTCCTCCAGCCGCCCACAAGGGGCCGTTTGTTCATGCACTTTCCTCACAAGACTATTTGCTGTTTGTTGCTATCTTGGTTGTCACCTTCCAAATTGACACCCTGCTTGGGTGGACCCTCGTGGAAAAGGCACAAGGGTCTCAGACTGGAATTGCTCCCCATCCCACGCTCAGGGTGAAAAGTGCTCTGCGTTCAAACACCCACTCTGCATTCGAATAGCCTATGGGACTCCCGCCTTTGTTAAAATAAGGGAAATGATTTTCTTCTTTTGTCCCTTTCTTGTGGAACCAAAATTGTCCCATTTTGGCCACGTAAGTGACCACAGGGTCCCCTGGATGAGCTGGGCACCTTGAAGAAGATTCCAAATGAGGGAAAATGTTTTTTCTTCTTACCCTTGATCCAGATTGCTTCAAAGCCTCTCATGTAGAAACAGTCATTTTGATGGAATTATCTTTAAAGACACCTGGATTATGGCAGATTGACATGAACTGTGGATGATACCTTTGAGCAAAAGTCTATTTCCCATTAGGGTCCCGTTTGGAAAGTCACACATTTTAGCGAATCGTGGACATTAACTAATGAGGCAGGAGGAGTGCCAGGGCTGCCCCACCTGTCTACAAACCCATCTGTAGGGTGCTGAGTAACAACCCGAAAAGTTAGGAGCAGAGTATTAAACCACAGCTGCTGCACAGAGACTTATGCATTGAGGCCATCTCCAGGGAGTGAGGAGGTAGGTCTGTCTGAGATATCACTAGCTAAAACAGGAAAACAAAGGATGATAGAAGAGTAAGCCATGGAGTGGAAGAAGCCTTTGCAAGATGTGTGTATGACATAGAACTCACATGTAGAAAATACGAAGAACTCTTATACACCAATAAAAAAAGAGAAAACCTTATTAAAAGTGGGCAAAAGACATGATCAAGCTTGTCACAAAAGAGGTCAATACATATGCAAGAAGGTACTCATCCTCGTTAGTCCTCGAGGAACTGCAAGACATCCACGGAGTGGCTAAAACAAACACAACAGGTAAGAGACTAAGCACTGGTGAGGGTTTGGTGCAATTAGACCTCTCGAGCACTGCCAATGGGAGTGTAAGTGGACGTGACCACTCTGGAAATTGAATGTCCATGTGCCCAGTTATACTCTGTTCCCTGGCAGTACTGCACTGTCAGGTAGGCACCCAGCAGAAACTCATGTGAATGTTCACCAAAGACACACACCCCGAAATGTTCATATCCTGGGCCCCTGAGTGAGGACAAGGTGGAACAGAGCAGCTGCCTGGCCTGGCATGATGAGGAAGCGAGAGATGAACCTGTGTTGTTTCAAGCCCGAGATTTCGTACTTGCTTGTTACTGCAGCATAACACAGCCCACACTGACCGACGCTTCTCCCTTCTGTGAAAATGTGCATGAAGGACAGGCATTCACCTCATGTGTTGTGTTCTCATCCTCTCAGGCTTAACAATCTGGCCTGTGGTCCACCAGGGTATTGTGGCTGGACCCTCCAGGTGAGAAGAGCCACTGACCAGTGCCCTCTCATCTTCTAGAGGCCACTTCCTAATTCCAGCCACTCTCCTTTGTGTATCCTCCAGAGACTGCTGGTGATCAGTCTAGTGTCTTCCCCAGCTTGGCTTTGACATGGTGCAGAACAGTGCATTAATCAAATTCGCCCCATGACATATTGTGCCCTAGACTGAAAATGTACTCTCTATTCCATTATGGCCAGCTAGATAGACGTTCGATGGAGCTCCCCAGATAGTCTACAATGTGATTGGAAGACTGCACTAAGATACTCCAAAAATGCAAAGCCAGCAGCACTTGCAAAGGCCATCCTGAGACTCGTGGATCTGAAAGAAGGTGGACAGGCAGAGGGAATGTGAAAGAAAGCTCTTGACTTGGCTCTTGCCAGGCATTTGTGCCAGGTGTGCATAACCAGAGCCTACAACTCTACACTGGCTTGGAAAAATCTACTGGGAAAGTGGTAGATTGGATTATCCTTTACCCCCTCTCCATAATAGATTATACATCTGGAACTTTTCCCATGTGATTGGTGGATGCCTCCCAGTGGAATATGTGGGGGATAACCCATCTCCACTTGATTGAGAGCTTTGCAACATGACTTGCTTTGTTGGCCAATGGAATGTTAGTAAACAAGATGCTAATAGAGGCCTCCCAGTTGCCTGCGTGGTTTGTCTTGGCTTCCTGCCCTTCTGCCATACAAGGGACATGCCCCATTAGCCGCTGTTCTAAGCAGAATGAGGAGATTCAGTCAGCGGATCTGAGCCAAGACCACTGCCTGGAGCCAAGCCCAGCCCACCCCAGCTGAGCCCAGAAGAGCCAAAACCTGCACACGGCTCTGTGAACAAGAAATACGAACTGAGGTTCCGGTCTTATTTGTTAAGCAGCATTTTTGCAGCGATAGCTGTCTTATACAAAGAACAAAAGCCAAACATAGGTGTTTCCTCTGTTTAAGAGTGACATCTGAGATATACCTGTTTTCATGCAAAATTTAGGGAGCTATGATGACACACCAGTCACCAGGTCTTAGCTTCATTTGTGTCTGTTTCATACATTCTGAGTACACAAAGACTTGTAATTCCCACTTCTCTTTGAGCGTTGTGCCCTTGGCACCTGGGTGCTGCATTGAGCGTGGGCTGTTTGGTGACAGCACCTGGGGCCACACTGCTGCTGCTGCTGCCTCTCGCTGCAGAATTGCACTAGCCGGTGAAATCCAACTCTTGGAGGCTAATTCATCTCTTCTTCTCAGCATCTATTTTGACAGGAGAATCACCCTCAGCAGATTCCTGAATAGCAGCTGCTGTTGGTGGCTGTGAAGTGCCAGTGACCTGGTGGGACCAACGCTTCTGCCGTCTGCCCTGCCTGTTCTCAGCGCGGATGCTGCAGACCCGGAGGCACGGTGCAGGAGGGGCTGGGCCTGGAGTGTCTTCTTCTCCGGTTCCATCGCATCCCGAAGCTTTTCTAACGGCCACCCTAGGACTCCCGGTGTCTGCGCCATCCCCTTCCCACACTTGGGGTTCCAGATGCGAGTCTCCGGTAAGGATTATCTGGGCCTTTAGATTTACATGAATGTCATTCAATTCTACTCTTCCCATTTCCCTCCGATACGGCTCTTCACACAGCTCCATTTTTTCGTCAATAAAATCTGCGTCCCGTGGGTAAAGCCATGCTCTCCTTTCCAAAACCCAGAATCATAGTGAGCACATTTCTGGATGTCAGGGCGAAATGAGGAGAAGCCACATTATGACAGATAAGTCCCTCTTCACCTTAGAGGAAGGTCAGACACGATGAAGAGGAAAATACCAAAATATCTCCTAGTATAAATAATGACGTGGCTATGAAACCAGGAGAACTAATAAAAGCGCCCGCCTGCCACTGCCTGACAGCCCACACCTGGCAGCTCTGCTTGGCCAGGCCACAGAGACTCTTCCTGGTTCTCTAGTCCCTGCTGTGGCACAGTCGGACCTGGGTAAGTCAGGTCAAGGTGAGACCCAGGCAGGATTCTTACGTCCTTGCCTGTCACTAGTGACCCCCAGCACTGTCCCTCTGACACCATCAAGGTCAAGAGGGAGCAAAGCTCCAAGCCACCGCCCTGCCCCAGCCACAAGCTCCCCTCTCCACACATGAATTCTGGTCCCCACATGCCACTTTTCCAATTTAGCTCATGTCAGATCCCGAGCCAGTTGGAGGACAGGCACGGGCTTCAGAAAGGGGGACGTGATAAATCAAGCCGTCCACTGTGAAAGCTGCCTGGAGACCTGAGCTGGCACCTGGGGCCACGGTCTGGCTTCTTGGCCCCCAGCCTGCTGGAAGCTCAGGGCCCTGATCCAGGGAGGATTCGGGGTGCCTAGCAGACTGACTCAGCCAGGGCCTCCAGAAGGCAAGACGGGCCCGAGCCCACCGTGCAGAGCGCAGGGAAGTGGGGCACAGCAGAGGACCCTCCCTGGGTCACATTTACCAAGCTCCTCAACTAAAGTTTCAACATGGAGGAGGGGGAATCTGGCACATTGTCAGTGTCTCTGTGGAAGAAGGCATCCTTCATGTTGAGCATACAAACAGGTATCAATAGACAGGGTCATGCCTTCAACAACTGATCTATCACTTGGCATAGGTCCTCCATAGTCAAACAATCAGCATTTGCCAAGTAGGAGGGGACTGGTGGGTGCAGACATACAAGGGTTCCCATCAGTAGCAACACAGCACACACACACACACACACACACACACACGCATGCACACTGTTGTGTATAATAACCTATTTGACAACCAGACACAGTCCAATTGCCAGGATCATTGCCTGAGCCCAGAAAACAATACTTTTGTCCTTGATGGCTGGTGTCTCTGTGGGTGGCTCTGTTCCCATGATGAAACGATGGTTCACAGTGATAATGGTGTGATACCAGAGTGTTACTAACCTTCCCACGTGACCTAGTGTATCTTTGCTTTGTACACAAGATGAAACACAGGTATGTAGTGACAGAACTTTAATTTCTATGCCAAGAGGCTGGGTGTTAGATGCTCGTGTATCTTACTATAAGCCCTACGAAGGTAGTACTTTGTCTCCTGTGGTTCCCATCCCTCATCGCACCACTGGAAAGGCATTTTGGTTTCACGGAAAGAGCGTGTGCTGTAGGGCTGTACACAGATCATACCTGGTGGCCTTGGTAAGTTCCTCATCCTCTTAGAGCATCAGTGGCTTCACCTATCAAATGGGCCTCACGCCACCTGCTTTATTGTTTGTCGTAAGGGCTCTAAATTCAGTCGGGTGTAGAGATTCTTCTACTTCCAGGGGGCTCGTCATGATTGGTTGATGGTTTGGGGGTCAGAGACAATCTTGGAAGAACAAAAGAGGAAACTGGAAGACAGCTTGTGTGTGCACACCCGCACGTGGGTATGTGTGAATTTGTCCGCGTGTGTGTCGCACTGGAGATGTAGGACGCTATCAAGAATGGAAAGTTCTCCAGAAATGGCTGTTTGTCCCTGGAATGAGTGTTTTAGGGTAAGTACAAATACCTTAGTAAAAAATTGGCTCTATTGGCTTTAGTAACATTTTAGAGGAAGAGCAGGTGAGCTGAGCTGGAGATCACTCCTGCACTAAACCCTATCTTGGGAAGGTGACTTTCCCTAAAGGCCCACGCCGGACTTGCGAAGTGCATGAGCACCTAGTCAATCGCCCTCCTGTCCACAGAGCACGTTTTCCTCCCCTTCCCCTGTGACACATTTCCAGCTCCCGGGAGAGCGTTACAAAGAGACAAAGGTAACCACGTTACCTAAGCCATGCTTTCGTTTTGTCGGTGCTGGAAATAGACAAGGTGCCCAAGTAGCATCTTGAAAATGAACCAATCTAGAACAAATCACAGTGAAGGAGCAAGTCATTAATTAAGATGAGCAATTCCCACCTCAACAAACTGGACTTTTGTAGATCAAAGTGCGTGGAGCAGCTTTGAAATGAAAGAACCAGCAGAAGGAACATAGCTGTGTCTAATCCCCGGATTAATGCTGAAATGAAATCATGTTTGTAAAATAGCCCTGCCCTCGCGGGCTGTCTGAGCTTCGGCTTGTGGGGTCTACTGGCTGGGGCTGGTCTCTGGGTCCCCCCGACCCGGCTCCCAGGGCGGCTGACAGGGTGGCGGGCACGCTCAGCCTTGGCAGAGCCGTCAATGCATCACGTGGTCAGAGTGGTCCAGTGAGGTGGGACGCACATGTGCCACCCAGAGACAGAGGGGCACAGAGAGCCCGCGCAGTTCTCTATCTTCCCTTTCAAAGGACTGACCAAGAACCGTAACATTCTCACGGAGCTGACACGACCCTCAGGAGAATAAGAATCCTTGCTTTGGTTTTTTGAAACAGCTTTATTGAGGTGTAATTCACATTCCATACAATTCATTCATTTTAAGGCATACAATTCAGCGGGTTTGATATAATACGTTAATGTTTAAAAATTGTGGTGATATACATATACGCACGTACCTATGTGTGTGTACGAGGCTGTGTAGACAGAGTGGTCGGGAAGGGCAGCAGCTGAGCACAGCGGAGGGAAGAAGGGAACAGGCCACGCAGCGGCTCCCTGAGACGAAGGGGACAGGAGCCCTGCTGTGGGGGTGAGCTTGGCACCCAGGGTGGGCAGGTGTGGCCAAAGCAGGGGAAGCCACCGGAGGGAGAGGCTGGGGGGAGGCAGAGGCCAGGCCAGGAGGAGGGGTTTGGTTCTACTCTGCGAGTGACAGGAAATGTCTACTGTTGGGGTTTTTGCAGAGAGGTGGAGCTCTGGGGGGACCTGCTCTGTGGCTGGGTGGAGAGACAGCTGCAACCAGCTACTGGGGCGCCTGCCCTGGGGGTGCTGAGCGGGGAGACCGGGAGAGCGGCAGCTTGGAGGGAGGTCAAGTCTCCCGGGAGGGGTGAGGAGGAGGAGAAAGAGGCAGAAGGAAAGTGAGTAGAAAGTGGATTCATGCCTTGCTTCAGACAGGGGCATGGTGGTCTTATCAGGACCTTTGACCTCCAATAGGAAGAAAATACAGGCTGAGCATCCCTAATCCAAAATTTGAAAATCTGAAACGCTCCAAAATCTGAAACTTTATGAGCACTGACATGATGCCACAGGTAGAAAATTCCACACCTGACCTCGTGTGACAGGTCACAATCAAAATGAAGTCAAAATTTTATTTCATGCACAAAGTGATTAAAAAATGCTATAAAATTACCTTCAGGCTATGTGTATGAGGTGTATATGAAACACTAATGAATTTCATATTTATACTGGGGTCCAATCCCCAAGATATCTCATCATGTATATGCAACTATTTCAAAGTGTGAAAAAAGTCTGAAATCTGACACACTTCTGGTCCCGAGCATTCTGGATTAGGGATGTTCAGCCTGCGCAACTTGAGTGGCTTTCTAGTTATTCACAGGGTTGAGACATCCAGCCTGATTCTCTCCTGCTCTTCCTTGTATCTCGCAATCCACATCTCAGTTTGTGGAATAGAATCTCGGAGGGAACTGTGCCCCCAGCCCAAATGCCCACCCTACCCCCATCCTCCCCAGGCAGAATTCAAGGAGGGGTTTCTCACTCCGATTCACAGCTTGCACATATAAAAGATTCGGGATGAGCCCACGTTTCCCTTCCCAAAGCAGTCTCCAGGCCGCTGCGAGCACAGAGCTCAGGGGGCGGAGCGGGTGAGGCTACTGCCCACGTGGGAGCCCTACCTGGGCACCAGCAGCTCTCTGGGAAGAGCCTGTGTCCCTGAAATGCCCGGCTCCAAAGGACCGTAGGGCAGAACCAGGATGGCGGTGGCACATGAGAAAGAAGAGGAGGAAGAGGAAGAGGAGGAAGAGGAGGAGGAGGAGAAAGTGGAGATTTGCTTCGGCTTTTGGCTCTCCCTGCCCTGGAAGTGGGTCGGACCCAGAGGCAAGGGGTAGGGGACCCAGTTGACATCTGGGTGGATTCACCCAGAGGATAGTAGGGGTGTCGTTGCCTCTCGGGGCGGAACACAGAGCTGCGCACAGATGTGTATTGCATTCATACTGACGTGCGCGCAGGAGAGAACGAACCAGGCTTGGTCCCTTGGACAGCCTGAGCCAATGCTCGAGGCAGGGTGCTTTGAAGGCCCCACACAGGGCAGGGAAATATCCTGCTTCTGTTACCCGCCTTTGCTAATATTTGCTTAAAGTCAACACACAGAGCAGCAGGGCCAGGGAAATCCGAAGGGGACAGAGAAGAACGGGCAGAAAGTAGCCTCTGGGAGACCTTCTGCCCTGCCCCCTATTAGCCGTGTGATTTTAGTCACATTCTTCAACCTCTTTGGGTCTTAGCCTCTAATTTGTCAAATGTGGGGCAAGACCAGCTGACCCTTAAGGTCCTGTTTAGCATTTCTGTGAGGGGATCCCAGGACCCCATGAACTGACATTTCAACACATGTGAGATCCAGAGAAATTTGTAACAGGTAAGAATTTTAAGGATGACTGTTGCCAAGGGAGGTTGTGGGGTTTTATTCTCAGAAGGCTCCTTAAGAATGAGTAGATAACTCTCTTCCTAGACTCATTTAAGTGCCGTTTTGCGGGAGGGGAGAGGGCTGAGCCCGATGGCTTCTGGGTTCCGTGAACAGCTTTGTCTCCCTGCAATCAGCGACTCCATCTTTTGTGAGGACTGATGGCAGCAGCCGGGAATCCCAGTGTAGGCGAAAGAAGTGAGTCTGAAAAGGCTACGTATTGTTATGGTTCCAACCATAAGACATTCTGGAAAAGGCAGGACTAGGATCAGTGGTTTCCAGGGTTTGGGGAGAAAGTGGGAGACGACTAAGTGGAGGATGGGGGGTTTTAGGGTGGTGGAACTTCTCTGTACGATCCCGCAGTGGTGGATACAAGTCGTTACACATTTGCCCAAATCCACAGAATGTACAACACAAAGCGTGAAACCTAATGTAAACTGTGGGCTTTAGTCAATAATAATGTATCAATATTGCCTCCTCAGCTGTTACACACGTGGCGCACCAGCGTAGGATGGTAGCAGAGGAAACCGTGTGCGTGGGGCCACAGGAATATACAGGAACTTTTCACTGAATGTTCTATAAACCCAGAAATGCTCTAAAAAATAAAGTCTATTAATTTAAACAAAAATTCTTCTTAAAAAAGCTCATCTAAGCAGTTATCATGGGAAGAAATAAGAACATTAGTGGATTTTCTTATATTAGTTCTGTTTTTTTTTTCAATTTTGTGATTTAATTTCATCTGGAGGTGGGGGAGGAGGGCCCCATGTTTGGATTTCAGTGTTCAAGGCCTCCAAAGGCTAATGAGCGTGTCCGTCTCCAGCTCGGGAGAAACTAAGTGGTCGTTCTTCACATGCGATAACACTGTAGTCTATTGCCGGTCCTCTAGCAAGGACCTTTCAAAAGTCTGACGTGTCATTACCAGAATATAATAATGACAGCGTTCATTTCCCGCTCTGAGTAACCACAGCCCTGGATCTCCAACAACCCAAAGGCTGGAGTGGAGGAGGTTAAGGAAAGGGTCGCCCGGTATTTGTCCTAGTCTGTGATGTCACCGTTCCTGACCTCAGGCTGCAGGAGCCAGAGGAGCCAGAGGAGCCCCAGCATAGGACGGTCTTTGTTATTGCTTTGGGCTGAGGGTGCCAGGGCCTGCTAGATCGTTCTGCGTGGCCCACATCTTTTTGGAGAACATTTCTATCCACATGAAAAACAGGTTAACATGAACCCTGACAGCAGTCCCCAAAGTGCTGTCCCCAGACTTCGGGAGGGTGACAAACCCACAGTGGTGGTGGCAGGGCTTCTCCCTGGAGAAGGGGAGAGAGGCGTGGCACTGTGAGCAAAGACATCTTTTCCTGCATCCCCAATTTCTCGTGTTTCCAGCATTCACTCTTTTTTTTTTTTTTTCCTGAAACAGGGTCTTGCTCTGTTGTCCAGGCTGGAGTGCAGTGGCATTGTCACAGCTCGCTACAGCCACAAACTTCTGGGCTCAAGTGATCCTCCTGTCTCGGCCTCCCAAGTAGCTGGTAGTATAGGCCGTGTACCACCACATCCAGCTAATTTTTCTGTTTTTTGGAGAGACAGGGTCTCGCTCTTGCTCAGGCTGGTCTCAAACTCCTGGCCTCAAGCAATCTTCCTGCCTCGGCCTCCCATAGTGCTAGGATTACAGGCGTGAGCCACCGCACCCGGCCTCAATTCTTTCGGATATATACTCAGAAACGAGATTGCTGGATCATATGGTAACTCTATTTTTAATTTTTTGAGGAAGCGCTAGACTTTTTTCATAGTGGCTGCACCATTTTACATTCCCACTGACAGTGTACAAAAGTTTGAATTTCCCTACATCCTCACCAATACTGGTTATTTTCTGGGGTTTTTGTTTGTTTGTTTTGATTTGCATTTCCCTAATGATCAGTGATGTTGAGCATCTTTGCATACATTCGTTGACCATTTGTATGTTATCTTTGTACCTCCCCTGCTTTTAAAATAAGCAGAGGGGTGGGATCCGGGGTCAGTGGCCAAGCTCCTCGGGTGGCTGCATGCCAAGCTAAGTCTAGGCTGTTGGGGCCCTCGGGGTCTTGGTCTTCCATGTCGGAGCTCTGTCCTTTGGTCTCATAACCTGCCCTTACCCATCTGTCTGGCTGCCTTAGGGACCGATGCGAGGGCAGGTGCTGGGATCCACTCACTGCCCTTTCTCAGCACCTCAAACAGCTCCCGGCCCACCTACACAGCCAATGAATGAATCTGGTCGGGTGTGACCCAAGTTCTTTGCACTTGGAGTCATAGTGCCACACTGAAAGTAAACTCTATTCCAGAAAATCATCCCTATCAGTCAGCCCAGAACCTGCATTTTTCCTCGTTTATTCCTGCGATTGCATTCTGCAGTCCTTCCCGGCCTAGCTCTCTCTCTCCTCTCTCCTCTCGGACCTTCTTTTTGGCACAGGATGCTCTGAGCCCATGATGCTGGAAGAGACGCCTCCTGCAGCTCCTCTGAAGAGTCTGGTATCATCTTGCACTTGTTGTCCACATTGCATTTTCACTCAATACCACCCCCGCCGTAAGCCTTTCTTCCCGTGCTCCCAGACCGGTGATTGAGAAAAACCGTGGGAAGACTTAGCTAATTTCCTCTCATTAATGCCAGTCAGGTGGGAGCTGGCAGCCAAGGTAATCTGAGAAATGTGCCCTTTCTCTCCTTTCCATCGTGCGCTCTTGTCTTTCTGTACGTTCCTCTTGGAGAGTGAATGTCTGCTGACCCCAAACTCCCTTCCTGCCATAAAGGTCCGAGGGCGCATGTGTTTGATATTCAACTCCAGGCTTAGCGATGCAGCCCAGCTAAATCCAAACTCTACATTCGTATTCTTCTCATGGCATTCAAGGGTTACGTTTAGAGCTACTTTGCATGCATGGGAAATCTCACCCAAACTCTAAACACTTGCAAGCACATCTTTTATAGACAAGCTATCAGTTACCTTCACTTAGAAACAAAATCAATGGGACCAGTCCCTGCCTTGCAGGGTCATCGTAAGGATTAAATAAAGTCACAACTTTAAGGTACCTGGCGTGTTGGTAGGACCACGGTAAGTATTATTTATACAAATCAAATTTTATTTGATGACCATGAAGATAACAATACCTAAAATGGTTATGGTTTAATGGGGCCTTTCTGAAGCTCTACCTTATTTAATCTCCGTAGCAATTATGTGAGGCAGTTGCTATGCCACTGGAAAGAATGCTCGTTGCAAATCATCTTGAGGTCAGAGATATCTCCTTGTCAGGCAGTGTCTGCCAGTGGAATTTTAAGCCTTTGGAGCTGGTGTTCCCTCCTTTCCCAGAGCGGAGACCTTGCACCGTGTGGCCGGATGAGCCTTTCCAATTCCCTTCCTGCCAAAGGCGCGCCGCTCTCCGTACCATCGTCTTCTAACCATCCGTCCGTATGCTGGCAGGGCTGGCTTTGGTTTGAGGTTGGGTTTTGTGTGCCTTCTCCTCTTTGCTCTTCTTCTTCCTCCCTCCTGTTCAGCAACAACAGTTTCCACTTGGCACTCTTCCCCCTGCCCCCACCTTCTCACGGGGACGTGGAAGAGAACTCGGCTAACTGGCCCTCAGTGCAGATTTAGGCAGCTTACCTTTTCTTGAGAGAAAGAGCAGGAGACTGTATTAGATCACATGACATTCATTCACAGTTCAGACTCCTGGGGAGGGGAGGGGTGGTCTTTTTGAACAAACCAGGGAGATAAATCTTTACACCAAGAGTTCACAGGAGATACAGATGCTACTAGAAAATTACAAGGTGTTTTGGTCAAGCAGCTCCTCTGGAAGACAAGATTGGAAGGGGACAAACTTTCCAATCCTGGAGTAAACGTGGGACAGGCTGGCGTGAGGGTGACCAGGCCTCGTCCGTGCTCCTGCAGGCAGACGTCCACGGGCACCTGGAAACCTGCAGGACTCTTCTGAGAACTTCGCTCTTGCGTGCCCTTCGCATTGAGAGGTGGTCGGATAATCCTTTCTTGGCCAGAGCAGACAAGGAAATGTGACCTCACTGCCTTGTGGACAAAGGAGACGATGCAGTATGGACGCAACTCAAGAAACCTTGCAGAAGTCTGGAATTATTTGTCAAAATGGAAGCCTCAATTCGCAAAGTGAGCTTATGGGAGCTCTGGGTCCACTGCTAACAGATGCTTTTTTAACTCGTGGTTTCAGCTCATCGGCCTCAAAATCAAATGCTGAGACCAATTGTCAGGGACCATTTCACAAGTTTGACTCCTTATTCAGAACCACCAGCAGCAGCAGTCTTCTCCCTGAAGGCAGGGTAAGTGTCTCCCGCCGGCCCCTTAGGAGTTGGAGGCGAGGGGTGGCAGACGTTTCTATTTGGCTTTGCTTTGGGGGGTGTGTGTGTGTGCGTGGTGTGTGTGTGTGTGGTGTGTGTTAAGACCCTTACTTCTAGCCAATGCAGCACACAGGCGGACTCCAAAAAGGCCACAACAGTCTTTCACTTTATGCCTGAAGTACTTTCTCCCAACTCATGTACTGCCCGCAGATGGGCGGGTTTTCCCAACACACCTTCCCCTCCCCTAGCGGGGTCTGAGCCTTCGACCCCGGCTCTCCTGAGGCTGCACAGGGCCAGTCATCTCGGGCTGCTGGAGGAAGAGTAGCCTTCCCAGTGGACCCTCTCTCTCCTCTCCATATCCTCCACCCAGAGCTCCAGCTCCTCATCTTAGCACCCCTCCTCCTAGCAGTTGTCCTGTCCCTTCCTTTTCCTTGAGGTAACAAATTATGACTTGTTCAACTTATTAAAACTACAGGATCTCCTCTAAGAGCTGATGACTGTCTATCCCTCCGAGCAGCAGCTAAATGTTTAAGCCACATTTCTGAAGTAGCTTGCGATTCTTTGTGGGGGGTGGGGGGCATCTAGGATCCAGAGAGTGTGGACAGTTCAGCCCTGATATTTTTGGGACAGTGAACAGCTTGCAGAACGAGGTTCATGAAGTTGGACCTGGACCCTTTCTCCCGTTCGCACCTGTTCATGCACACGTCCTGAGGAGCCTCAGTGATACCAGCACTCAGAGGCAAGTCATCATTCCAATTGCCATGTGACCCCAGTGAGTTACGAACCACTAACCTAAAACCCTTTCAAAGTATAGATTCTTCTCTGTCTTTCAAATTAGGGACACCACACCGTGGGATTTATTTTGTAAAGCAGTGTGGACACATGGTAGAACAACAGGACTGGGATGAGCAGAGGTCTCCTTGTGAGGAAACTTCCCCCAGAGCTCCAGGACTCTGAGAATTATTGCCTGGAGCCTCACGTGAGTCCTTCTCTTCGCAGAACAGCCGATGTTCAAGACCCCTGCCATCCTTATTTCCAAGGGTCTCCCTACCTCTTTTGACACAACCTGAATGAGCCTACTTTTGCAACCAGAAAAGGATGGTTCCCCTTTGACAGATAAGAGAACTGAGGTTCAGACTGGTTAGGTAACAGGCATGTCCTAAAGATATGCTGATGTCAAAGGTCAGCGTGGGCTATCTCCCTGCAGGCGGCAACACCTAGAAAGCGGATCATCGATGCGGGGTGCAAAGCGAGAGGCAGGGTGGGGAAGGCCTTACTGAGCTCCCAGGGTGTGTGGTGTTCCTACCTGAGGCCAGAGCAGCTCAAAACCCGAGCTCCACCCCGCATGGCAGATGGGCGCAGGCTACGGCTCCTTCTTCCCTGACGCTGTGTGCTGGCGCAAGCCCGTCTCAGCCTCGTGGGCTACCCCAGGGGCCTTCTAGTAGCCCGAGGCAGTGATGGCTGCAGCCTTCTGGTGCAATTGCTGAGGAGGACTTTGCTTGGTTCCTTTCCGGTGATCAAAAGCAGGAGAAGGCTGTCCCCCAGGCAGAGACCGTGGGTGGAGGCCCAGGCCTTGGCACCTCCCAGACAGGCGGAGGGCGAGAGCGCCAGTGTTTCTGCGGGTCAGAGTTGTGACTCCCCCTTCCTTCGCTCTCCGACTTTAATGGCCATTTGTGGTTAACGCACACAGATGCCCAGGATCTTTTCAGAATTATTCATTCCCTGCAACTTTCCTCCTGGGGGTTGGCAAGAATTGCTTGGTTCGACTTTTAATAATGCGCTTGACTGTAAATGCTTCGGCTTGGGGTGGGCAGCGTGGGAAGCGATTAGTGTGATTTCTTTCGCGCAGCCCCGTGGGCTTGCCTTGGGAGAGGCTTTCTGTCCATGGCTTCGAGCACCCCGCCCCGCCGCGGAGAGCTAGCTGGATGGAAGAGAAACACTCCTGCTCCCATCTGCCGAATTCGCAAGATGTGTGTTGGTCCTAACTAATGGCTCACCGCAGGCCATCAGACATTTGTTTTTCATTCTCCTCCTTGGATTGAACCTGTTTTAGAAAACAGATTGTAAAGAATATTCCAGAAGTTCACTTTTGTTCCAATAAAACAAAAATATTCAGCTTGTAAGTAATGACCTTCAAAAGATTCAATGCCCTTGGGAAAACAAAGTTGCTGAGTCAGGCCCTGAGGCCTTTAGAATTTGCCTTATGAGCCTTTACAGATTGAGTGACAGCATTTTCCTGCTCACATGCCTCAGATTTCTAGGACAGGGGTAAAGGGATATGACTAAGGCAGAGAACTGCTCATCGCTTTTTAATTCTCAGCAATGAACACAGCTTCCATTTCCGCTGGCTAAATCGAGCCTGCCCCTGGGGAGCACACGGTGGATTTGGCTTCGAGAAGCAGCTTAATCCAGCCTCACCCCCCAAGGCGGAAGTCCTGGGCTGCTCACCCCTCATTCCTCCCGCAGAGGCTTGCGGCCCCTGCAGTCCCCTCTCCCTCCACGTGGGTGCGAGGCACAGGGTGCCGAATGAAAGGCAGGGAGGGTCTGTGAGCCGTGAATCTCTGCGCTCTGATGGGCGTGAACGAATACCTGGGGGACAGAGCTGCTCTGGCCCCATTTGCCGACCAGTCGGCTCCCTCTGGGTCATGATATCAAGGGCAGCATAGGATAGTCACTCAGCCAAAAGGCCCAACAGCCCAGAAGGAAAGACACGCAGGCTTTCTGCATCCCTGGGCAAGTCCCTCTTTCTGAGTATCTTAGACCCAAATTTAAAACCAGGCTGAAATGTTGAGCACTCAGCACAAACTGTACTTGCTGTCTGGAGACCCTTTGAAAGCCTACTCCATCCAGCTTAATTCATTTATGGTGAAGCGAAGGTGAGACTGGGGGCTGTTCATGCTCCATTGTCTTGGCGTAAATGTGAATAACACTCCCAAAGTGTCCCAGTTTGGGTGATAAATTATGTGGTCCCCCAAGAAACGAAGTAGGAAAGAAACCCCAGGGTTTCTAAACCACCTTGCAGGAAGAAGAAAATACTCCTTTGCTGACCTTTGCATCATCATTACAACCATCATCATCATCACCATCATCATCATCATCACTACCATCATCACCATCATCACTACCATCATCACCATCATCACTACCATCATCACCATCATCACCAACATTGGCATCACCATCATGATCATCATCACTGATCCTCCTTTATATCGATTCCAATTTAGAAAGTATTATTCAATATTCTAATCTAATTTTATCCTTACAACATCCTGCAGGCAATACAGCAGGAGTAATTATGACATTTAACGGGGGGGGGAGGCTAAAACTCAGAGAGGAGAAGATACACACCTCTCCCACCTGTGTTCCATGATGGGGAGTGTGCATGTCACACCACTCCAGACCACCAGGCATCCCAGGGCGGCCAGCCACCGGGAGAGAGCCGCTGTACCTTGGGAATCCTGAGGGCCACATGGCACCTGCTGTGTCCTGCAAAGTGGCTCTTACTGGCCCTGAGCCACTGTAGGGACCTTGGAGCCAGGAACGCAGGCTCAGCAGGGTGACAGTGGGAACACACCTGTCCCCTCATCCATCAGCCTGGATGTTCTGCGTGCACATGGGCCCTCCTGTGGACTCCCAGAGGTGCGTGGCAGGGGCAGAAGGAGCATGAGCAGAAAGGAGCCAACACCAGGGCCATTCACAGCCCACGTCTCCCTCTTACTGATTCGTAAGATGGTAAAGGAGTGGTTTCTATCTTAATTCATCTTTGTAACCCTAGAAACTAGCAGAGCATCGATGCTTAATATATTTGTAGAGAATAAATGGGTGAACGAGAGAGACAGGCATTGTGGACCTCTTGACGGAAAATCAATCCATCAATTAATCATTGCATTGGGCCCTGTGCTGCACCGGGCCCGTGAAGATCACCTAGAAATAGATGGCACGGCCCATTAATTCCGTCATTTGCTCAATAAACAATTTATCGAGTGCCTTTTCTGCGCCAAGGGCTCCCTTGACTGCTGGGGGTTACAAAGCTGGACTGGTCCGGACACTCGGATCAGCAATCCGGAAGCACAAATAAAACCAAACAGAGTCTAGTCACACAGTGACCTGTAGCGTCCTGATGGACAGGCTGCAATTAGATTTAAGAAAAGGAGAAATCGAGGCAGGCGAGAGAGACCGGCAGAGGCTTCGGGAAAAGGCCAACCCAGTCCTGCACTGTCCAGGGTGGGGTGCGGGTGGGGGCACAGGGAATGATGTGGAGGTCACACGAGTTGTGGGATGTGCTGAGGAGGTCGGGAGGGAACCTCTATTTTAATTTTCCTGGGAACAAGTCTCGGGAAATCACAGGAAATAGGTGAGGTGAGCATATGGGGTCTGCCGATCAGGGCTCGGCGAACTCTTCCTGTGGAGGGCCAGGGAGTGAACGTCTCTGGCTTGGTGCCTACCTGAGGCTCCATTGCAGCTACTCACTCTGCAGTGGTCATGTGAAAGCAGCCGCAGGACGACAGGAAGGGATGAGTGTGGCCACGTTCCAATAAAACTTTATTTGTAGATATTGAAACTCGAATTTCATGTGATGATCACATATTACAAAACATTATTCTTCCTTTGTTTTCCCCAACCAGTTAGAGATGTAAAGACCATTCGTTGCTCGTGGGCCTTACGGAAACGGACAGGTGGCCGCAGTGTGCTGGCCTCGCGTGCATGGGTGTTTCTCAGGCACAACGTGAAGCAGGAGCTGACTCAGCAGGTCTGCGGGGGCCTGAGACTCTGAATTCCCAATGAGCTCTCAGGTGACACCGGCACAACAGATCCACAGACCGCACTTCAGAACCGCTGGTGCAGCGCCAGGAAAGTGCAGCGCAAGCGTTTAATTGAGAGACCCCAAGTTGCCCAGCTCCACCGTGGGCCGAAGGGAGAGCGGCGGGGTGGGGGGCCGTCTGCGGTGGGAGTTGAGGAGAGATCCTGCCAACACATCTTGCCCACCTGCCGTGCTGGGGAGGGGCGGCCCTCACACCAGCCTTGAGTATGAGTTGGAACATTCCGCAACGAGGTCAAGCACTGGGCCACTAGTATTTCCGGGCAGCGTTGCCAAGGCGTTGACATGTGCCGGTAACCAAAACGTGGGATCTTTACCTGATTTGCATGTGTTGCTTTAACATGGATGCTATTGGGGCTTAGTATCTGAAGAGGCAACCCTTCTTCATAGCAAATGCAGGTAAAAATGTGCCACATGTCACCTGGAACCCATGTCACCAGTCTCTGTGCAAGAGCAGAGTCCACGGTGGGGTGAGCAGCTCCCGCTGGGGCTGGGGAGGAAGCACCCTGAAGCCCGTGGGCAGGAGCCAACCCTCCCATTGACTCTTTCCGGAGACCCCTGAAACGTGACAGATGGCAGCCCAGGCCTGACGGCCAGACCGCAGGCCTCTCCTGCGTGTGCACGCGATGTTCTCATGCATGGATGCATGGCGGAGATGGAGCCCGAAACATGCCGCCTTAACAGCAGCTTAATATATTTAATACAGAGTTAGTAATAATTAAAACAAGAAATAAAGCAAATACTTGCAATAGGATGGAAACCAGCTCGTCGCTCTGTGCAAAACATGCCCAAATAATGCCTTTGTTTTTTAAAAATAGTATAAATAACAAATGATTTTGTAGAAGAATAAAAATACAGATAAACTGAGAGAGGAGACTGGTTCCCAGGGCCCAGTGGCTCATCCCGAAGGCCTGTCCCCAGGGGCTGCTGCCACCCCATGAGAGGACCCCGCACCTGCTCCTCCAGAGAAACCCCTCACGCCTCTCCTGGGCTCCACCCCCCATCGCCCCTGCTTGGCCTCCGTGGGATCGACCGGTGGCACCACAGAGTGGCTGGACAGTCTGGACTTCAGCTTTGCTAGAGCCTGGTCACGAGAGCACATTTCTCTTGTCTTTTTGTAACTTGTCCTGGTTTCCCAGGGCAACCGTTTCTTTTGGCCTCCCCCCTTGAGAACATCCAGGAAAACCAGCCTCTCTCGGTGCCTCCGCTCTCTCCCATGTCGAAGGCTGGGCCCCTGTCCAGCTGCCCGTCAGGCTTCATGCAAGCCCTTGTTTAAGGCCTTGCCAGGTGCAGAACCAGGTGCCTGGTTTTGAGAGCTCTGGGGTGCTCAGCCTAGCAATTCTCCATTCTCTCATTTGCAGATCCTCTAGCAGTTGGGGATACATTTGGACAAGATGCTCCCCCTTAAAATGCTAACATCCCTGGAAGAGTTATGCCCAGATGTGAGTTACTTTACTCAAATATCCAAAGGTCAACGGGGCCCAGGGACCAGCTCTGATGGGTGCGGGAAGGAAGCACTGAGTAAAATGGGCGTTCTCGAAAGGTGGAGCAGTTCCAGGACTCAGGCACTGCTGGAGAAGGGAGGCAGAAGCAGGAGGAAGGGCAAGCAGAGAGGGGGAGGGCACGGGCGCCCCAGTCACCACTGTGCTGAGGGCGGTGGCAGCTCCAGGGCAGCGGGACTCTTGTCTGGGCCTTCCCAGTGGCCTGCAATTCAGGCTGGGCGAGGCGTCCCTTGGAATGCCCCGCTGTGGCAGAAGCATCCCAACGCCCAGCTCCCCACCCCCGTTCTCTCTCCCACCTTCACGCCCTATGGTGGAACCTTTCCTTCCCGCAAAGCGCAGAGAGAAGGTGAAGAAAGCAGGAGAGGGACACTTGGTCCATGCCCTCCTCTCCCTCGGGTCTTGTGCCCGGAGGCCCCTGTCCCTGGAGACTTGGACCCTGTCCCCGGAGACTTGGACCGTGGTGAACGCAGGGTCCCCCAGGCTCCCTGCCGCAGCATTTGTGCGGATGTGGCTGGATTTGCTCGTAAAGAGCATCTTTATGAGGATAACAAACATCTGGAGGGAAAACGTCATTCCGGAGAGTCTTTGGGATCCATACTTAGACTCAACACAGGGCTGCTGAGCGCTCACACTGTGCGAGGCGCTCTCGGTCTCCGCCCCCCGCCGTTTCTCTGTTACTCCCTCCCCCTCGCTTCCTCTCCCGCTCAGCCAGGCAGCAGCATCTCCTCTTCTGGGCACGGACTGGAGCGTCACTCAAGCCGCAAGCGGTCCGTAGAGAAGGAAGTTCTTTCACGTGCTCCCCGTTGCCAAGGCAACCACTTCCTCGGGATCCAAAACATTAATATCTCTGTCCCTTGCATTTGTTTTCTGGTCAGATTTTTTCCTGTAGTGACATCTAGTGACCAACCACAGGGAAAAAACCCAATGACTAGTGACAGGCCTTGACGATAACACTACAGCCAGAAAGTAGACACAGACGTGGCCTCCAGCTGGGGACATCTGACCACGAGCACCTCCCTCCACCGCCCCCCAGCCCCCCACCTGCCTGGGGCACCTGCCTCTCTGAGTTCTAAGGGGGCGCCTTAGGCATTTTAACGTGTTCAGTGACTGTTTCAGGTCGTTGCTTCTGAGCACACTAGCATCTGGGAAGGTGCTCCTGCACCTGCTGGGCTTGTGATGGCAATCTTTGCACTGTCCGGGTGTGAATTTTTATTTTGTGACCCATTCCAGGTCGGCTTTCCTCCGACATCCAGCGGGAATCCACACCACCTCTTCCCGCTGTCCGTCACTGCCGCTGCAGGGGACGCAGTGAGCAGTCACATACGTAACCAAGTGACGGTGATGTCATCCTTTGTTGATCAGCCCCCCCACTGACTTGAGTAGGGACACATGGGGGAAATGGCACAGACAGAATCATCCCTGGCAGGCCAGGCCCCCAACCCCAGGAGGAGCAGCACCCTCACTCCTCATGGGGACCCGGGGGGGCATACGGCCAGCCCAGGATGAATGCAGGACCTGGGTGGTCTCTTGGTCCTAACACTGCTGGGAGACCGTGGGCCCCTTTCCCCAGGTCAGCCTGGTTTCCAACGTTGTCCACCGCGTGGCAGATCCCACCAGCAGCCACAATCCTTTGTGCCTCCTGGCACTGTCGCCTTTGCAAGGTGACTTTGAAACTTGTCCCATCAGGAAGTGGAGTCACTGTTGCGTTGAGAACTGTGCCAAGCACTGGGTGTACAACACCAAACAAGCCAGCGAGATGAAGACGGGGAAAAGAGGATTCCAGGTGTGTAGGGACGTCAGCGGGAAGGGCGGAAGGGAGCAAGCGCTCAGAAGAAAGGGCAGGGGCGAAGGCGAGACTGCAATCGGAAGCAGCGAAGGGTGTAAGTGGGGTGTGACATGTGCCAACTCCGGTGTAGAACACCCGTCTGGCTGCCGTGTAGACTGCACTGGGTGGCGGGGAGATGCTCAGGAGGTCTTTGCTGCAGTTCAGGTGTGAGCGGTGGCTCGGGGTAGATCGGGGTCGGCAGAGATGGGGAGAGCAGAGGGAGCCCGGATCACTGTGGAGGCCGAGCCGGTGGGGACGCGGTGATGACGTGCAGGTGGAACTCGCAGGGACGCAGCACTGGATGGTTTGGTGGGTGTAGTGGGGAGGTCACGGGGTTGAGCGGACTGGTGGGGGTGGTGCAGTTTGCTGAGATGGGGAAGACAGGGAGGAGCAGGGCAGATGCAGGAAATGACAACAACCTGCCGTGCCGAGCCGGAGGGGCCTGTGGAACACCCAAATGGAATATCAGGTTGTCGATTGAATATATGATCTTAGAACTCAGAGGAAAGGAACGGACCAGAGGCATAAATCTGGGAGGCATTAGCATGTAAATGATATTTAAAGCCAGGTGCAAGTTCTCGAATTAACTTATTCACGTGGCTTGAATTTGTGCTCTTTCAGATACAGTGACCCAGGCTGTATGAGCCAAGTCCCAGCAGGAGACAGACTGCTCGCTCCAAGTAGGGTGATGATGTGGCCGGCTGAATAATGGTCCCCAAAGATACCAGGTCCTAATCCCTGGAACTGTGAATATTACCTTATATGGCAAAGACTTTGTGGATGCGAGTAAGGGTTTTGAGATGGGGAGATTATTCTAGCTTATCCTGGTGGGCCCTAAATGCTATCACAAGTGTGCTTGTAAGACAGTGCTCGAGGGAGCCTTGACTACAGACAGAAGAGGAGAAGGCCACGTGACCCTGGATGCAGAGACTGGAGCAATGGGACAGGAGCCAGGGGGTCCCCTCAGCCCCCAGCAGCGGGACAAGGAGAGGGACAGATCCCCCGGAGCCTCCCCAGGGACAGTAGCTGTGCTGGCACCTCGACTGCAGCCTGGTGGTACCGATTTTGGACTTCTGATCCCAGAACTGTGAGAGAGCGAATTGTTTATAAGCTAGTAAATGCGTGGTGATTTGTTATAGCAGCCATAGGAAACGAACACAGCGGGGGAACTATTTATTAATACAAAGGCTCGGGGAGAATGTGGGGAAACGGCTGGGCCCCATGTGGCCTGGGGCTACTAACCATGTCCCAGGCCTCTGCGGGGAGCCAGGGCAGCCGAGCTGCAGGAAGAGGGGGCAGTCGGAGAGGGTGAGGAGGCTGCACCCTGCAGCTGGGGCCACAGCCAGCCTGTGGGACCTGCAGGGAGGGTACAGGGGATAGAGACCCCAGCCTCGCCCACCCCATGCAGAGGCGCCCCACTGTCCAGCCTCCAAGCTCCAGGGCCGGGTGGAAGCCACTGTGCAGGCAGCTCCTGGGGCCCAGAGCCGAGAGTGGATCTGCTGGTCTGTCTGCGCCGCTGACGTCCTGTCGCCCAACGCGGTGACTGTACCGACGGTTGTACTAAATGGGTCAACATGTGCAAGGCCCCCGACAGGTCGCAGGTGCTCAGTAAATGTCAAATAATAAAAGAGTGATGACGGAAGCCGTGAATCATAAACCCCACGGACACCTTTGTAGCTCAGTGTAGCACACGACGATCGCGAATTGGATGCTCCAGGACAAAGGGCACGAGGAGCCACCTTTCTGGGCATCTGAAGTGTTTACAGGGGAGGTTTTATTTTGAAATTATTGGAAAATATCCATCCTTTAAAAAATCGCTAATCCATAGAATTCAAGTTATTTCTATCCAATTCTTTATTAGGGAATTAGGGTTTTTAAAAATGACATGTGACACACTTACCGAGTGCTACTGAGAGGCCGGCGAAACACAGCGCAAGTGCAGCCCATTCTGTTGCTCCCACGGCACCTCGGGCTGCATCGCCCGGTCTTTTCTTCTCGCGACCTCGTCCACACGGAGACTCAGCACCAGTCGGCAGGTGTGTGCCACTGAAGTCCCCTTTCACGCCAAGCTCTATCCCCTCCATTTTCTATGATAACGCGGTCACCTCAGCATGCTGTGACTTTGGTGGCATCACTACAGACACAGGAATGCGCCGTGTGGCCTTCTGCCATCAGGCTGGCCTCCCGCCCTCACTGCCTGCCCTCCCCTCTCCACTCGCAGCCTTTGGGAACCTCACGCTCCAACCATTTCAAAGGCCCAGGTGACCACGTGGCTGGGCACAGCCCGCTGGAGAGTTGATTTCATGGTGAGCGGTTCCCTCACTCTGGCTCGGAAGTGCTGACCACGCACTTTTCTTCCCAGTTCTGCATTCGGGGAACAACCATGGGGAGTTTGAAACCAGCCATGGTGGGAGTGTTTACACCATGGAAATTGGCAGACACTACAGGGTGTTCTGTCCCCTCTGGCAAGCAGCTGTTAATCATTTGCCAGTTACCACAGAAGTGTGGCACTGTCCTTAATACCTCCTGGTCCACTGCAAGTGCTGGCCAGTGCCCTGCTGGTGGTGGGCCTGCCTGCCCAAGTGCGCCTGGAATAAATACTGGTAGCCAAAACGCTGTCCTCTCATTACCTGCTCAGACTCTTGCTCTGTTGCGGCTTTGTGTTCCATCGCCTCCCGCCTTCCCAGGGAACTCACCTGTGCTCCCAGCCTGGGGAGTGTAACAAGATCCCGCCAGGTGGCACCTGTTCCTGCACCTTCCCCTGTGGAACGGCTCCTCTGCTGAAGGTCGTGCATCTGCGTCTGCACATAGTAACACACATAGCCCTTGTGACGGGGGATTCCTACTGTTGAATAGATAAAATAAAGTCAAGATCCAAGTACTATTGATCAATGACGCTGAAACCATAATTCTTTGCTCAGGTTGATGTGCACTCAAAACCAGATATTATCCAGGACACATAAACATCTTCCCATGGAACAGGGCAACTTGTCATAGGAAACCCCTGTGAAGCTGACATGGCAGGAGAAATAAAAGTAAGTGGCAGAAAGACAAGAAATGGGGTGGCCAAAAGGTTTCCTAGAGCAGACTCCGAGTGGTGCGGTTATGTGTGTGTGTGCGTGTGTGTGTGTGTGTGTATTTGTGTATGTGAGTTTTGGTGATGGTAGGGTAATGCATCTGTTTCCTCCCTCGAGCCTTCTCAGGTGACAGCTGCTCCCTGGAGGGCTGTGACAAAGAGGGTCCCGAAACAGCATCGGAGGGAGGTGCATGGCGCGGGCACAGATTAGGGGGGCCAGTAAGCGAGTGGCACAGCCTGCTGCAAAGGACAGAGGCGGGTCTGTGGGGAGTTAAGCCCGCGCTGCTGACCGCTGGCGGGCGAGCCAAGAGGGCCTGCATCACACGCACAGACTTTCGCTATGGCTGCCACTGATGAAATTGCAAATTGTACCAACTTGGAGACTCCAATTGGTTGGTTGGATTTAACACCAAAACTAGATCTGGACCTCTAATCAGTGGAAAGAGATCTTCTAGCTGTTTAATTGAAAATTTAAAATAGAGAGTTTATGTAAGAAAATAAAACCTTCCACAAATTGCTTTGGAATCTTTTCACAGTGACTCTCCTGCTGCGAAATTTCTATCCTGGTCTCGGTTGAGTGCATCCCCGGGAGTCAAGGAAACCAGCCCTCTTGGTTTTCTTCTGTGAAGGTGCACGCGGAGAGCTCAATGCAGACACTCCAGAGACTGGGGAAGAACAATAAGCACAGATCTGCGTGTTAGAATCAAGGCCCCACTCCA